>NC_047159.1:26058718-26433093 GCF_009819705.1 Hippoglossus hippoglossus
AAAAAATATCTGTCTTCATTTAAGATTTTTTTTCACCATGTGTATGTGTGTGTGTACAAAATATCTCACCATGTGTATGTGTGTGTGTACAAAATATCTCAAAGACGCATGGTGAGTCGTTTACCACATCATACTGCACTTCCACTGTTGTTCACCCTGTGCAAAATGAACACTGGAGAAATAAATGGAGTTGATCCTCACTACTTACGTGGCCGGTTAGCTCAGATGGTCAGAGCGTGGTGCTAATAACGCCAAGGTCATGGGTTCAAGCCCCATACTGGCCAGTTGTTTGTAACAGATGTAACAAATGCAAATGTACAATCATTTACAAAAGGTTCCCTGAATTACAAAACATGGCAGAAAGATTGCTCCAAAAAATGTCTGTCTTCATTAAAGATTTTTTTTCACCATGTGTATGTGTGTGTACAAAATATCTGAAAGACGCATGGTGAGTCGTTTACCACATCATACTGCACTTCCACTGTTGTTCACCCTGTGCAAAATGAACACTGGAGAAATAAATGGAGTTGATCCTCACTACTTACGTGGCCGGTTAGCTCAGATGGTCAGAGCGTGGTGCTAATAACGCCAAGGTCATGGGTTCAAGCCCCATACTGGCCAGTTGTTTGTAACAGATGCAATACCATTTCTCTGAATTATAGAAAATGTCAGAAACATTGCTCACTTGGTGAAATATCCAGCATGGAGTGACTTCTAACTGCACCAGTGTGTTTGTTCTCTCACTATTATTGCCAGTATCCCACCCAAGTTGTGAACAATAAGATGCTAGTTTAATGCAGAAAGGGTCTTGAACTCTTCAGATATGGAATAGATAGGCAACTTCGTACTGTAAGATTTGTTTTTTTGGGTTTAGTCAATTGTTGGTGTTGTTGTTTCATTGTCTGTACACCACATCCTGCATTTCAGTTTTTACTTAAGGCACTAAACTGTTGATATTAGTGTAAATTGAGTGACATTCAACCACGAAGGGACTCGAACCCTCAATCTTCTGATTCGAAGTCAGACGCCTTGTCCATTAGGCCACGCGGTCTTACTTTTCTCTTCTAAGGTTTAGCGGAGTGCAATGCAATCATTTACAAAAGCTTCCACATTTACCACATCATACTGCACTTCCACTGTTGTTCACCCTGTGCAAAATGAACACTGGAGAAATAAATGGAGTTGATCCTCACTACTTACGTGGCCGGTTAGCTCAGATGGTCAGAGCGTGGTGCTAATAACGCCAAGGTCATGGGTTCAAGCCCCATACTGGCCAGTTGTTTGTAACAGATGTAACAAATGCAAATGTACAATCATTTACAAAAGGTTCCCTGAATTACAAAACATGGCAGAAAGATTGCTCCAAAAAATGTCTGTCTTCATTTAAGATTTGTTTTCACCATGTGCATGTGTGTGTACAAAATATCTCAAAGACCCATGGTGAGTTGTTTACCACATCATACTGCACTTCCACTGTTGTTCACCCTGTGCAAAATGAACACTGGAGAAATAAATGGAGTTGATCCTCACTACTTAGGTGGCCGGTTAGCTCAGATGGTCAGAGCGTGGTGCTAATAACGCCAAGGTCATGGGTTCAATCCCCATACTGGCCAGTTGTTTGTAACAGATGCAATACCATTTCTCTGAATTATAGAAAATGTCAGAAACATTGCTCACTTGGTGAAATATCCAGCATGGAGTGACTTCTAACTGCACCAGTGTGTTTGTTCTCTCACTATTATTGCCAGTATCCCACCCAAGTTGTGAACAATAAGATGCTAGTTTAATGCAGAAAGGGTCTTGAACTCTTCAGATATGGAATAGATAGGCAACTTCGTACTGTAAGATTTGTTTTTTGGGTTTAGTCAATTGTTGGTGTTGTTGTTTCATTGTCTGTACACCACATCCTGCATTTCAGTTTTTACTTAAGGCACTAAACTGTTGATATTAGTGTAAATTGAGTGACATTCAACCACGAAGGGACTCGAACCCTCAATCTTCTGATTCGAAGTCAGACGCCTTGTCCATTAGGCCACGCGGTCTTACTTTTCTCTTCTAAGGTTTAGCGGAGTGCAATGCAATCATTTACAAAAGCTTCTCTGAATTACAAAACATGGCAGAAAGATTGCTCCAAAAAATGTCTGTCTTCATTTAAGATTTGTTTTCACCATGTGTATGTATGTGTACAAAATATCTCAAAGACGCATGGTGAGTCGTTTACCACATCATACTGCACTTCCGCTGTTGTTCACCCTGTGCAAAATGAACACTGGAGAAATAAATGGAGTTGATCCTCACTACTTACGTGGCCGGTTAGCTCAGATGGTCAGAGCGTGGTGCTAATAACGCCAAGGTCATGGGTTCAAGCCCCCCATACTGGCTAGTTGTTTGTAACAGATGTAGCAGATGCAAATGTGCAATCATTTGTAAAAGGTTCTCTGAATTACAAAACATGGCAGAAAGATTGCTCCAAAAAATATCTGTCTTCATTTAAGATTTTTTTTCACCATGTGTATGTGTGTGTGTACAAAATATCTCACCATGTGTATGTGTGTGTGTACAAAATATCTCAAAGACGCATGGTGAGTCGTTTACCACATCATACTGCACTTCCACTGTTGTTCACCCTGTGCAAAATGAACACTGGAGAAATAAATGGAGTTGATCCTCACTACTTACGTGGCCGGTTAGCTCAGATGGTCAGAGCGTGGTGCTAATAACGCCAAGGTCATGGGTTCAAGCCCCATACTGGCCAGTTGTTTGTAACAGATGTAGCAGATGCAAATGTGCAATCATTTGTAAAAGGTTCTCTGAATTACAAAACATGGCAGAAAGATTGCTCCAAAAAATGTCTGTCTTCATTTAAGATTTGTTTTCACCATGTGTATGTGTGTGTACAAAATATCTCAAAGACGCATAGTGAGTCGTTTACCACATCATACTGCACTTCCGCTGTTGTTCACCCTGTGCAAAATGAACACTGGAGAAATAAATGGAGTTGATCCTCACTACTTACGTGGCCGGTTAGCTCAGATGGTCAGAGCGTGGTGCTAATAACGCCAAGGTCATGGGTTCAAGCCCCATACTGGCCAGTTGTTTGTAACAGATGTAGCAGATGCAAATGTGCAATCATTTGTAAAAGGTTCTCTGAATTACAAAACATGGCAGAAAGATTGCTCCAAAAAATATCTGTCTTCATTTAAGATTTTTTTTCACCATGTGTATGTGTGTGTGTACAAAATATCTCAAAGACGCATGGTGAGTCGTTTACCACATCATACTGCACTTCCACAGTTGTTCACCCTGTGCAAAATTAACACTGGAGAAATAAATGGAGTTGATCCTCACTACTTACGTGGCCGGTTAGCTCAGATGGTCAGAGCGTGGTGCTAATAACGCCAAGGTCATGGGTTCAAGCCCCATGACCTTGGCGTTATGTCCCCATGCAAAATTAACACTGGAGACATAAATGGAGTTGATCCTCACTACTTACGTGGCTGGTTAGCTCAGATGGTCAGAGCGTGGTGCTAATAACGCCAAGGTCATGGGTTCAATCCCCATACTGGCCAGTTGTTTGTAACAGATGCAATACCATTTCTCTGAATTATAGAAAATGTCAGAAACATTGCTCACTTGGTGAAATATCCAGCATGGAGTGACTTCTAACTGCACCAGTGTGTTAGTTCTCTCACTATTATTGCCAGTATCCCACCCAAGTTGTGAACAATAAGGTGCTAGTTTAATGCAGAAAGGGTCTTGAACTCTTGAGATATGGAATAGATAGGCAACTTTGTACTGTAAGATTTGTTTTGGGTTTAGTCAATTGTTGGTGTTGTTGTTTCATTGTGTGTACACCACATCCTGCATTTCAGTTTTCACTTAAGGCACTAAACTGTTGATATTAGTGTAAATTGAGTGACATTCAACCACGAAGGGACTCGAACCCTCAATCTTCTGATTCGAAGTCAGACGCCTTGTCCATTAGGCCACGCGGTCTTACTTTTCTTTTCTAAGGTTTAGCGGAGTGCAATGCAATCATTTATAAAAGCTTCTCTGAATTACAAAACATGGCAGAAAGATTGCTCCAAAAAATGTCTGTCTTCATTTAAGATTTGTTTTCACCATGTGTATGTGTGTGTACAAAATATCTCAAAGACGCATGGTGAGTCGTTTACCACATCATACTGCACTTCCGCTGTTGTTCACCCTGTGCAAAATGAACACTGGAGAAATAAATGGAGTTGATCCTCACTACTTACGTGGCCGGTTAGCTCAGATGGTCAGAGCGTGGTGCTAATAACGCCAAGGTCATGGGTTCAAGCCCCATACTGGCCAGTTGTTTGTAACAGATGTAACAGATGCAAATGTGCAATCATTTAAAAAAGCTTTTCTGCATTACAAAACAAGTCAGAAAGACTGCTCCAAAAAATATCTAACTTCATTAAAAAAAAATTTTCACCATGTGTATGTGTGTGTACAAAATATCTCAAAGACGCATGGTGAGTCGTTTACCACTTCATACTGCACTTCCACTGTTGTTCACCCTGTGCAAAATGAACACTGGAGAAATAAATGGAGTTGATCCTCACTACTTACGTGGCCGGTTAGCTCAGATGGTCAGAGCGTGGTGCTAATAACGCCAAGGTCATGGGTTCAAGCCCCATACTGGCCAGTTGTTTGTAACAGATGTAACAAATGCAAATGTACAATCATTTACAAAAGGTTCCCTGAATTACAAAACATGGCAGAAAGATTGCTCCAAAAAATGTCTGTCTTCATTTAAGATTTGTTTTCACCATGTGTATGTGTGTGTACAAAATATCTCAAAGACGCATGGTGAGTCGTTTACCACATCATACTGCACTTCCGCTGTTGTTCACCCTGTGCAAAATGAACACTGGAGAAATAAATGGAGTTGATCCTCACTACTTACGTGGCCGGTTAGCTCAGATGGTCAGAGCGTGGTGCTAATAACGCCAAGGTCATGGGTTCAAGCCCCATACTGGCCAGTTGTTTGTAACAGATGTAACAGATGCAAATGTGCAATCATTTAAAAAAGCTTTTCTGCATTACAAAACAAGTCAGAAAGATTGCTCCAAAAAATATCTAACTTCATTAAAGATTTTTTTTCACCATGTGTATGTGTGTGTACAAAATATCTGAAAGACGCATGGTGAGTCGTTTACCACATCATACTGCACTTCCACTGTTGTTCACCGTGTGCAAAATGAACACTGGAGAAATAAATGGAGTTGATCCTCACTACTTACGTGGCCGGTTAGCTCAGATGGTCAGAGCGTGGTGCTAATAACGCCAAGGTCATGGGTTCAAGCCCCATACTGGCCAGTTGTTTGTAACAGATGTAGCAGATGCAAATGTGCAATCATTTGTAAAAGGTTCTCTGAATTACAAAACATGGCAGAAAGATTGCTCCAAAAAATGTCTGTCTTCATTTAAGATTTGTTTTCACCATGTGTATGTGTGTGTACAAAATATCTCAAAGACGCATGGTGAGTCGTTTACCACATCATACTGCACTTCCACTGTTGTTCACCCTGTGCAAAATGAACACTGGAGAAATAAATGGAGTTGATCCTCACTACTTACGTGGCCGGTTAGCTCAGATGGTCAGAGCGTGGTGCTAATAACGCCAAGGTCATGGGTTCAATCCCCATACTGGCCAGTTGTTTGTAACAGATGCAATACCATTTCTCTGAATTATAGAAAATGTCAGAAACATTGCTCACTTGGTGAAATATCCAGCATGGAGTGACTTCTAACTGCACCAGTGTGTTAGTTCTCTCACTATTATTGCCAGTATCCCACCCAAGTTGTGAACAATAAGGTGCTAGTTTAATGCAGAAAGGGTCTTGAACTCTTGAGATATGGAATAGATAGGCAACTTTGTACTGTAAGATTTGTTTTGGGTTTAGTCAATTGTTGGTGTTGTTGTTTCATTGTGTGTACACCACATCCTGCATTTCAGTTTTTACTTAAGGCACTAAACTGTTGATATTAGTGTAAATTGAGTGACATTCAACCACGAAGGGACTCGAACCCTCAATCTTCTGATTCGAAGTCAGACGCCTTGTCCATTAGGCCACGCGGTCTTACTTTTCTTTTCTAAGGTTTAGCGGAGTGCAATGCAATCATTTATAAAAGCTTCTCTGAATTACAAAACATGGCAGAAAGATTGCTCCAAAAAATGTCTGTCTTCATTTAAGATTTGTTTTCACCATGTGTATGTGTGTGTACAAAATATCTCAAAGACGCATGGTGAGTCGTTTACCACATCATACTGCACTTCCGCTGTTGTTCACCCTGTGCAAAATGAACACTGGAGAAATAAATGGAGTTGATCCTCACTACTTACGTGGCCGGTTAGCTCAGATGGTCAGAGCGTGGTGCTAATAACGCCAAGGTCATGGGTTCAAGCCCCATACTGGCCAGTTGTTTGTAACAGATGTAACAGATGCAAATGTGCAATCATTTAAAAAAGCTTTTCTGCATTACAAAACAAGTCAGAAAGATTGCTCCAAAAAATATGTAACTTCATTAAAAAAAAATTTTCACCATGTGTATGTGTGTGTACAAAATATCTCAAAGACGCATGGTGAGTCGTTTACCACATCATACTGCACTTCCACTGTTGTTCACCCTGTGCAAAATGAACACTGGAGAAATAAATGGAGTTGATCCTCACTACTTACGTGGCCGGTTAGCTCAGATGGTCAGAGCGTGGTGCTAATAACGCCAAGGTCATGGGTTCAAGCCCCTTGACCTTGGCGTTATGTCCCCATGCAAAATTAACACTGGAGACATAAATGGAGTTGATCCTCACTACTTACGTGGCTGGTTAGCTCAGATGGTCAGAGCGTGGTGCTAATAACGCCAAGGTCATGGGTTCAATCCCCATACTGGCCAGTTGTTTGTAACAGATGCAATACCATTTCTCTGAATTATAGAAAATGTCAGAAACATTGCTCACTTGGTGAAATATCCAGCATGGAGTGACTTCTAACTGCACCAGTGTGTTAGTTCTCTCACTATTATTGCCAGTATCCCACCCAAGTTGTGAACAATAAGGTGCTAGTTTAATGCAGAAAGGGTCTTGAACTCTTGAGATATGGAATAGATAGGCAACTTTGTACTGTAAGATTTGTTTTGGGTTTAGTCAATTGTTGGTGTTGTTGTTTCATTGTGTGTACACCACATCCTGCATTTCAGTTTTTACTTAAGGCACTAAACTGTTGATATTAGTGTAAATTGAGTGACATTCAACCACGAAGGGACTCGAACCCTCAATCTTCTGATTCGAAGTCAGACGCCTTGTCCATTAGGCCACGCGGTCTTACTTTTCTTTTCTAAGGTTTAGCGGAGTGCAATGCAATCATTTATAAAAGCTTCTCTGAATTACAAAACATGGCAGAAAGATTGCTCCAAAAAATGTCTGTCTTCATTTAAGATTTGTTTTCACCATGTGTATGTGTGTGTACAAAATATCTCAAAGACGCATGGTGAGTCGTTTACCACATCATACTGCACTTCCGCTGTTGTTCACCCTGTGCAAAATGAACACTGGAGAAATAAATGGAGTTGATCCTCACTACTTACGTGGCCGGTTAGCTCAGATGGTCAGAGCGTGGTGCTAATAACGCCAAGGTCATGGGTTCAAGCCCCATACTGGCCAGTTGTTTGTAACAGATGTAACAGATGCAAATGTGCAATCATTTAAAAAAGCTTTTCTGCATTACAAAACAAGTCAGAAAGATTGCTCCAAAAAATATCTAACTTCATTAAAAAAAAATTTTCACCATGTGTATGTGTGTGTACAAAATATCTCAAAGACGCATGGTGAGTCGTTTACCACATCATACTGCACTTCCACTGTTGTTCACCCTGTGCAAAATGAACACTGGAGAAATAAATGGAGTTGATCCTCACTACTTACGTGGCCGGTTAGCTCAGATGGTCAGAGCGTGGTGCTAATAACGCCAAGGTCATGGGTTCAAGCCCCATACTGGCCAGTTGTTTGTAACAGATGTAACAAATGCAAATGTGCAATCATTTAAAAAAGCTTTTCTGCATTACAAAACAAGTCAGAAAGATTGCTCCAAAAAATATCTAACTTCATTAAAGATTTTTTTTCACCATGTGTATGTGTGTGTACAAAATATCTCAAAGACGCATGGTGAGTCGTTTACCACATCATACTGCACTTCCACTGTTGTTCACCCTGTGCAAAATGAACACTGGAGAAATAAATGGAGTTGATCCTCACTACTTACGTGGCCGGTTAGCTCAGATGGTCAGAGCGTGGTGCTAATAACGCCAAGGTCATGGGTTCAAGCCCCATACTGGCCAGTTGTTTGTAACAGATGTAGCAGATGCAAATGTGCAATCATTTGTAAAAGGTTCTCTGAATTACAAAACATGGCAGAAAGATTGCTCCAAAAAATGTCTGTCTTCATTTAAGATTTGTTTTCACCATGTGTATGTGTGTGTACAAAATATCTCAAAGACGCATGGTGAGTCGTTTAACACATCATACTGCACTTCCACTGTTGTTCACCCTGTGCAAAATGAACACTGGAGAAATAAATGGAGTTGATCCTCACTACTTACGTGGCCGGTTAGCTCAGATGGTCAGAGCGTGGTGCTAATAACGCCAAGGTCATGGGTTCAATCCCCATACTGGCCAGTTGTTTGTAACAGATGCAATACCATTTCTCTGAATTATAGAAAATGTCAGAAACATTGCTCACTTGGTGAAATATCCAGCATGGAGTGACTTCTAACTGCACCAGTGTGTTTGTTCTCTCACTATTATTGCCAGTATCCCACCCAAGTTGTGAACAATAAGATGCTAGTTTAATGCAGAAAGGGTCTTGAACTCTTCAGATATGGAATAGATAGGCAACTTCGTACTGTAAGATTTGTTTTTTGGGTTTAGTCAATTGTTGGTGTTGTTGTTTCATTGTCTGTACACCACATCCTGCATTTCAGTTTTTACTTAAGGCACTAAACTGTTGATATTAGTGTAAATTGAGTGACATTCAACCACGAAGGGACTCGAACCCTCAATCTTCTGATTCGAAGTCAGACTGCCTTGTCCATTAGGCCACGCGGTCTTACTTTTCTCTTCTAAGGTTTAGCGGAGTGCAATGCAATCATTTACAAAAGCTTCTCTGAATTACAAAACATGGCAGAAAGATTGCTCCAAAAAATGTCTGTCTTCATTTAAGATTTGTTTTCACCATGTGTATGTATGTGTACAAAATATCTCAAAGACGCATGGTGAGTCGTTTACCACATCATACTGCACTTCCGCTGTTGTTCACCCTGTGCAAAATGAACACTGGAGAAATAAATGGAGTTGATCCTCACTACTTACGTGGCCGGTTAGCTCAGATGGTCAGAGCGTGGTGCTAATAACGCCAAGGTCATGGGTTCAAGCCCCCATACTGGCTAGTTGTTTGTAACAGATGTAGCAGATGCAAATGTGCAATCATTTGTAAAAGGTTCTCTGAATTACAAAACATGGCAGAAAGATTGCTCCAAAAAATATCTGTCTTCATTTAAGATTTTTTTTCACCATGTGTATGTGTGTGTGTACAAAATATCTCACCATGTGTATGTGTGTGTGTACAAAATATCTCAAAGACGCATGGTGAGTCGTTTACCACATCATACTGCACTTCCACTGTTGTTCACCCTGTGCAAAATGAACACTGGAGAAATAAATGGAGTTGATCCTCACTACTTACGTGGCCGGTTAGCTCAGATGGTCAGAGCGTGGTGCTAATAACGCCAAGGTCATGGGTTCAAGCCCCATACTGGCCAGTTGTTTGTAACAGATGTAACAAATGCAAATGTACAATCATTTACAAAAGGTTCCCTGAATTACAAAACATGGCAGAAAGATTGCTCCAAAAAATGTCTGTCTTCATTTAAGATTTGTTTTCACCATGTGTATGTGTGTGTACAAAATATCTCAAAGACCCATGGTGAGTCGTTTACCACATCATACTGCACTTCCACTGTTGTTCACCCTGTGCAAAATGAACACTGGAGAAATAAATGGAGTTGATCCTCACTACTTACGGTGGCCGGTTAGCTCAGATGGTCAGAGCGTGGTGCTAATAACGCCAAGGTCATGGGTTCAAGCCCCATACTGGCCAGTTGTTTGTAACAGATGTAAGCAGATGCAAATGTACAATCATTTACAAAAGGTTCTCTGAATTACAAAACATGGCAGAAAGATTGCTCCAAAAAATGTCTGTCTTCATTTAAGATTTGTTTTCACCATGTGTATGTGTGTGTACAAAATATCTCAAAGACGCATGGTGAGTCGTTTACCACATCATACTGCACTTCCGCTGTTGTTCACCCTGTGCAAAATGAACACTGGAGAAATAAATGGAGTTGATCCTCACTACTTACGTGGCCGGTTAGCTCAGATGGTCAGAGCGTGGTGCTAATAACGCCAAGGTCATGGGTTCAAGCCCCATACTGGCCAGTTGTTTGTAACAGATGTAACAGATGCAAATGTGCAATCATTTAAAAAAGCTTTCTGCATTACAAAACAAGTCAGAAAGATTGCTCCAAAAAATATCTAACTTCATTAAAGATTTTTTTTCACCATGTGTATGTGTGTGTACAAAATATCTCAAAGACGCATGGTGAGTCGTTTACCACATCATACTGCACTTCCACTGTTGTTCACCCTGTGCAAAATGAACACTGGAGAAATAAATGGAGTTGATCCTCACTACTTACGTGGCCGGTTAGCTCAGATGGTCAGAGCGTGGTGCTAATAACGCCAAGGTCATGGGTTCAAGCCCCATACTGGCCAGTTGTTTGTAACAGATGTAACAGATGCAAATGTGCAATCATTTAAAAAGGTTCTCTGAATTACAAAACATGGCAGAAAGATTGCTCCAAAAAATGTCTGTATTCATTTAAGATTTGTTTTCACCATGTGTATGTGTGTGTACAAAATATCTCAAAGACGCATGGTGAGTCGTTTACCACATCATACTGCACTTCCACAGTTGTTCACCCTGTGCAAAATGAACACTGGAGAAATAAATGGAGTTGATCCTCACTACTTACGTGGCCGGTTAGCTCAGATGGTCAGAGCGTGGTGCTAATAACGCCAAGGTCATGGGTTCAAGCCCCATACTGGCCAGTTGTTTGTAACAGATGTAGCAGATGCAAATGTGCAATCATTTGTAAAAGGTTCTCTGAATTACAAAACATGGCAGAAAGATTGCTCCAAAAAATATCTGTCTTCATTTAAGATTTTTTTTCACCATGTGTATGTGTGTGTGTACAAAATATCTCAAAGACGCATGGTGAGTCGTTTACCACATCATACTGCACTTCCACAGTTGTTCACCCTGTGCAAAATGAACACTGGAGAAATAAATGGAGTTGATCCTCACTACTTACGTGGCCGGTTAGCTCAGATGGTCAGAGCGTGGTGCTAATAACGCCAAGGTCATGGGTTCAAGCCCCATGACCTTGGCGTTATGTCCCCATGCAAAATTAACACTGGAGACATAAATGGAGTTGATCCTCACTACTTACGTGGCTGGTTAGCTCAGATGGTCAGAGCGTGGTGCTAATAACGCCAAGGTCATGGGTTCAATCCCCATACTGGCCAGTTGTTTGTAACAGATGCAATACCATTTCTCTGAATTATAGAAAATGTCAGAAACATTGCTCACTTGGTGAAATATCCAGCATGGAGTGACTTCTAACTGCACCAGTGTGTTAGTTCTCTCACTATTATTGCCAGTATCCCACCCAAGTTGTGAACAATAAGGTGCTAGTTTAATGCAGAAAGGGTCTTGAACTCTTGAGATATGGAATAGATAGGCAACTTTGTACTGTAAGATTTGTTTTGGGTTTAGTCAATTGTTGGTGTTGTTGTTTCATTGTGTGTACACCACATCCTGCATTTCAGTTTTTACTTAAGGCACTAAACTGTTGATATTAGTGTAAATTGAGTGACATTCAACCACGAAGGGACTCGAACCCTCAATCTTCTGATTCGAAGTCAGACGCCTTGTCCATTAGGCCACGCGGTCTTACTTTTCTCTTCTAAGGTTTAGCGGAGTGCAATGCAATCATTTATAAAAGCTTCTCTGAATTACAAAACATGGCAGAAAGATTGCTCCAAAAAATGTCTGTCTTCATTTAAGATTTTTTTTCACCATGTGTATGTGTGTGTACAAAATATCTCAAAGACGCATGGTGAGTCGTTTACCACATCATACTGCACTTCCGCTGTTGTTCACCCTGTGCAAAATGAACACTGGAGAAATAAATGGAGTTGATCCTCACTACTTACGTGGCCGGTTAGCTCAGATGGTCAGAGCGTGGTGCTAATAACGCCAAGGTCATGGGTTCAAGCCCCATACTGGCCAGTTGTTTGTAACAGATGTAACAGATGCAAATGTGCAATCATTTAAAAAAGCTTTTCTGCATTACAAAACAAGTCAGAAAGATTGCTCCAAAAAATATCTAACTTCATTAAAAAAAAATTTTCACCATGTGTATGTGTGTGTACAAAATATCTCAAAGACGCATGGTGAGTCGTTTACCACATCATACTGCACTTCCACTGTTGTTCACCCTGTGCAAAATGAACACTGGAGAAATAAATGGAGTTGATCCTCACTACTTACGTGGCCGGTTAGCTCAGATGGTCAGAGCGTGGTGCTAATAACGCCAAGGTCATGGGTTCAAGCCCCATACTGGCCAGTTGTTTGTAACAGATGTAACAAATGCAAATGTACAATCATTTACAAAGGTTCTCTGAATTACAAAACATGGCAGAAAGATTGCTCCAAAAAATGTCTGTCTTCATTTAAGATTTGTTTTCACCATGTGTATGTGTGTGTACAAAATATCTCAAAGACGCATGGTGAGTCGTTTACCACATCATACTGCACTTCCGCTCTTGTTCACCCTGTGCAAAATGAACACTGGAGAAATAAATGGAGTTGATCCTCACTACTTACGTGGCCGGTTAGCTCAGATGGTCAGAGCGTGGTGCTAATAACGCCAAGGTCATGGGTTCAAGCCCCATACTGGCCAGGTGTTTGTAACAGATGTAACAGATGCAAATGTGCAATCATTTAAAAAAGCTTTTCTGCATTACAAAACAAGTCAGAAAGATTGCTCCAAAAAATATCTAACTTCATTAAAGATTTTTTTTCACCATGTGTATGTGTGTGTACAAAATATCTCAAAGACGCATGGTGAGTCGTTTACCACATCATACTGCACTTCCACTGTTGTTCACCGTGTGCAAAATGAACACTGGAGAAATAAATGGAGTTGATCCTCACTACTTACGTGGCCGGTTAGCTCAGATGGTCAGAGCGTGGTGCTAATAACGCCAAGGTCATGGGTTCAAGCCCCATACTGGCCAGTTGTTTGTAACAGATGTAGCAGATGCAAATGTGCAATCATTTGTAAAAAGGTTCTCTGAATTACAAAACATGGCAGAAAGATTGCTCCAAAAAATGTCTGTCTTCATTTAAGATTTGTTTTCACCATGTGTATGTGTGTGTACAAAATATCTCAAAGACGCATAGTGAGTCGTTTACCACATCATACTGCACTTCCGCTGTTGTTCACCCTGTGCAAAATGAACACTGGAGAAATAAATGGAGTTGATCCTCACTACTTACGTGGCCGGTTAGCTCAGATGGTCAGAGCGTGGTGCTAATAACGCCAAGGTCATGGGTTCAAGCCCCATACTGGCCAGTTGTTTGTAACAGATGTAGCAGATGCAAATGTGCAATCATTTGTAAAAGGTTCTCTGAATTACAAAACATGGCAGAAAGATTGCTCCAAAAAATATCTGTCTTCATTTAAGATTTTTTTTCACCATGTGTATGTGTGTGTGTACAAAATATCTCAAAGACGCATGGTGAGTCGTTTACCACATCATACTGCACTTCCACAGTTGTTCACCCTGTGCAAAATGAACACTGGAGAAATAAATGGAGTTGATCCTCACTACTTACGTGGCCGGTTAGCTCAGATGGTCAGAGCGTGGTGCTAATAACGCCAAGGTCATGGGTTCAAGCCCCATGACCTTGGCGTTATGTCCCCATGCAAAATTAACACTGGAGACATAAATGGAGTTGATCCTCACAACTTACGTGGCCGGTTAGCTCAGATGGTTAGAGCGTGGTGCTAATAACGCCAAGGTCATGGGTTCAAGCCCCATACTGGCCAGTTGTTTGTAACAGATGTAACAAATGCAAATGTACAATCATTTACAAAAGGTTCCCTGAATTACAAAACATGGCAGAAAGATTGCTCCAAAAAATGTCTGTATTCATTTAAGATTTGTTTTCACCATGTGTATGTGTGTGTACAAAATATCTCAAAGACGCATGGTGAGTCGTTTACCACATCATACTGCACTTCCGCTGTTGTTCACCCTGTGCAAAATGAACACTGGAGAAATAAATGGAGTTGATCCTCACTACTTACGTGGCCGGTTAGCTCAGATGGTCAGAGCGTGGTGCTAATAACGCCAAGGTCATGGGTTCAAGCCCCATACTGGCCAGTTGTTTGTAACAGATGTAACAGATGCAAATGTGCAATCATTTAAAAAAGCTTTTCTGCATTACAAAACAAGTCAGAAAGATTGCTCCAAAAAATATCTAACTTCATTAAAAAAAAATATACAAGACTATATACTGGCCAGTTGTTTGTAACAGATGTAACAAATGCAAATGTACAATCATTTACAAAAGGTTCCCTGAATTACAAAACATGGCAGAAAGATTGCTCTAAAAAATATCTAACTTCATTAAAGATTTTTTTTCACCATGTGTATGTGTGTGTACAAAATATCTCAAAGACGCATGGTGAGTCGTTTACCACATCATACTGCACTTCCACTGTTGTTCACCGTGTGCAAAATGAACACTGGAGAAATAAATGGAGTTGATCCTCACTACTTACGTGGCCGGTTAGCTCAGATGGTCAGAGCGTGGTGCTAATAACGCCAAGGTCATGGGTTCAAGCCCCATACTGGCCAGTTGTTTGTAACAGATGTAGCAGATGCAAATGTGCAATCATTTGTAAAAGGTTCTCTGAATTACAAAACATGGCAGAAAGATTGCTCCAAAAAATATCTGTCTTCATTTAAGATTTTTTTTCACCATGTGTATGTGTGTGTGTACAAAATATCTCAAAGACGCATGGTGAGTCGTTTACCACATCATACTGCACTTCCACAGTTGTTCACCCTGTGCAAAATGAACACTGGAGAAATAAATGGAGTTGATCCTCACTACTTACGTGGCCGGTTAGCTCAGATGGTCAGAGCGTGGTGCTAATAACGCCAAGGTCATGGGTTCAAGCCCCATGACCTTGGCGTTATGTCCCCATGCAAAATTAACACTGGAGACATAAATGGAGTTGATCCTCACTACTTACGTGGCTGGTTAGCTCAGATGGTCAGAGCGTGGTGCTAATAACGCCAAGGTCATGGGTTCAATCCCCATACTGGCCAGTTGTTTGTAACAGATGCAATACCATTTCTCTGAATTATAGAAAATGTCAGAAACATTGCTCACTTGGTGAAATATCCAGCATGGAGTGACTTCTAACTGCACCAGTGTGTTAGTTCTCTCACTATTATTGCCAGTATCCCATCCAAGTTGTGAACAATAAGGTGCTAGTTTAATGCAGAAAGGGTCTTGAACTCTTTATCTATGGAATAGATAGGCAACTTTGTACTGTAAGATTTGTTTTGGGTTTAGTCAATTGTTGGTGTTGTTGTTTCATTGTGTGTACACCACATCCTGCATTTCAGTTTTTACTTAAGGCACTAAACTGTTGATATTAGTGTAAATTGAGTGACATTCAACCACGAAGGGACTCGAACCCTCAATCTTCTGATTCGAAGTCAGACGCCTTGTCCATTAGGCCACGCGGTCTTACTTTTCTCTTCTAAGGTTTAGCGGAGTGCAATGCAATCATTTATAAAAGCTTCTCTGAATTACAAAACATGGCAGAAAGATTGCTCCAAAAAATGTCTGTCTTCATTTAAGATTTGTTTTCACCATGTGTATGTGTGTGTACAAAATATCTCAAAGACGCATGGTGAGTCGTTTACCACATCATACTGCACTTCCGCTGTTGTTCACCCTGTGCAAAATGAACACTGGAGAAATAAATGGAGTTGATCCTCACTACTTACGTGGCCGGTTAGCTCAGATGGTCAGAGCGTGGTGCTAATAACGCCAAGGTCATGGGTTCAAGCCCCATACTGGCCAGTTGTTTGTAACAGATGTAACAGATGCAAATGTGCAATCATTTAAAAAAGCTTTTCTGCATTACAAAACAAGTCAGAAAGATTGCTCCAAAAAATATCTAACTTCATTAAAAAAAATTTTCACCATGTGTATGTGTGTGTACAAAATATCTCAAAGACGCATGGTGAGTCGTTTACCACATCATACTGCACTTCCACTGTTGTTCACCCTGTGCAAAATGAACACTGGAGAAATAAATGGAGTTGATCCTCACTACTTACGTGGCCGGTTAGCTCAGATGGTCAGAGCGTGGTGCTAATAACGCCAAGGTCATGGGTTCAAGCCCGATACTGGCCAGTTGTTTGTAACAGATGTAACAAATGCAAATGTACAATCATTTACAAAAGGTTCCCTGAATTACAAAACATGGCAGAAAGATTGCTCCAAAAAATGTCTGTCTTCATTTAAGATTTGTTTTCACCATGTGTATGTGTGTGTACAAAATATCTCAAAGACGCATGGTGAGTCGTTTACCACATCATACTGCACTTCCGCTGTTGTTCACCCTGTGCAAAATGAACACTGGAGAAATAAATGGAGTTGATCCTCACTACTTACGTGGCCGGTTAGCTCAGATGGTCAGAGCGTGGTGCTAATAACGCCAAGGTCATGGGTTCAAGCCCCATACTGGCCAGTTGTTTGTAACAGATGTAACAGATGCAAATGTGCAATCATTTAAAAAAGCTTTTCTGCATTACAAAACAAGTCAGAAAGATTGCTCCAAAAAATATCTAACTTCATTAAAGATTTTTTTTCACCATGTGTATGTGTGTGTACAAAATATCTGAAAGACGCATGGTGAGTCGTTTACCACATCATACTGCACTTCCACTGTTGTTCACCGTGTGCAAAATGAACACTGGAGAAATAAATGGAGTTGATCCTCACTACTTACGTGGCCGGTTAGCTCAGATGGTCAGAGCGTGGTGCTAATAACGCCAAGGTCATGGGTTCAAGCCCCATACTGGCCAGTTGTTTGTAACAGATGTAGCAGATGCAAATGTGCAATCATTTGTAAAAGGTTCTCTGAATTACAAAACATGGCAGAAAGATTGCTCCAAAAAATGTCTGTCTTCATTTAAGATTTGTTTTCACCATGTGTATGTGTGTGTACAAAATATCTCAAAGACGCATGGTGAGTCGTTTACCACATCATACTGCACTTCCGCTGTTGTTCACCCTGTGCAAAATGAACACTGGAGAAATAAATGGAGTTGATCCTCACTACTTACGTGGCCGGTTAGCTCAGATGGTCAGAGCGTGGTGCTAATAACGCCAAGGTCATGGGTTCAAGCCCCATACTGGCCAGTTGTTTGTAACAGATGTAACAGATGCAAATGTGCAATCATTTAAAAAGGTTCTCTGCATTACAAAACATGGCAGAAAGATTGCTCCAAAAAATATCTGTACTTCATTAAGATTTTTTTTCACCATGTGTATGTGTGTGTACAAAATATCTCAAAGACGCATGGTGAGTCGTTTACCACATCATACTGCACTTCCACTGTTGTTCACCCTGTGCAAAATGAACACTGGAGAAATAAATGGAGTTGATCCTCACTACTTACGTGGCCGGTTAGCTCAGATGGTCAGAGCGTGGTGCTAATAACGCCAAGGTCATGGGTTCAAGCCCCATACTGGCCAGTTGTTTGTAACAGATGTAACAAATGCAAATGTACAATCATTTACAAAAGGTTCCCTGAATTACAAAACATGGCAGAAAGATTGCTCCAAAAAATGTCTGTCTTCATTTAAGATTTGTTTTCACCATGTGTATGTGTGTGTACAAAATATCTCAAAGACGCATGGTGAGTCGTTTACCACATCATACTGCACTTCCGCTGTTGTTCACCCTGTGCAAAATGAACACTGGAGAAATAAATGGAGTTGATCCTCACTACTTACGTGGCCGGTTAGCTCAGATGGTCAGAGCGTGGTGCTAATAACGCCAAGGTCATGGGTTCAAGCCCCATACTGGCCAGTTGTTTGTAACAGATGTAACAGATGCAAATGTGCAATCATTTAAAAAAGCTTTTCTGCATTACAAAACAAGTCAGAAAGATTGCTCCAAAAAATATCTAACTTCATTAAAGATTTTTTTTCACCATGTGTATGTGTGTGTACAAAATATCTCAAAGACGCATGGTGAGTCGTTTACCACATCATACTGCACTTCCACTGTTGTTCACCGTGTGCAAAATGAACACTGGAGAAATAAATGGAGTTGATCCTCACTACTTACGTGGCCGGTTAGCTCAGATGGTCAGAGCGTGGTGCTAATAACGCCAAGGTCATGGGTTCAAGCCCCATACTGGCCAGTTGTTTGTAACAGATGTAGCAGATGCAAATGTGCAATCATTTGTAAAAGGTTCTCTGAATTACAAAACATGGCAGAAAGATTGCTCCAAAAAATGTCTGTCTTCATTTAAGATTTGTTTTCACCATGTGTATGTGTGTGTACAAAATATCTCAAAGACGCATAGGTGAGTCGTTTACCACATCATACTGCACTTCCGCTGTTGTTCACCCTGTGCAAAATGAACACTGGAGAAATAAATGGAGTTGATCCTCACTACTTACGTGGCCGGTTAGCTCAGATGGTCAGAGCGTGGTGCTAATAACGCCAAGGTCATGGGTTCAAGCCCCATACTGGCCAGTTGTTTGTAACAGATGTAGCAGATGCAAATGTGCAATCATTTGTAAAAGGTTCTCTGAATTACAAAACATGGCAGAAAGATTGCTCCAAAAAATATCTGTCTTCATTTAAGATTTTTTTTCACCATGTGTATGTGTGTGTGTACAAAATATCTCAAAGACGCATGGTGAGTCGTTTACCACATCATACTGCACTTCCACAGTTGTTCACCCTGTGCAAAATGAACACTGGAGAAATAAATGGAGTTGATCCTCACTACTTACGTGGCCGGTTAGCTCAGATGGTCAGAGCGTGGTGCTAATAACGCCAAGGTCATGGGTTCAAGCCCCATGACCTTGGCGTCATGTCCCCATGCAAAATTAACACTGGAGACATAAATGGAGTTGATCCTCACTACTTACGTGGCTGGTTAGCTCAGATGGTCAGAGCGTGGTGCTAATAACGCCAAGGTCATGGGTTCAATCCCCATACTGGCCAGTTGTTTGTAACAGATGCAATACCATTTCTCTGAATTATAGAAAATGTCAGAAACATTGCTCACTTGGTGAAATATCCAGCATGGAGTGACTTCTAACTGCACCAGTGTGTTAGTTCTCTCACTATTATTGCCAGTATCCCACCCAAGTTGTGAACAATAAGGTGCTAGTTTAATGCAGAAAGGGTCTTGAACTCTTGAGATATGGAATAGATAGGCAACTTTGTACTGTAAGATTTGTTTTGGGTTTAGTCAATTGTTGGTGTTGTTGTTTCATTGTGTGTACACCACATCCTGCATTTCAGTTTTTACTTAAGGCACTAAACTGTTGATATTAGTGTAAATTGAGTGACATTCAACCACGAAGGGACTCGAACCCTCAATCTTCTGATTCGAAGTCAGACGCCTTGTCCATTAGGCCACGCGGTCTTACTTTTCTCTTCTAAGGTTTAGCGGAGTGCAATGCAATCATTTATAAAAGCTTCTCTGAATTACAAAACATGGCAGAAAGATTGCTCCAAAAAATGTCTGTCTTCATTTAAGATTTGTTTTCACCATGTGTATGTGTGTGTACAAAATATCTCAAAGACGCATGGTGAGTCGTTTACCACATCATACTGCACTTCCGCTGTTGTTCACCCTGTGCAAAATGAACACTGGAGAAATAAATGGAGTTGATCCTCACTACTTACGTGGCCGGTTAGCTCAGATGGTCAGAGCGTGGTGCTAATAACGCCAAGGTCATGGGTTCAAGCCCCATACTGGCCAGTTGTTTGTAACAGATGTAACAGATGCAAATGTGCAATCATTTAAAAAAGCTTTTCTGCATTACAAAACAAGTCAGAAAGATTGCTCCAAAAAATATCTAACTTCATTAAAAAAAATTTTTCACCATGTGTATGTGTGTGTACAAAATATCTCAAAGACGCATGGTGAGTCGTTTACCACATCATACTGCACTTCCACTGTTGTTCACCCTGTGCAAAATGAACACTGGAGAAATAAATGGAGTTGATCCTCACTACTTACGTGGCCGGTTAGCTCAGATGGTCAGAGCGTGGTGCTAATAACGCCAAGGTCATGGGTTCAAGCCCCATACTGGCCAGTTGTTTGTAACAGATGTAGCAGATGCAAATGTGCAATCATTTGTAAAAGGTTCTCTGAATTACAAAACATGGCAGAAAGATTGCTCCAAAAAATGTCTGTCTTCATTTAAGATTTGTTTTCACCATGTGTATGTGTGTGTACAAAATATCTCAAAGACGCATAGTGAGTCGTTTACCACATCATACTGCACTTCCGCTGTTGTTCACCCTGTGCAAAATGAACACTGGAGAAATAAATGGAGTTGATCCTCACTACTTACGTGGCCGGTTAGCTCAGATGGTCAGAGCGTGGTGCTAATAACGCCAAGGTCATGGGTTCAAGCCCCATACTGGCCAGTTGTTTGTAACAGATGTAGCAGATGCAAATGTGCAATCATTTGTAAAAGGTTCTCTGAATTACAAAACATGGCAGAAAGATTGCTCCAAAAAATATCTGTCTTCATTTAAGATTTTTTTTCACCATGTGTATGTGTGTGTGTACAAAATATCTCAAAGACGCATGGTGAGTCGTTTACCACATCATACTGCACTTCCACAGTTGTTCACCCTGTGCAAAATGAACACTGGAGAAATAAATGTAGTTGATCCTCACTACTTACGTGGCCGGTTAGCTCAGATGGTCAGAGCGTGGTGCTAATAACGCCAAGGTCATGGGTTCAACCCCCATACTGGCCAGTTGTTTGTAACAGATGTAACAAATGCAAATGTACAATCATTTACAAAAGGTTCCCTGAATTACAAAACATGGCAGAAAGATTGCTCCAAAAAATGTCTGTCTTCATTTAAGATTTGTTTTCACCATGTGTATGTGTGTGTACAAAATATCTCAAAGACGCATGGTGAGTCGTTTACCACATCATACTGCACTTCCGCTGTTGTTCACCCTGTGCAAAATGAACACTGGAGAAATAAATGGAGTTGATCCTCACTACTTACGTGGCCGGTTAGCTCAGATGGTCAGAGCGTGGTGCTAATAACGCCAAGGTCATGGGTTCAAGCCCCATACTGGCCAGTTGTTTGTAACAGATGTAACAGATGCAAATGTGCAATCATTTAAAAAAGCTTTTCTGCATTACAAAACAAGTCAGAAAGATTGCTCCAAAAAATATCTAACTTCATTAAAGATTTTTTTTCACCATGTGTATGTGTGTGTACAAAATATCTCAAAGACGCATGGTGAGTCGTTTACCACATCATACTGCACTTCCACTGTTGTTCACCGTGTGCAAAATGAACACTGGAGAAATAAATGGAGTTGATCCTCACTACTTACGTGGCCGGTTAGCTCAGATGGTCAGAGCGTGGTGCTAATAACGCCAAGGTCATGGGTTCAAGCCCCATACTGGCCAGTTGTTTGTAACAGATGTAGCAGATGCAAATGTGCAATCATTTGTAAAAGGTTCTCTGAATTACAAAACATGGCAGAAAGATTGCTCCAAAAAATATCTGTCTTCATTTAAGATTTTTTTTCACCATGTGTATGTGTGTGTGTACAAAATATCTCAAAGACGCATGGTGAGTCGTTTACCACATCATACTGCACTTCCACAGTTGTTCACCCTGTGCAAAATGAACACTGGAGAAATAAATGGAGTTGATCCTCACTACTTACGTGGCCGGTTAGCTCAGATGGTCAGAGCGTGGTGCTAATAACGCCAAGGTCATGGGTTCAAGCCCCATGACCTTGGCGTCATGTCCCCATGCAAAATTAACACTGGAGACATAAATGGAGTTGATCCTCACTACTTACGTGGCTGGTTAGCTCAGATGGTCAGAGCGTGGTGCTAATAACGCCAAGGTCATGGGTTCAATCCCCATACTGGCCAGTTGTTTGTAACAGATGCAATACCATTTCTCTGAATTATAGAAAATGTCAGAAACATTGCTCACTTGGTGAAATATCCAGCATGGAGTGACTTCTAACTGCACCAGTGTGTTAGTTCTCTCACTATTATTGCCAGTATCCCACCCAAGTTGTGAACAATAAGGTGCTAGTTTAATGCAGAAAGGGTCTTGAACTCTTGAGATATGGAATAGATAGGCAACTTTGTACTGTAAGATTTGTTTTGGGTTTAGTCAATTGTTGGTGTTGTTGTTTCATTGTGTGTACACCACATCCTGCATTTCAGTTTTTACTTAAGGCACTAAACTGTTGATATTAGTGTAAATTGAGTGACATTCAACCACGAAGGGACTCGAACCCTCAATCTTCTGATTCGAAGTCAGACGCCTTGTCCATTAGGCCACGCGGTCTTACTTTTCTCTTCTAAGGTTTAGCGGAGTGCAATGCAATCATTTATAAAAGCTTCTCTGAATTACAAAACATGGCAGAAAGATTGCTCCAAAAAATGTCTGTCTTCATTTAAGATTTGTTTTCACCATGTGTATGTGTGTGTACAAAATATCTCAAAGACGCATGGTGAGTCGTTTACCACATCATACTGCACTTCCGCTGTTGTTCACCCTGTGCAAAATGAACACTGGAGAAATAAATGGAGTTGATCCTCACTACTTACGTGGCCGGTTAGCTCAGATGGTCAGAGCGTGGTGCTAATAACGCCAAGGTCATGGGTTCAAGCCCCATACTGGCCAGTTGTTTGTAACAGATGTAACAGATGCAAATGTGCAATCATTTAAAAAAGCTTTTCTGCATTACAAAACAAGTCAGAAAGATTGCTCCAAAAAATATCTAACTTCATTAAAAAAAAATTTTCACCATGTGTATGTGTGTGTAGAAAATATCTCAAAGACGCATGGTGAGTCGTTTACCACATCATACTGCACTTCCACTGTTGTTCACCCTGTGCAAAATGAACACTGGAGAAATAAATGGAGTTGATCCTCACTACTTACGTGGCCGGTTAGCTCAGATGGTCAGAGCGTGGTGCTAATAACGCCAAGGTCATGGGTTCAAGCCCCATACTGGCCAGTTGTTTGTAACAGATGTAGCAGATGCAAATGTGCAATCATTTGTAAAAGGTTCTCTGAATTACAAAACATGGCAGAAAGATTGCTCCAAAAAATATCTGTCTTCATTTAAGATTTTTTTTCACCATGTGTATGTGTGTGTGTACAAAATATCTCAAAGACGCATGGTGAGTCGTTTACCACATCATACTGCACTTCCACAGTTGTTCACCCTGTGCAAAATGAACACTGGAGAAATAAATGTAGTTGATCCTCACTACTTACGTGGCCGGTTAGCTCAGATGGTCAGAGCGTGGTGCTAATAACGCCAAGGTCATGGGTTCAACCCCCATACTGGCCAGTTGTTTGTAACAGATGTAACAAATGCAAATGTACAATCATTTACAAAATGTTCCCTGAATTACAAAACATGGCAGAAAGATTGCTCCAAAAAATGTCTGTATTCATTTAAGATTTGTTTTCACCATGTGTATGTGTGTGTACAAAATATCTCAAAGACGCATGGTGAGTCGTTTACCACATCATACTGCACTTCCGCTGTTGTTCACCCTGTGCAAAATGAACACTGGAGAAATAAATGGAGTTGATCCTCACTACTTACGTGGCCGGTTAGCTCAGATGGTCAGAGCGTGGTGCTAATAACGCCAAGGTCATGGGTTCAAGCCCCATACTGGCCAGTTGTTTGTAACAGATGTAACAGATGCAAATGTGCAATCATTTAAAAAAGCTTTTCTGCATTACAAAACAAGTCAGAAAGATTGCTCCAAAAAATATCTAACTTCATTAAAGATTTTTTTTCACCATGTGTATGTGTGTGTACAAAATATCTCAAAGACGCATGGTGAGTCGTTTACCACATCATACTGCACTTCCACTGTTGTTCACCGTGTGCAAAATGAACACTGGAGAAATAAATGGAGTTGATCCTCACTACTTACGTGGCCGGTTAGCTCAGATGGTCAGAGCGTGGTGCTAATAACGCCAAGGTCATGGGTTCAAGCCCCATACTGGCCAGTTGTTTGTAACAGATGTAGCAGATGCAAATGTGCAATCATTTGTAAAAGGTTCTCTGAATTACAAAACATGGCAGAAAGATTGCTCCAAAAAATATCTGTCTTCATTTAAGATTTTTTTTCACCATGTGTATGTGTGTGTGTACAAAATATCTCAAAGACGCATGGTGAGTCGTTTACCACATCATACTGCACTTCCACAGTTGTTCACCCTGTGCAAAATGAACACTGGAGAAATAAATGGAGTTGATCCTCACTACTTACGTGGCCGGTTAGCTCAGATGGTCAGAGCGTGGTGCTAATAACGCCAAGGTCATGGGTTCAATCCCCATACTGGCCAGTTGTTTGTAACAGATGCAATACCATTTCTCTGAATTATAGAAAATGTCAGAAACATTGCTCACTTGGTGAAATATCCAGCATGGAGTGACTTCTAACTGCACCAGTGTGTTAGTTCTCTCACTATTATTGCCAGTATCCCACCCAAGTTGTGAACAATAAGGTGCTAGTTTAATGCAGAAAGGGTCTTGAACTCTTGAGATATGGAATAGATAGGCAACTTTGTACTGTAAGATTTGTTTTGGGTTTAGTCAATTGTTGGTGTTGTTGTTTCATTGTGTGTACACCACATCCTGCATTTCAGTTTTTACTTAAGGCACTAAACTGTTGATATTAGTGTAAATTGAGTGACATTCAACCACGAAGGGACTCGAACCCTCAATCTTCTGATTCGAAGTCAGACGCCTTGTCCATTAGGCCACGCGGTCTTACTTTTCTCTTCTAAGGTTTAGCGGAGTGCAATGCAATCATTTATAAAAGCTTCTCTGAATTACAAAACATGGCAGAAAGATTGCTCCAAAAAATGTCTGTCTTCATTTAAGATTTGTTTTCACCATGTGTATGTGTGTGTACAAAATATCTCAAAGACGCATGGTGAGTCGTTTACCACATCATACTGCACTTCCGCTGTTGTTCACCCTGTGCAAAATGAACACTGGAGAAATAAATGGAGTTGATCCTCACTACTTACGTGGCCGGTTAGCTCAGATGGTCAGAGCGTGGTGCTAATAACGCCAAGGTCATGGGTTCAAGCCCCATACTGGCCAGTTGTTTGTAACAGATGTAACAGATGCAAATGTGCAATCATTTAAAAAAGCTTTTCTGCATTACAAAACAAGTCAGAAAGATTGCTCCAAAAAATATCTAACTTCATTAAAAAAAAATTTTCACCATGTGTATGTGTGTGTACAAAATATCTCAAAGACGCATTGTGAGTCGTTTACCACATCATACTGCACTTCCACTGTTGTTCACCCTGTGCAAAATGAACACTGGAGAAATAAATGGAGTTGATCCTCACTACTTACATGGCCGGATCGCTCAGATGGTCAGAGCGTGGTGCTAATAACGCCAAGGTCATGGGTTCAAGCCCCATACTGGCCAGTTGTTTGTAACAGATGTAGCAGATGCAAATATTCAATCATTTACAAAAGGTTCTCTGAATTACAAAACATGGCAGAAAGATTGCTCCAAAAAATATCTGACTTCATTTAAGATTTTTTTTCACCATGTGTATGTGTGTGTGTACAAAATATCTCAAAGACGCATGGTGAGTCGTTTACCACATCATACTGCACTTCCACTGTTGTTCACCCTGTGCAAAATGAACACTGGAGAAATAAATGGAGTTGATCCTTACTACTTAAGTGGCAGGTTATCTCAGATGGTCAGAGCGTGGTGCTAATAACGTCAAGGTCATGGGTTCAAGCCCCATACTGGCCAGTTGTTTGTAACAGATGTAACAGATGCAAATGTGCAATCATTTATAAAAGCTTCTCTAAATTACAAAACATGGCAGAAAGATTGCTCCAAAAAATATCTGTCTTCATTTAAGATTTTTTTTCACCATGTGTATGTGTGTGTGTACAAAATATCTCAAAGACGCATGGTGAGTCGTTTACCAAATCATACTGCACTTCCACTGTTGTTCACCCTGTGCAAAATGAACACTGGAGAAATAAATGGAGTTGATCCTCACTACTTACGTGGCCGGTTAGCTCAGGTGGTCAGAGCGTGGTGCTAATAACGCCAAGGTCATGGGTTCAAGCCCCATACTAGCCAGTTGTTTGTAACAGATGTAACAGATGCAAATGTGCAATCATTTACAAAAGGTTCTCTGAATTACAAAACATGGCAGAAAGGTTGCTCCAAAATATATCTGACTTCATTTAATATTTTTTTTCACCATGTGTATGTGTGTGTACAAAATATCTCAAAGACGCATGGTTCACCACATCATACTGCACTTCCGCTGTTGTTCACCCTGTGCAAAATGAACACTGGAGAAATAAATGGAGTTGATCCTCACTACTTACGTGGCCGGTTAGCTCAGATGGTCAGAGCGTGGTGCTAATAACGCCAAGGTCATGGGTTCAAGCCCCATACTGGCCAGTTGTTTGTAACAGATGTAACAGGTGCAATCATTTACAAAAGGTTCTCTGAATTACAAAACATGTCAGAAAGATTGCTCCAAAAAATGTCTCCCTTCATTTAAGATTTTTTTTCACCATGTGTATGTGTGTGTACAAAATATCTCAAAGACGCATGGTGAGTCGTTTACCACATCATACTGCACTTCCACTGTTGTTCACCCTGTGCAAAATGAACACTGGAGAAATAAATGGAGTTGATCCTCACTACTTACGTGGCCGGTTAGCTCAGATGGTCAGAGCGTGGTGCTAATAACGCCAAGGTCATGGGTTCAAGCCCCATACTGGCCAGTTGTTTGTAACAGATGTAGCAGATGCAAATGTGCAATCATTTGTAAAAGGTTCTCTGAATTACAAAACATGGCAGAAAGATTGCTCCAAAAAATATCTGTCTTCATTTAAGATTTTTTTTCACCATGTGTATGTGTGTGTGTACAAAATATCTCAAAGACGCATGGTGAGTCGTTTACCACATCATACTGCACTTCCACTGTTGTTCACCCTGTGCAAAATGAACACTGGAGAAATAAATGGAGTTGATCCTCACTACTTACATGGCCGGTTAGCTCAGATGGTCAGAGCGTGGTGCTAATAACGCCAAGGTCATGGGTTCAAGCCCCATACTGGCCAGTTGTTTGTAACAGATGTAACAGATGCAAATGTGCAATCATTTAAAAAACCTTTTCTGCATTACAAAACAAGTCAGAAAGATTGCTCCAAAAAATATCTAACTTCATTAAAAAAAAAATTTCACCATGTGTATGTGTGTGTACAAAATATCTCAAAGACGCATGGTGAGTCGTTTACCACATCATACTGCACTTCCATTGTTGTTCACCCTGTGCAAAATGAACACTGGAGAAATAAATGGAGTTGATCCTCACTACTTACGTGGCCGGTTAGCTCAGATGGTCAGAGCGTGGTGCTAATAACGCCAAGGTCATGGGTTCAAGCCCCATACTGGCCAGTTGTTTGTAACAGATGTAACAGATGCAAATGTGCAATCATTTATAAAAGCTTCTCTAAATTACAAAACATGGCAGAAAGGTTGCTCCAAAATATATCTGACTTCATTTAATATTTTTTTTCACCATGTGTATGTGTGTGTACAAAATATCTCAAAGACGCATGGTGAGTCGTTTACCACATCATACTGCACTTCCGCTGTTGTTCACCCTGTGCAAAATGAACACTGGAGAAATAAATGGAGTTGATCCTCACTACTTACGTGGCCGGTTAGCTCAGATGGTCAGAGCGTGGTGCTAATAACGCCAAGGTCATGGGTTCAAGCCCCATACTGGCCAGTTGTTTGTAACAGATGTAACAGATGCAAATGTGCAATCATTTAAAAAAGCTTTTCTGCATTACAAAACAAGTCAGAAAGATTGCTCCAAAAAATATCTAACTTCATTAAAAAAAAATGTTCACCATGTGTATGTGTGTGTACAAAATATCTCAAAGACGCATGGTGAGTCGTTTACCACATCATACTGCACTTCCACTGTTGTTCACCCTGTGCAAAATGAACACTGGAGAAATAAATGGAGTTGATCCTCACTACTTACATGGCCGGTTAGCTCAGATGGTCAGAGCGTGGTGCTAATAACGCCAAGGTCATGGGTTCAAGCCCCATACTGGCCAGTTGTTTGTAACAGATGTAGCAGATGCAAATGTGCAATCATTTACAAAAGGTTCTCTGAATTACAAAACATGGCAGAAAGATTGCTCCAAAAAATATCTGACTTCATTTAAGATTTTTTTTCACCATGTGTATGTGTGTGTGTACAAAATATCTCAAAGACGCATGGTGAGTCGTTTACCACATCATACTGCACTTCCACTGTTGTTCACCCTGTGCAAAATGAACACTGGAGAAATAAATGGACTTGATCCTTACTACTTAAGTGGCAGGTTCTCTCAGATGGTCAGAGCGTGGTGCTAATAACGTCAAGGTCATGGGTTCAAGCCCCATACTGGCCAGTTGTTTGTAACAGATGTAACAGATGCAAATGTGCAATCATTTATAAAAGCTTCTCTAAATTACAAAACATGGCAGAAAGATTGCTCCAAAAAATATCTGTCTTCATTTAAGATTTTTTTTCACCATGTGTATGTGTGTGTGTACAAAATATCTCAAAGACGCATGGTGAGTCGTTTACCAAATCATACTGCACTTCCACTGTTGTTCACCCTGTGCAAAATGAACACTGGAGAAATAAATGGAGTTGATCCTCACTACTTACGTGGCCGGTTAGCTCAGATGGTCAGAGCGTGGTGCTAATAACGCCAAGGTCATGGGTTCAAGCCCCATACTAGCCAGTTGTTTGTAACAGATGTAACAGATGCAAATGTGCAATCATTTACAAAAGGTTCTCTGAATTACAAAACATGGCAGAAAGGTTGCTCCAAAATATATCTGACTTCATTTAATATTTTTTTTCACCATGTGTATGTGTGTGTACAAAATATCTCAAAGACGCATGGTTCACCACATCATACTGCACTTCCGCTGTTGTTCACCCTGTGCAAAATGAACACTGGAGAAATAAATGGAGTTGATCCTCACTACTTACGTGGCCGGTTAGCTCAGATGGTCAGAGCGTGGTGCTAATAACGCCAAGGTCATGGGTTCAAGCCCCATACTGGCCAGTTGTTTATAACAGATGTAACAGGTGCAATCATTTACAAAAGGTTCTCTGAATTACAAAACATGTCAGAAAGATTGCTCCAAAAAATGTCTCCCTTCATTTAAGATTTTTTTTCACCATGTGTATGTGTGTGTACAAAATATCTCAAAGACGCATGGTGAGTCGTTTACCACATCATACTGCACTTCCACTGTTGTTCACCCTGTGCAAAATGAACACTGGAGAAATAAATGGAGTTGATCCTTACTACTTACCTGGCAGGTTATCTCAGATGGTCAGAGCGTGGTGCTAATAACGCCAAGGTCATGGGTTCAAGCCCCATACTGGCCAGTTGTTTGTAACAGATGTAACAGATGCAAATGTGCAATAATTTATAAAAGCTTCTCTGAATTACAAAACATGGCAGAAAGATTGCTCCAAAAAATATCTGTCTTCATTTAAGATTTTTTTTCACCATGTGTATGTGTGTGTGTACAAAATATCTCAAAGACGCATGGTGAGTCATTTACCAAATCATACTGCACTTCCACTGTTGTTCACCCTGTGCAAAATGAACACTGGAGAAATAAATGGAGTTGATCCTCACTACTTACGTGGCCGGTTAGCTCAGATGGTCAGAGCGTGGTGCTAATAACGCCAAGGTCATGGGTTCAAGCCCCATACTGGCCAGTTGTTTGTAACAGATGTAGCAGATGCAAATGTGCAATCATTTGTAAAAGGTTCTCTGAATTACAAAACATGGCAGAAAGATTGCTCCAAAAATTATCTGTCTTCATTTAAGATTTGTTTTCACCATGTGTATGTATGTGTACAAAATATCTCAAAGACGCATGGTGAGTCGTTTAACACATCATACTGCACTTCCACTGTTGTTCACCCTGTGCAAAATGAACACTGGAGAAATAAATGGAGTTGATCCTCACTACTTACGTGGCCGGTTAGCTCAGATGGTCAGAGCGTGGTGCTAATAACGCCAAGGTCATGGGTTCAAGCCCCATACTGGCCAGTTGTTTGTAACAGATGCAATGCCCACAAAATCTTCTCTGAATTATAGAAAATGTCAGAAACATTGCTCACTTGGTGAAATATCCAGCATGGAGTGACTTCTAACTGCACCAGTGTGTTTGTTCTCTCACTATTATTGCCAGTATCCCACCCGAGTTGTGAACAATAAGCTGCAAGTTTAATGCTCAAAGGGTCTTGAACTCTTAAGATATAGAGTAGATAGGCATCTTCATACTGTAAGATTTATTTTGGTCTTAGTCAATTGTTGGTACACCACATCCTGCATTTCAGTTTTTACTTAAGGCACTAAACTGCTGATATTAGTGTAAATTGAGTGACATTCAACCACGAAGGGACTCGAACCCTCAATCTTCTGATTCAAATCAGACGCCTTGTCCATTAGGCCACGTGGTCTTACTTTTCTCTTCTAAGGTTTAGCGGAGTGCAATGCAATCATTTACAAAAGCTTCTCTGAATTACAAAACATCGCAGAAAGATTGCTCCAAAAAATATCTGACTTCATTTAAGATTTTTTTTCACAATGTGTATGTGTGTGTACAAAATATCTCAAAGACGCATGGTGAGTCGTTTACCACATCATACTGCACTTCCACTGTTGTTCACCCTGTGCAAAATGAACACTGGAGAAATAAATGGAGTTGATCCTCACTACTTACATGGCTGGTTAGCTTAGATGGTCAGAGCGTGGTGCTAATAACGCTAAGGTCATTGGTTCAAGCCCCATACTGGCCAGTTGCTTGTAACAGATGTAAAAGATGCAAATGTGCAATCATTTACAAAAGGTTCTCTGAATTACAAAACATGGCAGAAAGATTGCTCCAAGAAATGTCTGTCTTCATTTAAGATTTTTTTTCACCATGTGTATGTGTATGTACAAAATATCTCAAAGACGCATGGTGAGTCGTTTACCACATCATACTGCACTTCCACTGTTGATCACCCTGTGCAAAATGAACACTGGAGAAATAAATGGAGTTGATCCTCACTACTTACGTGGCTGGTTACCTCAGATGGTCAGAGCGTGGTGCTAATAACACCAAGGTCATGGGTTCAAGCCCCATACTGGCCAGTTGTTTGTAACAGATGTAACAGGTGCAATCATTTACAAAAGGTTCTCTGCCTTACAAAACATGGCAGAAAGATTGCTCCAAAAAATATCTGACTTCATTTAAGATTTTTTTTCACCATGTGTATGTGTGTGTACAAAATATCTCAAAGACGCATGGTGAGTCGTTTAACACATCATACTGCACTTCCACTGTTGTTCACCCTGTGCAAAATGAACACTGGAGAAATAAATGGAGTTGATCCTTACTACTTACGTGGCCGGTTATCTCAGATGGTCAGAGCGTGGTGCTAATAACGCCAAGGTCATGGGTTCAAGCCCCATACCGGCCAGTTGTTTGTAACAGATGTAACAGATGCAAATGTGCAATCATTTATAAAAGCTTCTCTGAATTACAAAACATGGCAGAAAGATTGCTCCAAAAAATGTCTGTATTCATTTAAGATTTTTTTTCACCATGTGTATGTGTGTGTGTACAAAATATCTCAAAGACGCATGGTGAGTCGTTTACCAAATCATACTGCACTTCCACTGTTGTTCACCCTGTGCAAAATGAACACTGGAGAAATAAATGGAGTTGATCCTCACTACTTACGTGGCCGGTTAGCTCAGATGGTCAGAGCGTGGTGCTAATAACGACAAGGTCATGGGTTCAAGCCCCATACTGGCCAGTTGTTTGTAACAGATGTAACGGATGCAAATGTGCAATCATTTACAAAAGCTTCTCTGCATTACAAAACATGGCAGAAAGATTCCTCCAAAAAATATCTGACTTCATTTAAGATTTTTTTTCACCATGTGTATGTGTGTGTACAAAATATCTCAAAGACGCATGGTGAGTCGTTTACCACATCATACTGCACTTCCACTGTTGTTCACCCTGTGCAAAATGAACACTGGAGAAATAAATGGAGTTGATCCTTACTACTTACGTGGCAGGTTATCTCAGATGGTCAGAGCGTGGTGCTAATAACGCCAAGGTCATGGGTTCAAGCCCCATACTGGCCAGTTGTTTGTAACAGATGTAACAGATGCAAATGTGCAATCATTTATAAAAGCTTCTCTGAATTACAAAACATGGCAGAAAGATTGCTCCAAAAAATATCTGTATTCATTTAAGATTTTTTTTCACCATGTGTATGTGTGTGTGTACAAAATATCTCAAAGACGCATGGTGAGTCGTTTACCAAATCATACTGCACTTCCACTGTTGTTCACCCTGTGCAAAATGAACACTGGAGAAATAAATGGAGTTGATCCTCACTACTTACGTGGCTGGTTAGCTCAGATGGTCAGAGCGTGGTGCTAATAACGCCAAGGTCATGGGTTCAAGCCCCATACTAGCCAGTTGTTTGTAACAGATGCAAATGTGCAATCATTTACAAAAGGTTCTCTGAATTACAAAACATGGCAGAAAGATTGCTCCAAAATATATCTGACTTCATTTAAGATTTTTTTTCACCATGTGTATATGTGTGTACAAAATATCTCAAAGACGCATGGTGAGTCGTTTACCACATCATACTGCACTTCCGCTGTTGTTCACCCTGTGCAAAATGAACACTGGAGAAATAAATGGAGTTGATCCTCACTACTTACGTGGCCGGTTAGCTCAGATGGTCAGAGCGTGGTGCTAATAACGCCAAGGTCATGGGTTCAAGCCCCATACTGGCCAGTTGTTTGTAACAGATGTAACAGGTGCAATCATTTACAAAAGCTTCTCTGAATTACAAAACATGGCAGAAAGATTGCTCCAAAAAATATCTGTATTCATTTAAGATTTTTTTTCACCATGTGTATGTGTGTGTGTACAAAATATCTCAAAGACGCATGGTGAGTCGTTTACCAAATCATACTGCACTTCCACTGTTGTTCACCCTGTGCAAAATGAACACTGGAGAAATAAATGGAGTTGATCCTCACTACTTACGTGGCTGGTTAGCTCAGATGGTCAGAGCGTGGTGCTAATAACGCCAAGGTCATGGGTTCAAGCCCCATACTAGCCAGTTGTTTGTAACAGATGTAACAGATGCAAATGTGCAATCATTTACAAAAGGTTCTCTGAATTACAAAACATGGCAGAAAGATTGCTCCAAAATATATCTGACTTCATTTAATATTTTTTTTCACCATGTGTATGTTTGTGTACAAAATATCTCAAAGACGCATGGTGAGTCGTTTACCACATCATACTGCACTTCCACTGTTGTTCACCCTGTGCAAAATGAACACTGGAGAAATAAATGGAGTTGATCCTTACTACTTACGTGGCAGGTTATCTCAGATGGTCAGAGCGTGGTGCTAATAACGCCAAGGTCATGGGTTCAAGCCCCATACTGGCCAGTTGTTTGTAACAGATGCAAATGTGCAATCATTTACAAAAGATTCTCTGCATTACAAAACATGGCAGAAAGATTGTTCCAAAAAATATCTGACTTCATTTAAGATTTTTTTTCACCATGTGTATGTGTGTGTACAAAATATCTCAAAGACGCATGGTGAGTCGTTCACCACATCATACTGCACTTCCACTGTTGTTCACCCTGTGCAAAATGAACACTGGAGAAATAAATGGAGTTGATCCTCACTACTTATGTGGCCGGTTAGCTCAGATGGTCAGAGCGTAGTGCTAATAATGCCAAGGTCATGGGTTCAAGCCCCATACTGGCCAGTTGTTTGTAACAGATGCAAATGTGCAATCATTTACAAAAGATTCTCTGCATTACAAAACATGGCAGAAAGATTGCTCCAAAAAATATCTGACTTCATTTAAGATTTTTTTTCACCATGTGTATGTGTGTGTACAAAATATCTCAAAGATGCATCGTGAGTCGTTTACCACATCATACTGCACTTCCACTGTTGTTCACCCTGTGCAAAATGAACACTGGAGAAATAAATGGAGTTGATCCTCACTACTTACGTGGCCGGTTAGCTCAGATGGTCAGAGCGTGGTGCTAATAACGCCAAGGTCATGGGTTCAAGCCCCATACTGGCCAGTTGTTTGTAACAGATGTAACAGGTGCAATCATTTACAAAAGGTTCTCTGAATTACAAAACATGGCAGAAAGATTGCTCCAAGAAATGTCTGTCTTCATTGAAGATTTTTTTTCACCATGTGTATGTGTATGTACAAAATATCTCAAAGACGCATGGTGAGTCGTTTACCACATCATACTGCACTGCCACTGTTGTTCACCCTGTGCAAAATGAACACTGGAGAAATAAATGGAGTTGATCCTCACTACTTACGTGGCCGGTTAGCTCAGATGGTCAGAGCGTGGTGCTAATAACGCCAAGGTCATGGGTTCAAGCCCCATACTGGCCAGTTGTTTGTAACAGATGCAAATGTGCAATCATTTACAAAAGATTCTCTGCATTACAAAACATGGCAGAAAGATTGCTCCAAAAAATATCTGACTTCATTTAAGATTTTTTTTCACCATGTGTATGTGTGTGTACAAAATATCTCAAAGATGCATCGTGAGTCGTTTACCACATCATACTGCACTTCCGCTGTTGTTCACCCTGTGCAAAATGAACACTGGAGAAATAAATGGAGTTGATCCTCACTACTTACGTGGCCGGTTAGCTCAGATGGTCAGAGCGTGGTGCTAATAACGCCAAGGTCATGGGTTCAAGCCCCATACTGGCCAGTTGTTTGTAACAGATGTAACAGGTGCAATCATTTACAAAAGGTTCTCTGAATTACAAAACATGGCAGAAAGATTGCTCCAAAAAATGTCTGTCTTCATTTAAGATTTTTTTTCACCATGTGTATTTGTGTGTACAAAATATCTCAAAGACGCATGGTGAGTCGTTTACCACATCATACTGCACTTCCACTGTTGATCACCCTGTGCAAAATGAACACTGGAGAAATAAATGGAGTTGATCCTCACTACTTACGTGGCCGGTTAGCTCAGATGGTCAGAGCGTGGTGTTAATAACGCCAAGGTCATGGGTTCAAGCCCCATACTGGCCAGTTGTTTGTAACAGATGTAACAGATGCAAATGTGCAATCATTTACAAAAGCTTCTCTGCATTACAAAACATGGCAGAAAGATTGCTCCAAAAAATATCTGACTTCATTTAAGATTTTTTTTCACCATGTGTATGTGTGTGTACAAAATATCTCAAAGACGCATGGTGAGTCGTTTACCACATCATACTGCACTTCCACTGTTGTTCACCCTGTGCAAAATGAACACTGGAGAAATAAATGGAGTTGATCCTTACTACTTACGTGGCCGGTTATCTCAGATGGTCAGAGCGTGGTGCTAATAACGCCAAGGTCATGGGTTCATGCCCCATACCGGCCAGTTGTTTGTAACAGATGTAACAGATGCAAATGTGCAATCATTTATAAAAGCTTCTCTGAATTACAAAACATGGCAGAAAGATTTCTCCAAAAAATATCTGTATTCATTTAAGATTTTTTTTCACCATGTGTATGTGTGTGTGTACAAAATATCTCAAAGACGCATGGTGAGTCGTTTACCAAATCATACTGCACTTCCACTGTTGTTCACCCTGTGCAAAATGAACACTGGAGAAATAAATGGAGTTGATCCTCACTACTTACGTGGCCGGTTAGCTCAGATGGTCAGAGCGTGGTGCTAATAACGCCAAGGTCATGGGTTCAAGCCCCATACTAGCCAGTTGTTTGTAACAGATGTAACAGATGCAAATGTGCAATCATTTACAAAAGGTTCTCTGAATTACAAAACATGGCAGAAAGATTGCTCCAAAATATATCTGACTTCATTTAAGATTTTTTTTCACCATGTGTATGTGTGTGTACAAAATATCTCAAAGATGCATGGTTCACCACATCAAACTGCACTTCCGCTGTTGTTCACCCTGTGCAAAATGAACACTGGAGAAATAAATGGAGTTGATCCTCACTACTTACGTGGCCGGTTAGCTCAGATGGTCAGAGCGTCATGCTAATAACGCCAAGGTCATGGGTTCAAGCCCCATACTGGCCAGTTGTTTGTAACAGATTTAACAGATGCAAATGTGCAATCATTTACAAAAGCTTCTCTGCATTACAAAACATGGCAGAAAGATTGCTCCAAAAAATATCTGACTTCATTTAAGATTTTTTTTCACCATGTGTATGTGTGTGTACAAAATATCTCAAAGACGCATGGTGAGTCGTTTACCACATCATACTGCACTTCCACTGTTGTTCACCCTGTGAAAAATGAACACTGGAGAAATAAATGGAGTTGATCCTTACTACTTACGTGGCAGGTTATCTCAGATGGTCAGAGCGTGGTGCTAATAACGCCAAGGTCATGGGTTCAAGCCCCATACTGGCCAGTTGTTTGTAACAGATGTAACAGATGCAAATGTGCAATCATTTATAAAAGCTTCTCTGAATTACAAAACATGGCAGAAAGATTGCTCCAAAAAATATCTGTATTCATTTAAGATTTTTTTTCACCATGTGTATGTGTGTGTGTACAAAATATCTCAAAGACGCATGGTGAGTCGTTTACCAAATCATACTGCACTTCCACTGTTGTTCACCCTGTGCAAAATGAACACTGGAGAAATAAATGGAGTTGATCCTCACTACTTACGTTGCTGGTTAGCTCAGATGGTCAGAGCGTGGTGCTAATAACGCCAAGGTCATGGGTTCAAGCCCCATACTAGCCAGTTGTTTGTAACAGATGTAACAGATGCAAATGTGCAATCATTTACAAAAGGTTCTCTGAATTACAAAACATGGCAGAAAGATTGCTCCAAAATATATCTGACTTCATTTAAGATTTTTTTTCACCATGTGTATGTGTGTGTACAAAATATCTCAAAGACGCATGGTTCACCACATCATACTGCACTTCTGCTGTTGTTCACCCTGTGCAAAATGAACACTGGAGAAATAAATGGAGTTGATCCTCACTACTTACGTGGCCGGTTAGCTCAGATGGTCAGAGCGTGGTGCTAATAACGCCAAGGTCATTGGTTCAAGCCCCATACTGGCCAGTTGTTTGTAACAAATGTAACAGATGCAAATGTGCAATCATTTACAAAAGGTTGTCTGAATTACAAAACATGGCAGAAAGATTGCTCCAAAAAATGTCTGTTTTCATTTAAGATTTTTTTTCACCATGTGTATATGTGTGTACAAAATATCTCAAAGACGCATGGTGAGTCGTTTACCACATCATACTGCACTTCCGCTGTTGTTCACCCTGTGCAAAATGAACACTGGAGAAATAAATGGAGTTGATCCTCACTACTTACGTGGCTGGTTAGCTCAGATGGTCAGAGCGTGGTGCTAATAACGCCAAGGTCATGGGTTCAAGCCCCATACTGGCCAGTTGTTTGTAACAGATGTAACAGGTGCAATCATTTACAAAAGCTTCTCTGAATTACAAAACATGGCAGAAAGATTGCTCCAAGAAATATCTGACTTCATTTAAGAATTTCTTTCGCCATGTGTATGTGTGTGTACAAAATATCTCAAAGACGCATGGTGAGTCGTTTACCACATCATACTGCACTTCTGCTGTTCTTCACCCTGTGCAAAATGAACACTGGAGAAATAAATGCAGTTGACCCTCACTACTTATGTGGCCGGTTAGCTCAGATGGTCAGAGCGTGGTGCTAATAACGCCAAGGTCATGGGTTCAAGCCCAATACTGGCCAGTTGTATGTAACAGATGTAACAGATGCAAATGTGCAATCATTTACAAAAGGTTCTCTGAATTACAAAACATGGCAGAAAGATTGCTCCAAAATATATCTGACTTCATTTAATATTTTTTTTCACCATGTGTATGTGTGTGTACAAAATATCTCAAAGATGCATGGTTCACCACATCATACTGCACTTCCGCTGTTGTTCACCCTGTGCAAAATGAACACTGGAGAAATAAATGGAGTTGATCCTCACTACTTACGTGGCCGGTTAGCTCAGATGGTCAGAGCGTGGTGCTAATAACGCCAAGGTCATGGGTTCAAGCCCCATACTGGCCAGTTGTTTGTAACAGATGTAACAGATGCAAATGTGCAATCATTTACAAAAGCTTCTCTGCATTACAAAACATGGCTGAAAGATTGCTCCAAAAAATATCTGACTTCATTTAAGATTTTTTTTCACCATGTGTATGTGTGTGTACAAAATATCTCAAAGACGCATGGTGAGTCGTTTACCACATCATACTGCACTTCTGCTGTTGTTCACCCTGTGCAAAATGAACACTGGAGAAATAAATGGAGTTGATCCTCACTACTTACGTGGCTGGTTAGCTCAGATGGTCAGAGCGTGGTGCTAATAACGCCAAGGTCATGGGTTCAAGCCCCATACTGGCCAGTTGTTTGTAACAGATGTAACAGGTGCAATCATTTACAAAAGCTTCTCTGAATTACAAAACATGGCAGAAAGATTGCTCCAAGAAATATCTGACTTCATTTAAGAATTTTTTTCACCATGTGTATGTGTGTGTACAAAATATCTCAAAGACGCATGGTGAGTCGTTTACCACATCATACTGCACTTCTGCTGTTGTTCACCCTGTGCAAAATGAACACTGGAGAAATAAATGGAGTTGATCCTCACTACTTACGTGGCCGGTTAGCTCAGATGGTCAGAGCGTGGTGCTAATAACGCCAAGGTCATGGGTTCAAGCCCCATACTGGCCAGTTGTTTGTAACAGATGTAACAGATGCAAATGTGCAATCATTTACAAAAGCTTCTCTGCATTACAAAACATGGCTGAAAGATTGCTCCAAAAAATATCTGACTTCATTTAAGATTTTTTTTCACCATGTGTATGTGTGTGTACAAAATATCTCAAAGACGCATGGTGAGTCGTTTACCACATCATACTGCACTTCTGCTGTTGTTCACCCTGTGCAAAATGAACACTGGAGAAATAAATGCAGTTGATCCTCACTACTTATGTGGCCGGTTAGCTCAGATGGTCAGAGCGTGGTGCTAATAACGCCAAGGTCATGGGTTCAAGCCCCTTACTGGCCAGTTGTTTGTAACAGATACAATGCCATTTCACAAAAGCTTCCCTGAATTATAGAAAATGTCAGAAAGATTTCTCACTTGGTGAAATATCCAGCATGGACTGACTTCTAACTGCACCAGTGTGTTTGTTGTCTCACCATTATTGCCACTATGCCACCCAAGTTGTGAACAATAAGAAGCTAGTTTAAAGCACAAAGGGTATTGAACACCTGAAATATGGAATAGAAAAGCAACTTCATACAGTAAGATTTATTTTGGTCTCAGTCAATTGTTGGTCTTGTTTTTTTTCATTGTGTGTACACCACATCCACCATTTCAGTCTTTACTTAAGGCACTACACTGTTGATATTTGTGTAAATTGAGTGACATTCAACCACGAAGGGACTCGAACCCTCAATCTTCGAAGTCTGTCCATTAGGCCAGGGGTCTTCAACGTTTTTCAGGCCAAGGACCCCCAAACTGATGGAGAGATGGAGCAGGGACCCCCTACTATATATATATATATGTGTGCATTGCTGACTGAAAGATAACATCGTTTGCCTCCATTTATCTGTTCGCTTCAATATGTTGGATTCATGTTAATGTGTATTTAAAGACATTTAAATTCGTGGGTAAAAAATTGGTTGAAAAAATAAAATTTAAATTAAAAAAATATAAAAAAATCTCTAATCAACCAAACATTTCGCGACCCCCCTTCAGTACCTCCGCTGACCCCCTGTTGAAGACCTCTGCATTAGGCCACGTGGTCTTAGATCTCTCATTTAAGGTTTAGCGGAGTGCAATGCATCATTTACAAAAGTCTGAATTAGAAAACATGGCAGAAAGATTGCTCCATGAAATATATTCTTTCATTTAAGATTTTTTTTCACCATGTGTATGTGTGTCTGTACAAAATATCTCAAAAACGCATGGTGAATCCTTTACCACATCATACTGAACTTCCACTGTTGTTCACCCTGTGCATAATGAACACTGGAAAAATAAATGGAGTTGATCCTGTGTTGGCAATTTCTGTGAAATCAAGCACAAAGTCATACAGTTGTCTTTCGGTAAGTTTAATTCTACATCTGCAGATGGACTCACAGTACAAACACCAGAAGGACATTATAAAATGAGCAACGAACACAGTAGAATTGGAATACTTATAGCTCATAGTCCCCTCCCACAAGGTAAGAAAAGTTACTCATTATCTTCTTTGATGTTTTATTAGGGTGGGGGACATCCTGGCTTCATTTCTAGCTTAGACCCCTGGAGTGACCCCTGGATTGAAATCCCAACACCAGATGTCCGAGACACCATAAGGTTTCAGGCTTCCCGAGGCCATAAAATTAAAGTCCCTGGAGTGATAATCATAAACCTAACATTAACTCACAACTGACTTTTTAGATAAACACATCTGTTTATTAAGTAGGCCCTACCTCAGCCTCTCAGCGACGTCTGATGCATGTCCAGAGTTGGAGAAAAGACCTCACAAAGAGAAGATAGGCTTCTTGAGGGAAAAGGGTGTCGGTTTTGGCTGTTTGTGTATTGGACACATCAGTAAAGAATGCAGAAAACGGACTTCCAGTGCAAAATGTGGTCTCCAACATCCAAATATACTTCACATTCCTTCAAAAGAAAAGAGAAACGACTCTGACCAATCAGAAAGGAAATCTGAGTTAATATTGGACAGCACCCTAGTCTTGACTGGTCTTACTGGGGCTAGTGATCATAACTGTAAACTTCCTATTGTTCCTGTACAAGTTAAGTCAAAGAAGGGCAGCAAGATCCTTACCACCTATGCCTTCTTGGACCAAGGAAGCACAGCAGTATTTTGTACAGAAGCTTTGATGCACAAGCTTGGCCTCACTGGGGCCATGGGCCAAGAGAAAGTTGTGAGCAGCCATATTGTGTCTGGGTTGGAGGTGGCTGGCTTAAAATGTAATCATTTCTTGTTAACTGCCCAAAACATTTACCAAGGAATGCATGCCGGTCCACAGGGAGAATATTACAAGAGAAAAGAATCTGCAAAGATGGCCTCATTTGAAACATGTTTATCTGCCAGAGATGAATCAGAAATTGAGCTACTAATAGTGAAGAATGTTCCCATGGCCTTGGAACCATTGCAAGTCATTCGCAGTTTTAATGGTGGACCCTATGCAATCAGGACAATGCTGGGCTGGACTGTAAATGGACCACTGAAAGGAGAAAGTGGAAATGCAATGGATTGCGTGTTGCCAGAATTATCAGTGAACAGAGTATCAGTTGTTAATTTGGATGAGCTTTGGCAGCAGCAGTTTAAGACAGATTTTTCTGAAAGCGTTATGGATGAGCAACCTGGAATGTCAATAATAAGTTCATGGATCTGGTGACAAACTCAGCAATGTTAATAAATGTGAGTGGAGGTGAGGGGGCTGAGATAGCACCTTCACCTGGCCCACAGAGGATCAATCAGCACAGGTGAGAGCTGTTAGCTGATTGATCCTCATGCTTAAAAGGCAGCGTCTGAGCTGCCTCAGGGTGGTAGAACACTCAGGAACTCAGACACACAGGACACTGGCAGACTCACTAAGAGACCAGGAAGGACTGAGCTGTAAAGCTAGTCGCTTTAAGTTTATTTATGTTTGTTCAAGTGTGTGTCTGGACTTAATAAACGATGCTAAAACCCAAATGTTTGTCTCTGGATGCTGTGGTGAGAGCCCCATGGCATGGTCAACTGCCACAATGGACATTATCAAATCCGACTGCCATTGAGAAACAAGGAACTCAATATGCCAAATAACAGGACATTTGTCGAACAGCGTGCTTTGCACCTGAAGAGGAGACTTTGGAAGGATCCATCATTGCATGCAGACTACAGTGCCTTTGATGAATGACCTTTGTGTCAAAGGTTATGCTTAAAGGGTGCCAGAGGAGGAATTGGAATGAACTGATGGCAAGGTCTGGTACATCCCGCACCACATCGCACGACATCCTGCGCACCACAGTGTTTACCATCCCACTAAAAGGAAGACCATGGTTGTTTTTGACTGTGGGGCAAGCTTCCAAGGAATCTCTCTTAATGCTCAACTCCTACAGGGACCAGACCTGACCAACGGGTGTCATAGTTGATTTAAGCACCTTTTTACCTGTGTAGGAAGGAAAGAGGGTGACCGGGGGCGCTGTACTTTATGTTGACCGCTAAACTTCGTTATGCAACCTGCTATTTTGCGTTTGATCGATTTAATCTATGAGTTTGTGCATGGACAATCAGGTAGACATTCTTTTTTCTTTAATAAAAGTTTAAACACATTTTTACGGATTGCAGTGATTTTTGGATCAGCGCGTCATTCAATTTAGTAGGCCCTACCTCAGCCTCTCAGCGATGTTTGTTTTCACGAAGTCGCTGACTATTTACATGGCCGGTTAGCTCAGATGGTCAGAGCATGGTGCTAATAACGCCAAGGTCATGGGTTCAAGCCCCATACTGGTCAGTTGTTTGTAAGAGATGCAATGCAATCATTTACAAAAGCTTCTCTGAATTATAGAAGATGGCAGAAATATTACTCACTTAATGAAATATCCAGCATGAACTGAGTTCTAACTGCACCAGTGTGTTTGTTCACTCACTATTATTGCCAGTATCCCACCCAAGTTGCGAACAATGAGATGCTAGTTTCAACCACAAAGGGTCAGGTACTCAGTGTACTCTGAGTGTACTCAGATTGTTTTGTTCTTAGTCAAATGTTGGTCTTGTTTTTTTCAGCATGTGTATGAAGTAACTCAAGACAGCATAGACACACATTTTTACTAGCTTGCTGGGAATATGTCCTCAATCTGGGATTGAGGACATGACCAGTAGAGGTAGAGATTCATCGTTTGGTCGTTGAGGCAGAATAATTAGTTAGGAGTTGACAACATGTCCATTATAATTTTAGCTTTGAAATATAGTGATTGAAATTTACTTGACATTTTGACTGTTAATTACATCAGCCAATTTCAGCTGATGTTTAGCATCATAGCCCAAAGGCTGATAAGCCATCTGGTAAAAAACAAGCTGGTGGATACATTGGTCCAAAAAGCTAGAATTCCAGGGTTCTCTGGAACGTTTAGAACACACTAGCATGATCTGGCACCAAATCCTATCAGCCAAGTGTGAGAAGCGAGATCTACATATCATCTTCCTTGATCTTGTGAATGTATTTGGGTCAGTACCACATAATGTCCTCTGTGCTGCTGTCGACTTCTTCAAAGTACTAGAGCCTATCACAAAACACAATCAAAAATGCTAACAATGTACTCCATATACAAAATATGTATAGTAGATATTATTTACGATATTTAAAAAGCTAACTGTGAGACTGATAAAAAGGTTGAAGAAAGAGAAAACACTGTGTGGAGATCAAGTTGGACGCGAGAGTAACAGTCTGGCATCAACAGGAATTGAACAGACGGGCAGTGCGAAAAATGGAAGTACATCACATTACATTGTGCAAGTAAGGAATTTAACCATGAACATGATTGCTCAGGCTGCAAAATCATACCAGGCTGCAACTTCTTATCAAAGGATAACTCACAGCTTTGATTATCTCCTTCATAGAGATTGAATGTTCTTTGATCTTGCCTAAGATCGACACCCTGTGATTCAGTCTCTTTTGCTGCATTGTTTCTCAGAGTGGAAGTTAATAAAACTCTCAAAAGACAAACTTTATTTTTCAGGTTTGCACCACAACGCAAATGCTGAATTCCTGATTTTTCCATTCAACTCAGCCACATTTTGTGAAATAGGATTACCAGGGGCGAGAGCCTTCAAGCTGAATGGACAGTTAATATGAACTAAAGCTGTTGGCAAGATCACTTGATTCATTTCAAATTAGAAAATCTAAGACAAAATATGTATCATGCCCAAAGGAAAGGAAGCTAAAGGGTTTAAGGTCACCCTCAAGATAGCCAAAAAGGCGATACGGATGACACCAGATGGACATCGCAGATTGACCCTTAGCAACATGGGTATAACCATCTTCCCAAAGTGTCTCCTCAAGCTCACCAATTTCGATGAGTTGGACCTCAGCCGCAACCTGATTAGGAAACTCCCAGACAGCTTTGGGAATTTCTCATCACTTAGATGGCTTGATTTGCACAGCAACAAACTGGAGTCTGTGCCAGAGTCAATCGGTAACCTGGTGGTGCTTAGCCACCTCAACCTCTCTAACAATTTCCTAACCTCGGCAGGTTTACCCTCCACTCTGGGTTCTCTTATCAGTCTGAAGTGTCTCAATCTGGGGATGAACAAGCTGGACAACCTACCTCCCACTATGTTGGCTCTAGACAGTCTCCAAGAGTTTTGCCTGTTTGATAACCTCTTCATCAACCTACCAGACTTTCTGCATGTCCTAAAAAACCTCACCAAATTAAACATGAAACGAAATCCTCTATCGTATGTTCAGGAGGATGGTGAGGAGCTGCTACAGAAGAAATCTAAACCAGAGGAGGAAATGTACCTGGTATGTGAGAAGAGCCTGTGTAGGCCATGCTTTAAAAGATGCAAAGAACAAAGGGAAAGGCTTACAGGAGGAGAAGTAAGTAATATGATTGAGGAGAAAAGGATAAGGACTTATGCAGGACTGATGGTGCCAAACTCAGTAGCTGCACTCAATCAGGATGTGTGGAGAATCAGATAGGTGGAGCAAGAGACAATAAAGAACCCAAAGAGCTGTTGGAATTAACAATCTGAACAAATGGAACAGGTGTCATTTTAGGTGGCCACAAAATTTACAATTATGTGTCCATAATATTTCACTATATGTCACACAACAATTTTTTACTACTTTCCATTTGAGTAGATGAAATAAAAAAGAGGTGATTGTGTTACATCCTGAAAATGGAGATAAAGAATCACTAGAGTGATGTGAGTGTTATTTCCTCAGTAAGAACCTTACTGAAATGAATTTGTACAAAATAAACAATTACATAAGAAGAGATCCACAGAGAGTGCATACCTTATTTACACTAAAACAGTATTCAAAGTATTACCTGAGATATTTCTCACTGTCTCCGATACTATCAAGTACAAAATAGCTTAATCTCAGTACTCACATATAACACCCTTCAGAACTCAGTTAAAGTTCATCTGTGTACATGTAGATTCACAAAATGGTGGCTTCACTTGACACAGCTACAACTAAACCATTTACACACGGGAACTCACATACACGCAGTACTTCAGTACTGTCAGCAAAAAACTCAGCTCTAACATTCTCAAAATGCAAGAACATTCTCTAGAAACTTGTGACAAAATCATACCGACATGTTAATTCCATTCAAAATCCACAATATATCTGAAAATGTGGATAAAGAATCACGAGAGTGATGTGATGTTGTTTCCTCAGTAAGAACTTTACTGTAATGAGGAAAAGACCAGGGTTACCCCTAGGTCAGTGGAGACCAAAGCAATCGATCTCAGACCCCACATCAAGACTACTATGTAGATCACAGTTTAACGCTATTATAGCTTAAAGGGATAGCTCACAGAAAAATAAAAAAATTCACTCATCTACTCACCAATATGACGATGAAAGGGTGGGTGAGGTGTTTAAGTCCACAAAACACTTCTGGCGTCTCAGGGGTAAACAATGTTGCAGCCGAATCCAATAAAATGTAAGTAACTGGTGACTCCTTCTTCAAACGTAATAAAACAACAGAAAATGTGAAAACAGAACGAGGTGTAAATTATGCCGTTTCGAGTCGAAGATGAATGTCGGGGCTTGCGGACACTTGAATGACACCACACGAGCAGAATGGAGGCATGTACTTTTTTTTTTTTCTGTTGCTTTATTACATGTAAAGAAGAGTTCGCCTTCGCTAAGACACTGCTTACCCCTGAAACTCCTAAGTGTTTTGTGGACTCAAACACTTCGCCCAGCCCTCGGTGGTTGCATGGTTTTCATGAAAACCATGCATGTTGCTCCGAAGTCTCTCATGATGTATCCCTGAAACCTGTTCCATTAACCATCTGGAGAAACAAGGAACACTGGTAGCTTTCCATTCGCTGAGTTGTATTCTCTTTGCAACTAGCATACGAAACATAAGGGTCTGCTGTACAGTTTGTGGCAGTGCAAGAGAACCTACATAACAGCCAAACAGGGCAACCAGTGCGTCAGGTTCAATTTGCAGATTTACATCTGTCACATACATCAGATACATTAGGTTACATTATATACATTTTTTCTTTGGAATAATGTAATCTGTGCATTACTTTAAATTGAATCAACTGCAACCTGGCATTAATTGAGCCCATATAGTTCCTCTCCATCCCCTCTCTCCACATCTTGTCGGTCAACTCTACACCTAGATTTGCCTCCCAGGCAGATTTTATATATTCTGATGATACAACAGACTCATTAGAAAATAGTGTCACAAATTTTTAAACAAGATGTTTAGAATTAGGATGTTGTTTCATTAAAACATAAAAAGGATGTTCCTTTGCTGGGTTTTCAAAGTTTTTTATATTATTTTTAACAAAATGTCTAACTTGTAAGTAACGGAAAAAGTGAGCTTGAGGTAGGGAGAAGGTTTCTTTCAGCTCCATATAGGATGCAAAATGATTATTTATGTACAAGTCTGCAATAGTAGTCAGTTCTTTATCCTTCCATTAAATAAACGCCTGATCAGATCTAGATGGAATAAAATTATGGTTAAAACAAATAGGAGAATGTAACGGAAATGTTTCACTGTTTTAATCTTTTTTTAAATTTTAAGTGAATTTTTTATTACAAAATTGTCCTTCAATAGATGCATTGAATAATCCTTAGTAGAAAACAGAAGAGCTGACAGAGAGCTGTTTCTTGCAGCGTTCGATTCCAATTGCAACCACCTTAACATTTAATTAGCGAGAGGAGTGGAGGAAGGGATAATGGGGGGTCCGATAGAATTAATTAATTCCCCCAATATCAGTATGCCGCCTTATACTAATGGCCAGAGGCTCGAGTGCTAAGTTAAACAGCAGAGGACTGGCACAGCAGCCCTGCCTTGTCCCACGCTTCAGGTTAAAAGGTAATGACCTGTTCCCATTAGTGAGAATGGCAGATGTAGGACAAGCATAAAGCTTCTTGATGAGTGATAGAAAAAATTCACCAAATCCATAATGTCTCAATGTGGCGTGCATATATCTCCTTTCAATTTGATCAAACACCCTTTCTGCATCTAACGAGATAACTACATAATAATAATCTTCGGGTATTAAGAAAAGAGAATCTGCCCGATACAAAGCCTGTTTGATCAGGATGTATTAATGAGGATATATGCCTGCCCAGCCTAGTGGCCAGCATTTTTGCTACCAATTTCTGATCATAATTTAATAGACTGAGGGGTCTATATGCCAGCGGATCTGAATCGTCCCTCCCTTTCTTAAGTATTAGACAAATATTTGCCTCATAAAAAGATTGTGGAAATATCCATCTGGACCTGCAGCCTTACCGCTTGGAAATTATTTTATTGCCTATTTAATTTCACAAACAGTAAGATTTGTATCTAGATCAAGTTTAGCAGAGTCACTTATTTTAGGTTATTCAACAGAATCTAGGAATTTCTCGATATCTTCATCAGATGCATTACAGCTAGAGGTGTATAACTTTGAATATAGCTCTCTAAAGTATTAATTTATATCACGTGGATTAGTTAAAGTTTCACCAGTGAAAGACTTGAGTTTAAGAATGGACCTACTTGCCTGTGAACCCCGCAACTGCCTGGCCAAAAATGTACCTGGCTTATCATTCAATTCAAATTGGTTTTGTCTCAGCTTAAGTATTTGCTTATTAACTTGGTCACTCAAAATAATGTTATATTCACTCTTCAATTTCTAATGTAATATAGATCTTTTATGGGCCGAGGAGAATAGTATGCCTTCTCTGCTACAGAGAGCAGCACCTCTATTTCTGCAAGGCGTTTATGCCTTTCCTTCTTTTCGAAGCTTCATGTGAGATAATTTTTCCTCTTACCACAGCCTTAAAAGATTCCCATAAAATAGAATCTGAGACGGCCCCATTATTGTTGGTTAACAAAAAAATCATTCATGGCTGCCTTTAGATAATCGTTAAAATTACCGTCTTGCATCAATAAAAGGACATGGCAAGAGGACTGTGATCGGAGATTAAGATTCCCTGATATCTTATTTGTAATACATTTGAGATCAGCTTAGAGTCGATAATAAAATAATCAAGGTGGGTATATGTTTTATGCACATGTGAGAAAAATGAATATTCTTTATCAGTTGGGTGCTGTATTCTCCATATATCTACTAAGTTAAAGGATTTAATCAAATTATTCACAGTGCCCACTGAATTGATAGAGGGCGCAGGGTGTGTAGAAAGGCGATCGAGATAGGGATCTAGGTAACAATTATAGTCACCGCCTATAATTAAGTTAGTAGAATTCAGATCAGATAATAAATTGAAAACCTTCAGAAAAAAGTCAGGGTCATCAATATTAGGACCATAAATATTAAGACAAGTGATAGGAATATTATTGATGCTTCCTGAGACGATCACATATCTACCATTAGGGTCGGTATTTAGGTGAGATAATTGAAATGGAACAGATTTCTGAAACCAAATAGCGACCCCCCCCAGCCTTGGAGGAAAATGTAGATGATAAACCTTTGAAAACCAATTTGACCTGAGTCTACTTTGATCAGAACGTTTAATATGCGTTTCTTGTGAAAATGGTGTCAGAAGTAGGCATATTTCTAAGCCTTCCTGCCATTATATACATAAATGCCACCAAATATAACACAAACAGTAGGCTTTTCACATTTAAATAATATTTGAAACCTTCCCCAGTCTGGCACATAAAACATACCCCATTCCCACCCTAACCCACCTTTAGGCCAAACAGGTTGGCCCATCTTCTTAGGGAAACAGCAAGGCAGCAATATGAATTCACCCACGTTCAAAACCAATGTGGTAACCAATATTTAAGCCTTCTTTTGCTCAGTTTTAAAATGAAAGACTTGTATTTAATCACCCTATCAAATACAAATGAATAACAAGTAAACAAAACAGTATCTCAGACTATTACAGATACCAACCGATTAGTCCATCTTGCAGCTCACTTTTGTTCGATTTACCAGCACATGAGTTTGTAGCACCAGCTGGAGGGTAAAGCATTAGCAAAATGCTCTGCATCCTCCGCTGAAGTAAACGTTGTAGTCTTTCCATTATGCTCAACGCGCAGCTTGGCAGGGAAGCGGAGAGTAGTTTTCACATTAGCCGCGCGAAGTGTCTTGATGACTTTACCAAAGGCTTGTCGCTGATTGATCACCTCTGATGTATAATCCGGAAACGATGTGCACCCTAGCACAATCCTAATACAAGGGTGATGTCTCCCTCTGACGTCAGTCGGGGTTTCGGAATACGATGGGCTCTGTCCACTTCGACCACCCTGGAGAATGCAGTCTGGCCGAAAAGTTTTATGATCAGTTCAGACACAAAGGCCTTAGGATGTCACTTCTCCGCACCTTCTGCGACTCCCACAAACTTCAAATTCAACTGTCTGGAATGGCCCTCTAAATCGTTCACCTTCCAGCGGAGAACACTGTTTGTAGCCTGTAGCTCCTGGCAGGCCCTCTCTATGGTTTCCAGGTGGGTCTTCGGCCCCATCCAAACCCAGAAGGGAGCTCAAAATATGTCAGTCACACAGATACGAATAAACTCCAACCGTAGGGTGATTATATATATCAATTCATATTATTGTGAGCAGAGGCTGCCACACACACAGTTACTCCATACATCACCATTTTAGCATTTTAACCATCTTTCAACATGTGATGAATTTTAACCCTTTCATAACTTTATGGTTTTAGCAAATCCTCATTATGTTATTTTTACTACAAAAGTTCATATTATTTTGGGAATGCTAAAATTAATTTGTTGCTAGTAAACTGAATATAAGTCCTGTGGAGACACATAACCACAAACTTGTTGTCAGAAGTGGGATCGCTCGAGTGAGGCTTTCTGGACTCTGGCTTCGCAGGTCATGTGCACGTCCTGAATAAAATTCTTCAGCCACATCCTCCCCACAAAACTACTGGTTGAGACAGAGGACCTGAGATCCAGGGCAGACTCACACGCCACTGCGATTGACAGGATTTATTTGGGAGAATCTGAAAATCGTATTACTACAAAAAAAAGGGTCTTAATTTTGTTGATTATTCTTTGGAATAATTAATATCAGGAGTAAGAGGTTGTGTTGCGCTACAATTGGGTGTACTCTTAATTTTGTCTTTTAACCAAGGTTTAAATAGAAAACATGGAGGGTAACCTTATAGAGGTTACCTTAATCAAAGTTTAGAAATTAACCTTGCTAGGTTAAATGAAGTGAAGGTAATGCGCTGAGTTGTGTGTGCAAAGAAACAAAAAATACACGTCCTCTGATCTCCGAAGAAAGACGAGAGAGAAAGAGCTCACAAAAAATGTCTACTTTTAACTACAATAGGTCATATTTTTGGGGGAATACTAAAATTAATTACTTTCTGGTAAACTGAATAGAAGTCCTGTGGAGATTCATTGAAGACCTAATTCTTCCATATATTTTTTTCTTTTCATTTCATTTTGTTTTCACTGTGGGTGCCAGTGAACATTGTCACGAACTAGCTCACGGTTAAGACATACAATAGGAGGGAGAACACACCAATGGTGGTAAATCAAACAAGTGAGGGTTTATTAAAGCAAACTATTTACAAAAAGAAACCAAGATGCTAATAAGTCAGTAAAATTCAGTAATGTACTGAAGTGCATGGATGAGTGGAACACAAAACCCAAGACCACATGTAGGAGCTGAGAGAGAGACTGAGCCAGCCAGTTAAATAGGCTCGAGACCAGCCGCCCAGGTGAACCTCATTCTCCCCTCTGCTGCCACTTCCTGAAAGGGAAAGCGCACAACCAAGACAAACAGAATAGAAGCAGGGGGGGTCATCACAACATCAACAGGACGAAGATGTTGTCAGAAGTCCAAACATCTTATACATGAGCACAAATTATGGTGACAAATCTGTTGTTGGATTACAGAATGTGGATTTACATCGATCGGAAGTTTTAGTATAAGGCAATTAACTCAACTAAAGTAGAAGTTAGAGGAGAAAGAAAAAGAGACAAAGGGAAAGAAAGGCAACCTTAAGTTTAATGCAGAATGGAAAGCATTCAGTTTATGGTTAGATGAACCACAAAAAAGGGACAGAAAAACACAGGCAGGGACAGAAAAAAATCACATCTGTATCTCAGTGTGTTAAAATGCAGGAGTCCGACCTTGACTGTGCTCCACCAAGTCGTCCGCGAAGGCAACAACCGGGAATCGACCAAGGTCAAGTACAGACCCAAGCCCAAGCACATGCACATTACCCCAACTACCTTATTGTGATCCGATGCTAAAACATCAAGACCTGGACAAACTTTCAACGTCCTCCAACCCCTGGAAGGTCACGGGTCATGCTTTAATGTATTAGATGTATGTTTGGTCCTCGAAGAAGAAAGTTTTAAAGAAAGACAAAGAATTACACATCTACATAGACAATGTTTCAAGGACAGAGAGGGCTAGGAAGAGGAAGTGGCAGAGGCAGAGGTGGCCTGGGAGGACATCGCCTGCCAAATGTCTGTTTCACTTGTGGTGAGAAAGGGCATTGGGCCAAAGGCCAACAGCCAGAGCAGTGACTGACTTCTAGTGGATGCTCAGGAGGGGGAGGAGCCAACGCATTAGACCATACTGATGCATGATGAGAGACAACCTACACAACAAACTGTTGAAAGCATCACACACATACATACAGACACACACTGATAACGGAAGCAATAGCAACATTAGAGAATAGACAAAAGTTAGAAAACACACCATCTATAGGCACATACATGCATTATTCATCTGCAGCCAATCAAAATATGCCAACACACACACTTCTTGTACATGGCAAACCTGTCACATTCCTTGTAGTCTCGGGAGCTACAAATTCAAAGAATTTTACCATTCCTTTATCATACACAGATGAAGTCACAGGCAAATTTAAACATTCATTCTCGCTTTCAGAATGCTGCCCACTAAATATTATGGGGAGGGATGTGCATGTTGGGAATCTGTCTCATTCCGACACCTAAGGGGTTAAAAGTAACTGGAATAAATGGACTTGATAATCACATATTTGTGAAATACAGCCATTAACCGCCGGTTTATGTGTATGAATGGAAACTCTGCACATCAGCTATAACTTCTGTAAATTCTGAACTTGTTAATAAAGCACACACACACACACTCACACTCAACACAGAAACCTCCCACATGAAACCTGATGACCTACACTGCAATGCACGCACACATGAAGGAAGCGATGCAGATTTTGAAAAAAGATTGACTTTGAATTGTATGTTCTGGAGTAAGCATAGATGTGCTGTATCAGTCTTTTTACTACATGATATTAAATCACTTGCTAACACAATATCATAATTTCCTTGTTCAAACAGGTGTTCATCTGATTCTCTGTTTGATGTTCCTGGATCATACCCACATGTTCCTCTTGCAAAACACCGACATGACAGATGGCAAGATTTAGGACCATGGGTCAAGAAATTTGTTGAAGCAGAGATTTAATAAGGTACATTGATTCACTTAAATTCTGAACTTAAGGTGTACAGACAAAAATACACATGCAATGCTGACACACTCAGAGCTGTTCAACTGGTACCAGACAAGCAGCACACATCTGCACATTTGAATGAAACATGTGACATCACAAACATTCCAGCTTTACAGGAAGTCCCTTAGACATTGTGAGCCCAAGGTAAACATGATGTTGGTTTAATTAAAGGCATGCAACCAGTTGTGATCACACCTAAATCTGATTACAGGCCTCATCAACCATAGTACCCTCTCAAACCTGAAGCAGTCGAGGGTATTACTACAGTTTTTAACATCTAATTTACAATAAAGCTCTCAAAGATAGTTAACTTTGTTCCCAAACAGATTGAGAGAACAGTACATTTCAGCTTTTCTGGCCACACACATGAAGAGGGCCACACATTAGACCTGGTGCTTTCTTATGGCCTATGTGTTCATGAAAATGAATTCTGTGATACATCTTTACCAGATCATCTGCCTGTTTCATTATTAAAATCCCTTGCTCTGTGGTCAAGTCTTCTCCTCCTGCATGCTGCCATTGTGTAATTAACTGTTAAACTCTGTTGCAATTCTCAGCTTTTTTTAAAGAGTTTGTGCTATATAACTCGGATAGATGTGATGTTCTCAATGCTGATGAGCTTATTACTGTTTTTAACTTAACCTGCACAAGCACTTTGGACTCTGTTGCTCCTTTGAGGATGAAACGCACTACAGCACCTTCGGAGCCATGGTTAAACGACTCTATCCATACTCTCAAACGTGTATGTCAGCAAGCTGAGAGAAGGTTGAAAAAGGACAAAGTATCATATGAAATCTTACTGAACCGTCTATCTGATTATCAGATTATCCGTAAATCTGAAAAAACAAAGAGTTTCCGCCATTACAATGATGATCCACCACCGCGATTGGCAATCCACCATCCTGATTCACCACCATGATCCATCACCACCATAACAATCGTGATGTCATACTGTCTACTTATTAATTTGCGTACTTATAAGTTCTGTTTTTGCATATTTATATGTTCTGTCTACTTACAGTGCCTTGGATAAGTATTCACCCCCTTTGGACTTTTCTACATTTTGTCATGGTATAACCACAGATTAAAATTTATTTCATCGTGAGTTTATGTAATGGACCAACACAAAATAGTGCATCATTTGGAAGTGGGGGGAAATATTACATGGATTTCACAATTATTTACAAATAAAAATCTGAAAAGTGTTGAGTGCATATGTATTCACCCCCTTTACTGTGAAACCCCTAACAAAGATCTGGTGCGACCAATTGCATTCACAAGTCACATTTGCAAGTCACATAATTAGTAAATAGGGTCCACCTGTCTGCAATTTAATCTCAGTATAAATACACCTGTTCTGTGACGGACTCAGAGTTTGTTGGAGATCATTACTGAACAAACAGCATCATGAAGACCAAGGAGCTCACCAAACAGGTCAGGGATAAAGTTGTGGAGAAATATGAAGCAGGGTTAGGTTATAAAAAAATATCCAGAGCTTTGAACATCTCTCTGAGCACCATAAAATCCATCATAAGAAAATGGAAAGAATATGGCACAACCGCAAACCTACCAAGAGGAGGCCGTCCACCCAAACTGAAGAGTCGGACAAGGAGAAAATTAATCAGAGAAGCAACCAGGAGGCCCATGGTTACTCTGGAGGAGTTGCAGAGATCCACAGCTGAGGTGGGAGAATCTGTCCACAGGACAACTATTAGTCGTCTACTCCACAAATCTGGCCTTTATGGAAGAGTGGCAAGAAGAAAGCCATTGTTGAAAGGGATCCATAAAAAATCCCGTTTGGAGTTTGCCAGAAGCCATGTGGGAGACACAGCAAACATGTGGAAGAAGGTGCTCTGGTCAGATGAGACCAAAATTGAACTTTTTGGCCTCAAAGCAAAACGCTATGTGTGGCGAAAACCCAACACTGCCCATCACCCTGAGCACACCATCCCAACAGTGAAACATGGTGGTGTAGCATCATGCTGTGGGGATGCTTCTCTTCAGCAGGTACAGGGAAACTGGTCAGAATAGAGGGAAAGATGGATGGAGCCAAATACAGGGAAATCCTTGAAGAAAATCTGATGCAGTCTGCAAAAGACTTGAGACTGGGGCGGAGGTTCATCTTCCAGCAGGACAATGACCCTAAACATACAGCCAGAGCTACAAAGGAATGGTTTGGATTAAAGAATGTTAATGTCTTAAAATGGCCCAGTCAAAGCCCAGACCTCAATCCAATAGAGAATCTATGGCAAGACTTGAAGATTGCGGTTCACAGACGGTCTCCATCCAATCTGACTGAGCTTCATCTTTTTTGCCAAGAAGAATGGACAAACCTTTCCATCTCTAGATGTGCAAAGCTGGTAGAGACATACCCCAAAAGACTTGCAGCTGTAATTGCAGCGAAAGGGGGTTCTACCAAGTATTGACACAGGGGGGTGAATACTTATGCACCCAACAGATGTCAACTTTTTTGTTCTCATTATTGTTTGTGTCACAATAAAATTTATTTTGCACCTCCAAAGTACTATGCATGTTTTGTTGATCAAACGGGAAAAAGTTTATTTAAGTCTATTTGAATTCCAGTTAGTAACAGTACATAATGGGAAAAAGTCCAAGGGGGGTGAATACTTATGCAAGGCACTGTATATATTTACACTGGGGATCAGAGAGAAACAGCATTTCAATCAATCAATCAATCAATCAAATTTTATTTGTATAGCCCATATTCACAAATCACAATTTGTCTCATAGGGCTTTAACATGGTGTGACATCCTCTGCCCTTAACCCTCAACAAGAGTAAGGAAAAACTACTTAAAAACCCTTTTAACAGGGGAAAAAGAACGTAGAAACCTCAGAGAGAGCCACATGTGAGGGATCCCTCTCCCAGGACGGACAGAAGTGCAATAGATGCCAAGTGTAAAGGAGAACATCAAGATAAAGGTTTTTAGCAGCATTGATTAGGGTAAACATTTTGAAGTATAACTGAAGGTCAGTGAATTGGTGGATTAATGTCATTAATGGTCAAGTGTCTGAGGAGAAATACTATGTATCGAGCAGTCCTGCTGCAATCATAGTCCATGGTCAGCAGCCAGCAAGATCATGATCCACCATCAAGATCGGATGCCACTATACAGTTATTGTCCACTGCCGCCATTAGGATCCATCATCAGCTGCCACCTCGGTCGTGGTCCACTACCAGTATCTGATGCCAACACGATAAAGGATCTGCCTTTGTTGTCACGATCAGCCAGCACGATGCAGAATCCGCCATACTGGATCCACCATTACGATCTCTGATACGTGATCCCCAGATCCTAATCCATGATGTGGCCACAGCCGCGGCCCTGGGTCTGCGGACAATAAGGCAAAGGGACTCCGGGGAAGAAGTCAAGTCAGTAACATGTATTGATGGGATATGAATTACTTTGATGTGATAAAGATTGAGAAGAGGAAGGAGAAGCTGGAAAGAGAAGCTCCGTGTGTCATGTGTCCCCCGACCTTCTAAACCTATAGCAGCCTAACTAAGAGCAGGTCTAGGACAAGCCTGGACCAGCTCTAACTATAAGCTTTATCAAAAAGGAAGGTTTTAAGCCTACTCTTAAACGTACAGATGGTGTCTGCCTCCCGAACTGAAAGTGGGAGATGATTCCACAGGAGAGGAGCTTGATAGCTGAAAGCTCTGGCTCCTACTCTACTTTTAGAGACTTTAGGGACGACAAGTAAGCCTGAATTCTGGGAGCGCAGTGCTCTAGTGGGTTGATAAGGTACTAACAGCTCCTTAAGATATAATGGTGCCATATTGTTGAGGGCCTTGAAGGTGAGGAGGAGAATTTTAAATTCTATTCTAGATTTAACCGGAAGCCAGTGTAGCGAAGCTAATACTGGAGAAATGTGCTCTCTTTTCTTGGTTCTTGTCAGGACACGTGCTGCAGCATTTTGGACAAGCTGCAGAGTCTTTAACGACTTACTGCTGGAGCCTGATAATAAGGAATTACAATAATCCAGTCTGGATGTAACAAAGGCGTGGATTAGTTTTTCTGCATCCTTTTGAGAAAGGACATGTCTGATTTTGGAGATATTACGCAAGTGAAAAAAGGCTGTCCTAGAAATTTGTTTTAAGTGAGAATTAAAGGATAAATCAGGATCGAAGATCACTCCCAAGTTCCTGACTGTTTCATTGGAAGCAAGGGCAATGTCGTCTAGCGCAGCTATATCGTTAGATAATGTATCTCTAAGGTGTTTAGGGCCAAGTATTAGAACCTCTGTTTTATCTGAGTTTAATAAGAGAAAATTGCGGGTCATCCAGGTTTTTATGTCCTTGAGACATGCTTGGAGTTTAGTTATTTGATTACTTTGTTCAGGTTTTATTGACAAGTATAACTGGGTGTCATCCGCATAGCAGTGGAAATTTACCGAGTGTGTCCTGATAATGTTTCCAAGTGGAAGCATATATAATGAGAATAAAATTGGGCCGAGCACAGAGCCTTGTGGAACACCATGGTTAACTTTGGTGCGCACAGATGACTCATCATTAATTTGCACGAATTGGGAGCGGTCTGAAAAATAGGATTTAAACCATTTTAGGGCGGTTCCTTTAATGCTAATTAACTGTTCTAGTCTCTGTAATAAAATATTATGGTCAATTGTGTCAAATGCTGCACTGAGATCTAACAGAACGAGGACAGACACAAACCCCTGATCTGAAGCTATTAGAAGATCATTAGTGACTTTTGCCAAGGCTGTCTCTGTGCTGTGATTGGCTCTAAACCCTGACTGAAAGTCTTCATATATATTATTTTCCTGGAGAAACTCACACAGCTGATTGGCTACAACTTTTTCTAGGATTTTAGACAGGAAGGGGAGATTAGATATCGGACGATAATTGGCTAAAACCTCTGGGTCTAAGGTGGGTTTTTTGAGGAGGGGTTTGATTACAGCTATTTTAAAAGACTGTGGTACATATCCTGATGATAATGACAGATGTATTGTGTTCAGTAATGAACTGTCAATTAGGGGCAGAATTTCTTTAAGTAATTTTGTAGGAATGGGGTCTGAGATACAAGTTGTTGGTTTAGAAGATGAGATTATTTTGGTCAGCTGATCGAGGCTGATCAGAGAGAAGCTGTCTAAATAATTGGTAAGATTCTTGGCCGTTTCTGAGTTTTCTATTCTTGATGGGGTATTAGTGCCAATTGAGGGCAGGAGATGGTTGATTTGATTTCTAATGGTTAGAATTTTATCATTAAAGAAATTCATAAAGATATTGCTATTTAGGGATCGAGGAATACTGGGTTCGGTGGAGGTGTGACTCTCAGTCAGCCTGGCTACAGTGCTGAAGAGAAACCTGGGGTTGTTTTTATTCTCTTCTATTAGTTTTGAATAGTAGGCAGCTCTTGCTTTGTGGAGGGCCTTCTTATATGCTTTAACACTATTCTTCCAGTCTAGGAGATTTTCAACACGGTTGCTGGAGCGCCACTTCCTTTCTAGTTTTCTTGATACTTGTTTTAACTCATGTGTCTTGGAATTATACCACGGAGCTAATTTACTATGTTTTATATGTTTCTTTTTTAGAGGCGCTATTGAGTCTAATGTTAATCGTAATGACCTTACAGAGCTATCGACGAGATGGTCAATCTCAGTGGAGCTAGGGTTTTTAATGAATTTGTTGTTTATATCGACGGATAGTACGGGTTTAAATGTAATCGGAATTATTTCCTTAAATTTAGCTACAGCACTATCAGGTAAACATCTTGAAAATGAGTTCATTATTAGTGGCATATATTCTGATAGTGAAAAATCGAAGGTTATTAAATTATGGTCTGATAGAATTGGATTGCGCGGAAGTACCTTTAGATTTTCAATTTTGACACCGTATGATAATATAAGGTCAAGTGTGTGGTTACAACAATGAGTAGGTTGGTGTACACACTGACTGAAACCAATTGAGTCTAATTGCGAAATAAATGCTACGCTAAGGCTATCTTTATTATTGTCAACATGAATATTAAAGTCACCAACAATAATAATTTTATCGGTCTTTAGGACTAGGTTTGATAAAAACTCAGGGAATTCTGTTAAAAATTCAGTATAAGCCCCAGGGGCACGGTAAACTACAGCAAATATGATTGGCTGTTGGTGTTTCTTGGATTGGCGTGGAAGACTAAGAACAAGACATTCAAATGAGTTGTAGCTTAGTTTAGGTTTAGGATTAATTAATAGACTGGAGTTAAAAATAGCAGCAACTCCACCTCCTCGACCAAATTCTCTGGGAACGTGTGTATTTACATGACTTGGGGGAGTAGATTCATTTAGACTGACATATTCATCAGGATGCAGCCAGGTCTCAGTGAGGGACAATAAATCTATTTTATGATCTGAGACTAGTTCATTAACTAAAATAGCCTTTGATGACAATGATCTTATGTTTAACAGACCACATTTAAAAGTCTTTATTTCCTGAGTTGTTGCAGAGGTTGTGTTAATTTGTATTAGATTTTTGTGTGGAATTCTCCCTCTGTTATTGTTTGATTTAAATAATGTAACGGGACGGTGGACAGACACAATCTCTATGGGTTTGTGGTTGTGTGACTGATCCAGAGGGAGCGCAGAGACGTGTTTAGCACTGCAGCTCTGCGTCCTGGTCCCAACTCTGGGTTGTCATTTAATAGACTGGGTAATATTCCTAGATAAAAGAGATGCTCCATCCCAAGTGGGATGAACGCCGTCTCTCCTAACAAGACCAGGTTTCCTCCAAAAAGTTTGCCAATTATCTACAAAGCCCACACCGTTTACAGGACACCACCTCGACAGCCAGCGGTTAAAAGACAACATGCGGCTAAACATGTCATCACCTGTTGTGTTAGGGAGAGGGCCAGAGAAAACTACTGTGTCCGACATCGTTTTTGCGAAAGCACACACCGACTCCACATTAACTTTAGTGACCTCCGACATACGAAGCCGGGAGTCGTTGCTGCCGACGTTAATCCCGGCTATGTCCTGTACATATGGCAGAATCGAATATAATGTTGACTTTGACACAATCCATAATCCAACATCATGATCCATCACCACTATCCATGATCCAGATCCACCATCACAATCAGCTGCCACCTCGATCACGATCCACCATCACGATCTCTGATTCGCCATCCACCGTCATAATCTATGGTCCACGATCACAGTCTACAATCCACCATCACGATCCATGATGTGGCCACAGCAGCGATCCTGTATCTGCAAACGATAAAGCACAAGGAAGGGAAGAAGTTAAGCCGACTCTTAAACGTAGAGAGGGTGTCTGCCTCCTGACTGAAACAGGAGATGATTTCACAGGAGAGGAGCTTGATAGCTGAAGGCTCTGGCTCCTACTTTTAGAGACTTTAGGGACAACAAGTAAGCCTGAATTCTGGGAGCGCAGTGCTCTAGTGGAGTGATATGGTACTATGAGCTCTTTAAGGTACAATGGTGCCATATTATTAAGGACCTTATAGGTGAGGAGGAGAATTTTTAATTATATTCTTAATTTAACATGAAGCCACTGTAGTGAAGCTAATACAGTAGAGATGTGATCTCTTTTCCTGGTTCTTGTCAAGACACGTGCTGCAGCATTTTGGATAAGCTGCAGAGTCTTTAAAGACTTACTGGTAGAGCCTGATAATAAGGAATTACAATAACCACGTCTGGATGTAATAAAGGCACTGACAATTTTTCTGCATCTTTTTGAGAAAGGACATGCCTGATTTTTTAAAGGTTACGCAAGTGAAAGAATGCAATCCTTGAAATGAGTTTTAAATAAGTATCAAAGGAAAAATCGGGATCAATGATAACTCCCACATTCTTGATGGTTTCACTGAAAGCAAGGGCAATGCCATCTAGAGTAGCTATGTCATTAGGTAATGCATCCCTGAGGTGTTTAGGGCAGAGTATTAGAACCTGTGTTATCTGAGTTTAATAGGAGAAAATTGCAGGTCATCAAGGTTTTTATGTCCTGAAAACATGCATGAGGTTTAGTTAATTGATAACACTACTCTGGTTTTATTGACAAGTATAACTGGTTGTCGTCTGCAAAGCAGAGGAACCAGGCCATGTTGAATCATCTGGTCCAAAGGTAGATCCCTTGTCCATAATAAATATCTGTGTGAGATAAGGAATAGAGAAGCCGATGTACACTACCGTTCAAAAGTTTGGGGTCACTTAGAAATGTCCTTATTTTTCAAAGAAAAGCACTGTTTTTTTCAATGAAGATAACTTTAAATTAATCAGAAATACACTCTATACATTGTTAATGTGGTAAATGACTATTCTAGGTGGAAACGTCTGGTTTTTAATGAAATATCTACATAGATGTATAGAGGCCCATTTCCAGCAACTATCACTCCAGTGTTCTAATGGTACATTGTGTTTGCTAATCGCCTTAGAAGACTAATGGATGATTAGAAAACCCTTGAAAACCCTTGTGCAATTATGTTAGCACAGCTGAAAACTGTTTTGCTGGTGAGAGAAGCTATAAAACTGGCCTTCCTTTGAGCTAGTTGAGTATCTGGAGCATCACATTTGTGGGTTCGATTATACTCTCAAAATGGCCAGAAAAAGAGAACTTTCATGTGAAACTCGCCAGTCTATTCTTGTTCTTAGAAATGAAGGCTATTCCATGCGAGAAATTGCGAAGAAACTGAAAATTTCCTACAACGGTGTGTACTACTCCCTTCAGAGAACAGCACAAACGGGCTCTAACCAGAGTAGAAAGAGAAGTGGGAGGCCCCGGTGCACAACTCAGCAAGAAGACAAGTATATTAGAGTCTCTAGTTTGAGAAATAGACGCCTCACAGGTCCTCAACTGGCAGCTTCTTTAAATGGTACCCGCAAAACGCCAGTGTCAACGTCTACAGTGAAGAGGCGACTCCAGGATGCTGGCCTTCTAGGCAGAGTGGCAAAGAAAAAGCCATATCTGAGACTGGCCAATAAAAAGAAAAGATTGATATGGGCAAAAGAACAAAGACATTGGACAGAGGAAGATTGGAACAACGTGTTATGGACAGACGAATCAAAGTTTGAGGTGTTTGGATCACACAGAAGAACATTTGTGAGACGCAGAACAGGTGAAAAGATGCTGGAAGCGTGCCTGACGCCATCTGTCAAGCATGGTGGAGGTAATGTGATGGTCTGGGGCTGCTTTGGTGCTGGTAAAGTGGGAGATTTGTACAAGGTAAAAGGGATTTTAAATAAGGAAGGCTATCACTCCATTTTGCAACGCCATGCCATACCCTGTGGACAGCGCTTGATTGGAGCCAATTTCCTCCTACAACAGGACAATGACCCAAAGCACACCTCCAAATTATGCAAGAACTATTTAGGGAAGAAGCAGGCAGCTGGTATGCTGTCTGTAATGGAGTGGCCAGCGCAGTCACCAGATCTCAACCCCATTGAGCTGTTGTGGGAGCAGCTTGACCGTATGGTACGCAAGAAGTGCCCATCAAGCCAATCCAACTTGTGGGAGGAGCTTCAGGAAGCGTGGGGTGACATTTCTACAGATTACCTCAACAAATTAACAGCTAGAATGCCAAAGGTCTGCAATGCTGTAATTGCTGCAAATGGAGCATTCTTTGACGAAAGCAAAGTTTGAAGAACAAAATTAATATTTCCAATAAAAATCATTATTTCTAACCTTGTCAATGTCTTGACTATATTTTCTATTCATTTTGCAACTCATTTGATAAATAAAAGTGTGAGTTTTCATGGAAAACACGAAATTGTCTGGGTGACCCCAAACTTTTGAACGGTAGTGTATATACTCAGATTTGTTTCTAGATGTGTATCATCCGAGTGTTGCAATTGTTGGTCTCTTCTAATGCACTTGAAAAGGCTTCTTTGAATTGTCAAATATCTAGCATTGCTCAGGTTTTAACTGCCAGCATTACAGTGGGGAGATATTTTGTGTGAATTGATTATTTGCTGTGTCATATTTTGCTCACAAATGGTTCAGATTAGATGTAGGAGAGAGCCATCTTTTGGTCATTGAGGTAGAATAACTAGTTGAAGGGCCCATATTGTGTAAAATAGATTTTCTGGGCTTTTACTATCCGTAATTACTTGAAGGGGGTCAGTAGGGACCCTCAAAGTATGAAAACAGTCACTCTGCGGACTTTTTCACTCATTCAATTCTAAGAAATATGTTATCTAAACGTCTCGTTTCGTACTTCCTCCCCCGTATGATGTCATTCGGGATCGCACTCGTCTCTCAGCCCCACCAAGCCGGTACCAGTCCAGCCTCTGAACGTAACGTAGACGTTAATCTGTATTGAAACTCCGTTGTGAAACTCTGTACTGTGACTCGGGACGTTACTCCTACATTGGCCGACTGTCCTGCTAAAACTTGAACAAACATGAGGACGGTGTAACTTACCGTTCAGAAACATCCTGTTGAAACCTACTGTAAATATATGGCTGGTCTTCTATAGCGGTATCCAAACATAACAACGTGACTTTCAGCTGTGTTTACCAGAGAGATCGTAAATGCGCCAGAATGAGACCAGTGATAGGCCTGGTCGCGTGTCACTCAAAGTGCAGTCAGCCAATCAGAGGAGGGGCTCAAGAGGCAGGTGAAAACAGCCTGTTCTGTCTGCAGCTCCAGAGAGGAGGCAGAAGAGAGGACATGGAAATACACATTGCAGCAGTTTTTTGCGACTTTAAACCACTGATATATCCTCTTAGGGGGACCAATACCTCAAATCCCAGAAAAGTGTAAAATATGGGCCCTTTAAGGAGTTGACAACATGCTATTTTTACTGGTAGGTTGTTATTTACATAGCTGGTATAGACAATACATCAATGTTGTCAAATATATAACACACAAAAAAGGTAAGGAGCAAATACTTTGAGACGCATGTATGTTTACAGACCTCCACACACTGGACCTCCAAAAGGGGGTAACATTGATCAGAATAACAATAAATGTACATATGTCCTTATTAAACTTATTTGCTCTACCACAGTCCATGTTCAAGCTGACCTCTTTTGTTTACTTGTTCCCTCTTGCGTTGTCAAATTTGGAAAAAATACCCGTTCACTCATGACGTGGGCGCTGCTTGGTCATGTGACTTGTCGTCACTACTCTCCAGCCAGGAACTAGTGCACCGGGCAGACCGACATGTGAGTTTGTTGACACTGATGAGTTGCATGTATGTTCACCATTGATGAAAGGTTCATTTGACTCCATTAATCACCGAGTATCTGTTCACTCTCTTAAATGTCCGCACATGACAGTTTGCGCTGCGTGAAACCGCAGTGAGTTAATAATAGCCTGCTAGCTAGCTACCAAACAGTTAACTCAGTTAGCCAAGGTAGCTAGGTGATGTTGCTCCAGTATTAACGTGCTACTTACAGATGTATCTGAGTTCACTGTTGGTTCTGCAGCTGAGACGTGTTGTTGCTGCTTTCAGTGAGTGCACCAGCACAGGGATGTTATGCAGAGCAGGCGGCCATGGCCTGGAAGTCGAGGACCCGCAGTCTGCAAGTGTTTGACACGGAGCTGAGCGCTGACACGGTGGAGTGGTGTCCTGTGTCCCCGTGCCACAACATCCTGGTCTGCGGGACTTATCAGCTACACAAAGGGGTGAGTTTAAACAAGATCAGGCCCAACTGTGTTGTACATCCTTCACCTGTCATATGGACACAAACTCATGCCTGTCAACACTAATTTAGTTCGTTTCCATATAATTTAAAGTAAACATTTGTTTGCCTTTGATGTCAGTAAGTACATCAGATAAAAATACACAGACATATCAATATCAGTTTATGTTTACGAAATTACATTTAGTACAGTATAGACAATGCAGCAAAGATATGTATTATCTGTATAATGTTTATTTGTTCTGTGTATTTGATTGTATGTGTTTTTTTGTTTATAGTTATTTATAATAGTATTTACCTGTAAAACCTCAAGCCTCAGATACATTTCTTTCTCGTAAGGGTTTGAAAATGACATGTGTAATCATTGACTTTTTCACATTCCAAATGTATTTAACTCCGTAATATGGGTATAGTCAAGCTCTATTCTCCACATCAACTCAAGGAATCCTAACCTACTAAACAAAATTTCTTATTAGTTAGTTTTTTTTAAGATTAAATGTGTCGAAACATGTAAATGCCCTATGTCTTGCGGACTGAACTTTGGTTGACTCATCAAAGAACCCTGTAATTCAATTAAATGTTCGAATTTTAGTTGTTTTGTAATGTTCACCATATGAAGCCTGTATAGTGAAATGTGATGTTCATTGCAAACAAAAAATACTGAGTAATTTTAAGTCTGCTTTTTGTGATTTATTTCATGCAGCAGTAGCAGGTACACAATAGCGTTACACTCATTGAAGCTCCTGTTCGTGTCCTGCTGTAGCCTGATGCATGATGCATTTTTCCTGTAGGTAGGAGTAGAGGACGCCACGCCGAGACGGACTGGTCGATTGTACCTTTTTGACTTTCGGCGAGAGGAATCAGTGGGTCCTCCTCTCACCGAGCTGCAGCGCTTTGACACTGCTGCTATTTTAGATCTGAAGTGGTAAGAAATCAGGCTTGACCAATGTGACTGTTGTCTTTCACTGTTTTGCTTCCTTCTTATTGATTGTTTTCCATATTCTTAGGTGCCATGTGCCAGTGTCAGGAAAGGCAGTCCTGGGAGCAGCAGCGGCAACAGGGGAGCTGCAGCTGTACACACTGTCTGACAGTCAGGTGAGAAATTATGACATCAGAGTAATCACAGTCACTGAAGTCTTATATCATTCTGCATTTAACTGATGTTTGTTTACAAAGTCAGCATATATGGTTTTTGACAGCACACATGATCAATAATAATCCACATCTCAGAACAAAAATGTATTATGTTGTTTGAAAGCAGCCTGTCCTACCACAGTAAATCCAACTGTCAGTTAGACTTGTTGTGGCTGTTTTTGTGTTCTGCACTTATGAACGTGTGTATCCAGTAGGATGGCAGCTGCAGTCTGCAAACTCTGAGAAGTCTGGAGGTGGGCGCAGAGCGCCTGGCTCTGTCATTAGATTGGTCCACTGGAAGAATGGACAGGTGAGATAGTTTTCCAATGAGCAGTATCATATTTTGTAAATAAGTCAGTGTGATTGTGTCAAGTTCTGATTTTGATGTGTCCCCTGTTTGTGTCAGCAGCAGTGATGTGCGGGTAGTGTGCAGTGACTCCGCAGGCTGTGTTAGCGTGCTCTCTCTGGCTGAGGGTGCTCTGACATCTCTTTCGCAGTGGAAGGCCCACAACTTTGAGGCCTGGATCTCAGCCTTCTCATACTGGAATACACAGCTGGTTTACTCTGGTAACGCCCATTTAAAACGGTGGTCTGTCACCTTCCGTACCTCTTTCTTTTTTTGGCCGTAAGCCTATCGAAATGGTCATATTTTATCTCATATATGAACATGGATATTCATTTTTATTCCGACAGGGCCGTATGTCAGAATGCAAATGTCTGCATGATAGTCTCTTGACACTCTGTGGAGTTCCTCTGGCCAGCGCCCTAGTAAGAACTTTGTCTGAGCGAGCTGATATGAGAGCACAGCTGGATTCTCAGATTTCTGTTGTGAATGCGTCTGAGTGGAGTATCTCCTGCTGTGTTGTTCACGTGTGAAAGGCAAACTCAGAAAACAGTCTGGACCCAATTGTGCAGACATCCTTCTGAGTTCATGTCTGAAAATGGCTTATGTACCTTTATAGGTACTTATCAATTGAAGAAGTTAATGTAACAACTATAGTATGTCATACAAGAGCATATTGTGTATGATGTTATTTTATTGTCTTAAACTTGTGGATAAAAACAAACATATTCTCGCTATCTGTAAGCTCAGTTTCACTCAGTGGATTTATAGTACTTACTGATCTCAACACGGTTTCACAAACACAGCTCTTTGTAGCCTGAGTTTAGTTTCAGGTTCCTGAAATGTTTGATAATCCCACAGAAGAAGAAAAAAGTTAGACATAGAAATCAGGGATGTTTTGCCTCCTCCACTTTTGCTGGGATGTAAACTTAGTTGAGTGATGCTACCTTAACAAAGCAAATCTGGGATCAGCAGATTGGTAATCTCAGTTAAAGGAAATACTCAGCGCATGACCTAAATACATCTATTATTTGTTCCTCTATGCTTTATTGACACAAGTAAAGAAAAGGAAAAATTAATATTTTATTAATGGTGTTGTGTTTTTCTGAAATGTTATTTTATATATATATATATATATAAATGTATGGTGCAGCAGGGGACCCACTCAGATGGCAAGACCTGACAAGGGATATTTGCTTTACTACTCTTTCTACAACACATTGTCCAATTTATATGCAGATAATAAAAGCTTTTACATTAACTGCTAAACAAACTGTTTTTAACAAAAATTATCACTCCCTTTCAAGTATTTATAAAAGCAAAAAAAGTTTTCAGTAGCACTTACCTATAGCATTTTGTAGTTGGCTTTCTTGAAGAAAATTGTACTTTCTTGATTCTTGTTGTTCTGGGTTTGTACCCTCATGGTTGAATGCACTTATTGTAAGCCGCTTTGGATAAAAGCGTCAGCTAAATGAAATGTAATGTAATATAAGTTTCATATCAGTGTCTACATACAGTATATGTGTGAGAGCAACATACCACCAGTTTCGTCATCAACCATAACTAGTTTTTGAGCACAAGTTTTTAATCCCTGCATGTAAACATTCTATGTCTTTCCTCACCAGGTGGTGATGACTGCAAACTTAAGGGTTGGGATCTCAGGGTGGGTCCCTCCTGCCCCACATTTACCAGTAAAAGGTGAGTACTGATGCATGAATCCGGACTGTCCATTTAGAGGCATAGAACTATAGAAGCATAGTGACACTTTTGTCTTGTTCTCTGAAAGGCATTCAATGGGTGTGTGCAGTATTCATAGCAATCCACATCGGGAACACATCCTGGCTACAGGCAGGTAAATATTCCAGTGACGTAAATTGTTATGTGTCAATTGTGATTTCAATGTGTTTGTAAGTCTTGGTATTGGCTTCTCTTCCTGCAGCTATGATGAGCAGGTTCTGCTGTGGGATGGCAGGAACATGCAGCAGCCTCTCAGTGAGAGTGCCATGGGTGGTGGAGTGTGGAGGCTGAAGTGGCATCCGACCCATCAGGACCTGCTGCTGGCAGCCTGCATGCACAACGACTTTCAAATCCTTCACTGCCAGCAGGCCCTAGGTGAGCATGAATGAGAGATGAAGAAGGAAAAACTCGCTCTGGTATCAAATGTGAACTTTGAAAGTCAACATACAAGCGTGGAAATGTAGTTTCTTCCAATGGCTGTAGGAACTTTATCCATTAATCCACCATTACTTTGACTACTTCAACAAAAAAGATTTGATTTCTAGATGCTTGCATTGTCTTGAGTTAAACCTTCGCTTCGAATTGATCCGGGCAACCCTTCATACTGTATGCATCAGATAACATTTGTTATTATTATTGACATTTAATGTCACAACATTTTTGAAGGTAGTTCACAAGAAAGAAAATTATTTTATGACTTTTTGCCTTTTGTGTTTGTTTGTTCATGCAAAAAGGACCTGAAGAACAAAACATGTAACTGTCCAAATACTGGGTGTTGGTGCTCAAACAGTTGCTGTTTGAGCACAGAGTTTCACTGTAACCATGTTGTTCTCCTGTCACTGTCCAGAGGCCAGTGGAGGAGCCTGTCCTGTCGTCGCCTCCTACATCCTCCACAACTCACTTGCGTACGGAGCTGACTGGTCCCGACTGTCCCTGGAGCAGCCTGCTCCCTGCTCCCCTCCCCCTGGAGAACCAAAGGAAAGCCTCATAGAGACCAGAGGAGGGGGACACCTAAGGATTCAGTACGAATCTCCCACTGCCAGCTTTGATACGTCCCTGGAGGATGATGCCGGACGATACATCCCAGAGGGCATTGAAGCACCATCCTCCACCCCTACAGCAGGCCCTGCCCTCAACCCTGATGGTGATGCCCCCTCACTGTCCTGTCTACTCGCAAGCTGCTCATTCTATGACCATATGATGCATGTGTGGCGCTGGGACTGGACGATAGATGAGGCTCATAAGGAATCTGAGCAGCAAACATCTTCTATCAAATTATAAAATGAACCAAAGCCCAGCTATGACATACTGTTATCAAGTTCCTTTCCCTCTGCAATACCTTATCGCAAAATGTTTAAGTAACAAAACCCTATATTTTCATAATTACATTGATTTTTATAAACTTGTATTTAAACAGATTATGTACAGTCCTTATACTGTTTATTACAATATAACCATTCACCCGTAACTCATTCTCATTTTGTTAGACATTTTTTCCTCTGAAACACCTTGTTTGACGACCAGCATGAATTTAACATACAGGGAACCATGCAGCATGTGTGAATGTTTCTGATGGCTGTTGAGTCTCAAAGGGAAATTATCTCTGTGATCCTCTACCTCTCCAGGCCCCTTGTATCTTTGATTTAATTGTTATTGGCATTTTGACCAGGTTTAATGTGCTTGATTTGATTTTTATCCCCGACCAGCTTAATGAAGGATGATATCAAGACTGAGTAGTGAACCTCCTCTAGAAAACCCTCTTTGCATCTGTTAAGTCAGCGTCTGTGCTGCTGCCCTGAAATCTGAGGTGATTTTTGCCATTTGATGATTTTGGAAACATCACAGTTGTAGATTAAAATGTGAAGAGGTCACTTTTTACCGCTGTTTACATTCATTGCACTTTCTGACAAATAAATGACAACTTCTGCATTCATTGTGTATATCTCAACTTTGTCACTAGTGAACTTTTTTTTTTTTTTTTTTTTAATTAAGAAGTTCAGAGAAACAAACAAATAAAACGCTCTGAATAATCATGCTCATTTGCAAACCCGCAACCCACTTGTAAATGCTGATTAGCTCGAACTGTTCGGCTGATAATAATGCAATAATGAATGAACAATTCTGTCACATTGATCTCAAGTTTATTCTGTTTGGTCACTTAAGTAACAGAAAAATCAACGACATGAAGGAAACTGGTTTTCTGAACCGAAAGGTCAGCCTTAGTTGTGATGTGTCTCCTCAAAGTGTCACGTGTGGATCTGCAGCTTTATGTCCAGTTGATCAGAAACCTGTGCCTTCACTTGTGAATACATTACAAGTATCTTTAACGCACATAGTTCTTGGGATAGAGCTTGAAGAGCTTCCCTTCTTGTGTGGGCTCAAATCCATATTTCTCTAGCTGCTCTTTGCTGAAGGTGCCGTCTTCAAAGTCTTTCTTGATCTGAGGGGCCACCACCTCAGCAAACACACTCTGTGCTGTGAGGGGAGGCTCAATTCCTCTGGGTGAGCGATACGAGACGTAGGGCTTTAGCTTGAATCCCTCCAGGTTGGGCACCACAAACTCAGGAATCATGGCTCTTATGGCCAGAAACTTTCTGCTAGAGAGATTCAGTCCAGTGGGCCTTGCGCCCCTGCCTTTATTATGAGTCCTTGATCCTCGCTTGCTGGTGAACTCAGACATCCTGTCCGCTCCTCTCACCAGACCCCTCATCAGAGTAGATAACACACCCATGGTGCCACAGTTTCCTCCTCAAAGAGTAGAGAAAACCTGCAGAGAAGGCATGAAATTGAATGAAGAAAATATCAAGTACGAGAGGGGAGCTGGGATTCTCCACCAGCATAAGGTGTCATCTTGTTTCTCACAAGGAACAGTTACTTATAATCATGTAAATGCAAATGAATAAAAAACATACAATATATAGCAAGCATTAAATAAGTCCAATGGAATCACCGTCTTCAACTATGATGCGTTCAAGTTACTTCCAAATGTTTGTTTTGGCTTCTTGAGCTGATACATGGTTTTTCATAGATTGTCAATCCCCCAAATATTTTGTTGAGTGTTTTGTTTGGTTCCTATATGTTGCATGCCCTCTGGCCTAGACAGTGTTGTTGTATACAAGCTGCAGTTTCCCCAGTTGAGTTTATAAACAGAATTTGTTCAATTAAATTCATTAAGAGTTTTTACCACACTGTTCGATGTGGAGTAGAAATCAGATGAGGAAAACATGATAAACCTGCTGTGTTGCCCGCAGTAAACTGATATCTCGTTCACTCGCTAGCTAACTTACAAGCTATTGGATGCTACGTCGTCTGCTAAAACGCTAGCTGTGGATTAAGATGAAATATTAGATACAGTTTAAACTATTATAATTGTACACCGCTCACACATTTATACATATAGTTGAAATAATGCAACATTTATCTCCTCTCACCTTGAGCACACAGTCGCTCCTGTGTCAGTATCGTGTGTGACAGTGTAAAGAAATGTGCAGTGATTGGCTGAGGAGCGCCGCCATCCGCCAATCAAATTCCGGGATACTACGTTTCATCTGTCAGGGACTGCGTGCGTGAAGCTACAGAGACAGGAAGAGAATCACCCTTCAAAATAAGATGTAGAAAAAACAGAATCTGTCGCTGTGCTTTGGATCATGTCTACGATACTTTTATACTTTAGTTTTAAGATGTACTGTTGGTTTAAAGTAGAGAATTTGGAAAATGGTAACCTCTGACTGGCATTGTTCCACATACATAAATGTAAAGTGGTAAAAACGTCTTCTTGTGTTTTTGAATGAAGCCGTTTTTTAATAGTTCATTGTCTACCTCCTAAAATATAAAGCTGATACATTCAATTTTTGCACCAAATTTGATACACTGATACAATTTCAATATATATGTTTATTAGCTTTGTTATATATTATCTGTTTATATTATCAATATTATATATTATCTGTTATATCATCTATGTTATATATCATCTGTTTATATCATATGACATTGGTTTATCTTACCTATATCATATATTATATGTTTATATTATCTATATCACATTCTGTTTATATTTCCCATATTACATACTATCTGTTATTATTAGGGCTGTCCAACATTACAATTTTTAACGATTCACGATTAATCCCCATTTCTACATGCCTGAAAAATCCCCATTTTCTATGTATATTGTTGTGGGAACTGAAAGATAAATGACAGAAGGCGGATATATACATTTAACATGTTTTTTATTGATGACAAGTCCAAATGATAGTTATAAAGATTGAAAAATTTAATTAAATAAAAACATACCACACCATAATTAAATGTGGCTGTCTCTTTGCTATGCCTCTGAGCAAACATAGGATGATGTTAGTTAGAACATTTTTTTTTAACAAACTCAAAGAACCTTTATCCTAAGCAGTTGGGGCATCTTAGCCTTTGCTCTTTTTTAAAAAGATTTTTTGCAAATATAGGATGGATGAATACATTTTTTTTCTTTTCTTTTTTAAATCAATCAAACAACCAAACCTTTACACAATTAAACGTGAATGTGAAATCTGAATCTGAGCTCATCTATAGAAGCAGTTTTGAGCCAGTTCACACTTAAAAAGAACGAGTTCCAAGTTCAGTTCATGCAGATGAAAATGAACTAGTTCACGTTCATAGTTATTCGGAATTTCCGAGATAATTATCTCAGAAAAACAGAACTTTTTTTTTTTTTTTTTTTTTAATGAAAACTTATCTCGGAATTTCCGAGATAATTATCTCAGAAAAACAGAACTTTTTTTTTTTCCAAGTGAATGCAATACGCTTCCGTAGAGGAGGACACAGAAACTCCAGCTCGGTACCAACCAGCTGCAGCTTCTGCTCTGATCACTGAGCAGCTGAGACCAGAGAAACTCTGTGTTTCACTGTTCTTCTACAAAGTCACTGACCGGCTGCTTCACTTGAACGAGCTCTGATCTCCCTGCGTGTGTCGCTCTGAGCGAGTGAGCGGGGGCGGGTATGGGTACATGGAGCGGGTCATTCTGCGCATGCGTTAATGCGTTAAAAAAATTAACGCGACAAATGAATCATCCCGCGTTAACGCGTTACTTTTGACAGCCCTAGTTATTATACATTATATATTATCTGTTTATATTATCCACATTATAAGTTCTCTGTTTTTGTTAACCTACATTATATATGACCTGTGTATATTATCTATATCATGTTATTTGTCTATATTACCAATATTATGTTTTCTCTGTTTATTTTACCAGTATCATTTTGTATTTGTTTATGTACAACTTTGTTTATAACCCCTGTTGTTGTACAACTGTTTGTTTTAGTTTTCTTTTTTAGAGTATTTGTAGTTTAAGTTTATTTGAATAATAAGATGTGAACAAATTACGCACAAAACAATTGCTCTTTTTAAATATTTATATAATTTGTGTCACTGAAAATCAACTTAAAATACAGCCTGTTGCGTCAAATCGGCGTCTCCGCACATTTCTGTGGTTTTAGTTTGAAGTATGACCGGAAATACAGTTTGTGTTTCAGCCTGCTCTCTTTACACTGTTGTTGAGGCATGTATGCTCAAAAACTTTGACAGAAAAAAGAAAGGTAAGTGTGAAAAACTGTTTGGTCAGTGTAGTTGGCAGATGTTCGCTGAAGCTAAGTGTGTTAACTCGTGTTTGTTGTGTTGTCTGTCAGTGCGCATTTGCTGCGTGTGTGTTTCACATGTGTCTCGTCCTTGTGTAGTGTAGCGGGTTGTAACCTCAGGAGGAGGATGAGCCCGCGGGCACAGGCTGTCAGAGAAGAATGGGAAAGTTAATGTCTGCTGGTTTTAACGTGAACTTTCACCTCTCTTCTTTCTCCATAAGTATCAGCTACAGGTTAATATCACACCATTAAAAGTGTGACTTCATCTGCTTCACCTGCACACTGCATGTTGTCATGTCAGCGGGGACCTGTCCCACTGTTGTGGTCAAAGTCTTCTGACTCGCTGTTAAAATGACTGATATTATTGATACTGATACTCTGGACCGTTTTCCAGAGTTGTGTGTTTGTGGCCATGTTGGACTGAAGCAGTGTTAAAGTGCAGGGGAGGAGGAGGAGGAGGAGGACTGGGGTGTCTCGTTACAAACACCTCTTTTGCTTCAGTCGGGTGGGGAGGTGGTCTTTCACCCACAGACCTTTGCCTCTGTGACCTGAGAGTCAGCTGACTGCACGTCCCCCTACTCAGTGTGGCTTGAGTAAAGTCCATGTGTGTGTTGTTTTACAAGTGTAGGAACCCTGGGAGTAGAACACGACATCAATGTTCAAGGCTTCTAGTCATAAGCTATTATTAATATATAATGGCAGCAGCTTTTCACCTGTGGTCTTCTTAATTATTGCAAAAACTAAATCTCAAATGAAATGTTACAGTTCTTAGTTTAAAATATGAAAGGTTCAGTGTGTAGAGTTTATTGACATCTAGCGGTGATGTTCCAGCTGAATACCGCTCACCTCACCCTCCCCTTCCAAACATTAAAGAGAACCTGTGGTAGCCTTCAGTTGTCAAAATATAGTTTGTCCAGTTTGGACGACTGTAAAAAACATGGCAGCCTCCATAGAGAGGACCCTCTCCCAATATAAATATAAAGTATTTAAATATAAAGGGCCCAACAAAGAAAACAACAATTTCTACAATTTAGATGAAACACACTTATATTAAGTTTCTGCCTATAGATCCCTTTCCCCTAACACTTACACACTGGACCTTTAAAGTGTTGATCACATTTTAATTTCACTCTTAGAGACTGCCTTTTAAAATGTTGTATTATTGTCTTTAAACAGGGATGGAGGACGACAATGAAGAGGAGAGCTGCATCATATACCCAGTATGTCCTCAACACCTTCATTACCCTTCATCTACCTACTAATTCCTCAAACGTCTGTCTGTCTGTATGTGGAAGCACTCATCTTATCGGCTTCACTCTTGGCATGTGTATTTTTACTGACCCAAGGAAGTGCAGTGTCAAATTTTGTGTGTTTTGGACATATAAAACGCTCAATATTAATAAACTGAATAAAAAGGTGACCATTACTCTGTAGCAGTCAATGGGGGCGGGGCAGCACGCCCTCAGTCTGGGAACCGAGTGGAACATGCTTTCTTCTACAGCAGTTCTCGGCAACAGGATCAAACTGTGTGTAATAATCACTCCCAGATTATAGAAACAATTTGTTTCTTTTTTTATTGCACCATATTGGACCGACACAAACATTCACGTGTGTCTCAGGTGCTGGCTGATCTCTGTCATATCAGCAACATTCATAGAATCATTTCCTCTTTGGCAATTTGAAAAAGCACAACCTACCTTTTGTTGCTATCATACTTAATATCGAGCAGAATTACAGGGGGTTCATTTTGAAAAGTTGTGAACTTGGGTCTGAAGATTGGGTCGGTTACTTAACGGACATCTGAAATTGCCAACATGCAATATATGAAAAACAACAGCAGTTCAGTAAATCATTCAAAATCATATGCCACACATGAGAACAATAATAAATAATAAAGCAAATTCAGTTTTATTTTATTAAAAACATTGACTATAAAATCATCATTGCAGATAAACCAGGTAAGATAAACTCAAAGTTTTTTTAACTTCACTCTGCACCATGGACTGTATATAAAAAGCTCTGCACACAAGCAATAAAAAGTGACAGTTTATTGTAGAACTGTTTGAGGAGGACTCACTAATGACAAAGAATAATTCTAAAGTAGCTCCTGAACATTAACACAGGACAAGAGAACAGCCCATAACAAACAGACAGGTTTAGAACGGGCACTGCATTAGTTGTTTAAAAGTTAAGCTCCACGTCCTTGGCAAATCACTTACGCACAAGGTTATGACAACACTTGAGTTTTAATAGCTCTGTGGATAACAAGACAAATGCTTTACAAATACTCTACAATGTGTTATGATATTCAGCTGATTATTGTGCCTTTATTTGGAGACATTTTAAAGAAAATGTATGGATTAAGTTTTTGTTGTCAAATTTTCAACTGAACATAATCCTTGTTCTGCTCTGTTTGCCTACACACTTTGATCACAGCCGACCCCCGAGTCCAGTTGATGTCATTCCCCCTTTGTTGTTTCTTATTGTTTCAGAGCCTTGTTCCTCTCGGCAGTGAGCTCAAGGCCAGGATGCAGCAGCTTGTGGAAGAAAGGATGGAAATCAATATGGTGACAGTCAATTTCTGACTCCAGTCATTTGACTGAGGCATATAAATGGCAGTTTTTTTGTTTTAAGGAATGCAACGAACATATTATTATCAGTCTTCATTTTCTTGTCTTTTAGCACAAATATCTATATATCTATTTTTTTGGGTTAAGCATTAAAGTCACGGCAGTTATTGCAGACAAAGCATGAACAGGCAGGGGCTTTTTCAATGACCTGTTTAACTGTTCAATGAACTGTTGTGTATAAATGTTTTGATATTTTTGCCTGTTTTTCTTCCAGTGGACGGCAGTGCTGATTGGATCTGTGACAGTCATATCAGTCGTTGGAGTGGTTGTGTTCCTTCTTTACAGAAGATACAAACAATCAAGTCAGTGCCCAGCATGCAGTACACCCTGTTCTATTCTAGAGCACATTTATGTCTAATTTATATCTAAACATTTTCAGTGTATAAATAAATACTGGTTATACCTGTACATTAACTAGCTGTTGACTCATATTAGATGATTTTACAATTTGTTAGTGTTTCAGAGAAAACATTCACTTTTCATATGAGCATGCAGTTTATGAGTTAGGTCTAAACAGTTATAAGTCAGGTAGTTGATAATATTTTAAAAAGTTATGTACATGCAAATGTAAAAGTAATCATGTAGTTTATTCATTCTTTAAAGGGAAAGTGTACAGCTCAAACATTGTTCACTTGGTTGTGAGTGCATGGATTTTCTTATTCTCAGGTGTGAGCATGAGAGGCATCGACTGGTTGATAGCTTACTTAGATTGCAGATGATCTTACAGAGGCTGTGTGGTGTGTTTCAGAGGTGGAGGCTGGTGTTCCTCATTATCGCTTCAGGAAGAGAGACAAGGTGATGTTCTATGGCAGAAAGATCATGAGAAAGGTCAGTTTCTTCTTAAACATCAAACTCAGTGTTGCTTGTGATTATAGACATAACATGTATTACACATTTAGCAAAAGGTCCTTTCTATCTCAAGGGTCCCCTGCTGCTGCAACATGGATTTTTTTTCTCCCAAAATGAGGATATTAACTATCACTAATGCTGCCATAGTTTGTTTCAATGATCCAAATGATTTATCTTGTGCTGTTGCAGGTTCAGACGTTGTCGTCTCCCCCTGCCTCTAACTCAAACTCAGCCTCTCGACAGAGAGTTAGGAAGAGGACCAAAGTTCTGTCTATAGCTCGCAAGTGAGTCTAAACAAACTATTTAAAGATAACTACTAAAGGCTTTATAAAATAATTGTTAAGAGTTTTTAATTTTGAAGTCGCAGCTCTTGTATCAAACATGGCTTGTAGACAAAATATATGACAAATGTGTTTTTTATATGTGCATGTCGTGATAGGATCTTGCGTATCCGGAGGGAGCCCCCCACCCTTCAGCCCAAGGAGCCCCCTCCCTGTCTGCTGGAGGCTGACCTGACTGAGTTTGATGTGCAGAACTCCCATCTCCCCTCTGAGGTGCTGTACATGTTGAAAAATGTCAGGTATGTAAAATCGAGCTGCTCCTCATGAGAAGGAATTAAGTCTTTATGTGGTCCCACAGTGATATAGAACTAATCAATGGTCATTGTATTAGAATGTGAACAATACAACTGCGATGATCAACCAATCAAAGAAAAGTTTTAGTAAAGTTTTAAGCAAATCTTCTCCTGTTGCAGTTGGAAGATAAAGATCTTGAGCTTCATAAAATTGTGATGGATATTTTCCCTTTTTATCTTAAATATAAAATATATTTTTTAGACCAGAGGTTTGAATCTATATGTTGCAAGCTATTATGATTTTCAACATCAAACAAGTATGACTGTGGATGGACAGTTACTATCAAGAGGATGGCAGTTCCTATAGCAACCATCTGTTAAAGAAGCGAGGCACGTTAATCCTTAAGGTTTTTATCACTATATAACATGTATTTAGTTCCATGCATGATTGCAACAGTCATTCAATGTAATGTATTTGCATTCTGTTATTGTATCTCTATTACTTTTTTGAGTAATTCTTATTACTTTTTCAATGTTGCACAAAGTCCAGCAATAACCATTAATTTCCATTAAACACGTAAATAAAGAAAAAAAACATAAATTCATCCACTAAAATTATAATTTCTAATGGAAATGCCAAAGAAAGAGACGACATGTCTCACTATTAGTAGTTTTTATTGTTAACGGTGGAGCCTAAGTTTCCACTTGTGTACCCATGGTGGATCGAATCACAGGACATGACAGTATCACTGCACAGTCCAGGAAAACAACCGCCAATCCACACCTTTATCTACACACATCACATAATGTGGAAACCCTAACACTGTTAGTTTAAATCTGTAGACTTCTGTATTAAAACTACACGATACATTCAAACCTTAGATAAAACAAAGATAAGTTGTGGCTGAGGGGTAGAGCGTTTGTCCTCCAACCAGAAGGTCAGTAGTTCAATCCCCAGTCTTCCCCATCTGCATGCCGAAATGTCCTTGGGCAAGATGCTGAACCCCGAATTTCCCCTCATAGAACAAAGAAGTATGTATGAATGTGTGTGTGAATGGCAAATTGTAATATAAAGTGCCTTCAGTGGTCATCAAGACCTGGAAAAACACTATATAAATACAAACCATTTACTCATGGTGTGTTTGCTGTGGTTAATACATATGTGCTTTTGAAAAGAACTCAAGAGACGTATATTTTTAAAATCAAATTGAGCATATCGTCACTTCAGGCAAGTCACAAAGTCAAGCTCAGCCACAATCCAGTATGTCAGCTGACAGCATATCTCTATGCCAGCCCGATTGGCTGATGGCTCAGCTGATCCCTTTCCATTAATTCAATTGGCAAAGCTCAAATTGTGCGTTGTATTTTAGCTGCCTACTCTTCCTGCTTCCACAGCAAGCCTCTTCACATCCCACCTCGACCCCAGCACCTCCTTTTCCTACTGAATCTGGCCTAATCAGTGTCATGCGTTGATGTCTGCTCTGTTCTGTGCTGGGGTCTTTTAGCTGTTACCCTCCCTGCCTTACTTTCCATTAAGGCTCATGGAAGGGTAGGGGGGTGTTCTCTCCCTACCTTATGCATATGCATGAGGGCAGGGAGGTCTCAGAACAGAGCTATTTCACCAAATATAACTTATTGCAATTATTGAAATCAAATAAATCTTGATGAAAGTGGTTCTGACTGAACTTGCCTTTACCCCCAGTAACTACAGGTGTTGTCAAACTAAGGTTAAGGAGAGCAACAGATCAGAACATAAGGACAGATCACTGTCATGATTCAGGTGTACAGAATCAGAACTGGACTTACTCTACCTCAGACTGAACAGACCTTAATTTCTTTTTTTACCGTGGGAATTCCCTAACTTGCATTGTTATGTAGTGTGAAATTTTGGTAATTGTCATAAGTAGTTATATAATATCATATGTGTTGTCACCAGGGTGCTGGGCCACTTTGAGAAGCCTCTCTTTCTGGAGCTGTGTCGTCACATGGTGCTGATTCAGCTGCACCAGGGAGAGGGACTCTTCCGACCAGGTGACACGGATGACAGTATTTACGTGGTTCAAGATGGCCGCCTGGAGCTGTGCATCCGCGAGATTGTAAGAGCACAACGCTGAAACACCTACAGCATCACAAAGTCACTAAGACGTTTGTCACCCATTTGCTCTCTGCTTTGTGTATATTGATGATCAGTGTGTGTGGGAAATCTAACCTGTGTTCTGGAAGTTCTTTTGCTGTCATATTAAAATGTGATTGTTTTCTCACTGCAGGACGGTACAGATGCTGTGGTGAAGGAAGTTTTACCAGGAGACAGTGTTCACAGTTTGCTCAGTATCCTAGACATTATCACTGTACGTTTGATGTTACTCATCACCCTTTGTCTCCTTTTGGTCTTTATCTGTGTGCAGGCCTGTTTAAATGTACACAGTATGGGGGGAAAGTGGTCCAGTTACACACAACATATAGTTACACCACCAGGCTTGCTTTAACCAGAACAGTGACTTACATTCTGTAAAATGTCTATATTTTATCTTCATCTTCTGTGCTGTTCGCTTTATTCTCATTACAACATTCTGTAGAATGACTTAATTTACTTTCTGTGAGTTTTTTGCTGTAATAGCGTCCGGTTTTCTCCACAAAGTTTTCTTTTTCTATTTCAGGGCTACCCAGCACCTTACAAGACAGTGTCAGCACGAGCTGCAGTTTCCTCCACTGTCCTGCGTCTTCCAGCTGCAGCCTTCCAGTCAGTCTTTGACAAATATCCCGAAACTCTTGTTCGAGTCATTCAGGTAAATTGTGCACTGACAGATATAGACATTGCAAGTACCTTCTCAGTCAGCGTTAAACATTCAACAGCATCATTTTCAGTGTCCATTTACTCATGTGTTTTGTCTTCCTTTCTATCAATCTTTCTATTCTATTATTTGTATGAACAGTACACTCCGTCTTATCCTGTTTCCCTCTCATAGATAATCATGGTGCGTCTTCAGAGAGTGACTTTCCTTGCCTTACACAACTACCTTGGCCTGACCACTGAACTTTTCAATACGGTAGTGTTTCTCTTTTTTAACTCATCTTTACTTTGTGTGGTCTGACATCAAAATATTTGACATCAGATCACCTCACTTTTATCTTGTGTGTTACTATCGTTGTCAACCCCACACACATCTACTTCATTCTCTACTCTGGTATGCAACAATGTCTCGAAAGTAAAAGAAATAGTAGTAACTCAGCAGTGGGGAAACTTGTTCCCTCAAGGGCCATTTTTAAAACATCCTATGGATCATGAGGTAGATAGGGTTGTCTGCTAACAAGAAGGTCGGTAGTTCGATCCCTGGCACGGAGGGAGAGAAAGCGCTGTGTATCAAAGCACTGGATGAATTTGTTGTTATAATATAATTATATAGTTGTTGTTATAATATTGTTATATATATTATATACTATAATGTAAACTATAACTATAATACTATACTATATATAATATATAATAATGATGTAGACTTGTGATTCTCAACCTTGGGGCCTGACCCCAAAATGAGTCACAAGATAATTTCTGGGGGGTCACTAGATGTTTGTATAGAATAGAATAATGTACTGTATTCAAAATAAAATTACATATTTTAGACAAGGAATCTTTGACCCTAACCCAAAATTAGGAGGTCCAGAGTCAAGTCTGAGAAAACAGTCAAAGTTGAGCACAATTTAATCATGAGGTTCAGAATTATGGCGTGGAAGATTATGATACAGAGAAACACATTTAAGCTTCCTCATCTGATCAGTCAGGACTGGTGTGGTACCACCAGCGACCCAACCCGTCCACCAAACCAACAACAGTAAGTGACGGGGCAAAAAAACCTGTCATCATAAACAAAGCATTATTTCTAAATTTAACTAAAAATATAAGGAAATTTGTGTAGGAACATCTGTTGATGATTGCAGTTCTAAAATGGTAAGTTGTGACTCGAATAGGTTCAAAATCACTGATGCAGACTATTATTAAATCTAATAAACCCATCAGTTCACAGGTGGAGCACATTTTGGCTGACCTCCTCCCACCATGTCCCTTTAACCATATTCTACCACTCAGTAAGAGAAGCTTTACAATTGAATAGAATTTTTCATTTACTAATGCTAATTGCCTGTGTTACAGGAGAGTCAAGCCATCTCCCTTGTGTCAGTGGCGCATGTTCTGGGTGAGACTCATTCACACAAAGGCCTTCGCAGGCAGCCTTCGCACTCTGATAATCTGGGCACCGAAAAAACTGATTCAGGTTGGAAACAGCAGCATTCTTTCAACATTATCCCTGTCAGGTCACAGTAATTTGTGTGTGTATAAAGATTGTCTAAAGTTCTGTTCTACTTTCTTGATACACATTACAACAGAAACGACCAACTTCTCGGACATCTCCTCATCAAAATACAAGAAATCTCGTTCTCTTTCTACCCCAGTGGCTGTTACAGGTACTGTATACACACAAAGTACCATTTCTTATAAAAAAGATACACACATAGAGTATATCATTTTATGTGTCTTTCTTGTCTTGATAGGTCATATATAATCTCTGTAAACTCTATAAACAATCTACAGTGGAATCCCCAAATTAGTGGCCGTTGCTCCCAGAGTCAAATTTGTTGTCAGACAATAGCCTGACAGAATAGAATGGGGGTAGAGATTGTGTAATATATGATGTCATTGAATTATGTCAACTCTGCATACACTTGTAAGTCGATTCAAACTGTATAAAATGTTTAAAATAGAAATATTACACATGTGAAAAGTAAATAAACATTGAAAATAAAGACACTTTCAAAACCTTGCATTCCTCCCAAAGAGCTGAGGTTAATGTCACTGCTGCTGCAGTGAAAACTAGCACCAAGAGAAGTATCAGCAGTTCATTCAACAGTAACAGATGCTGCATCCTCTAAGACACATCAGCATAGTGACATGCTTGCCCATCTCGCCATTTTAACTGGTGTAGTGTCAATGAGTATTGTTGCTGATACTAAACCTTTTTTTTCCTGCAGGTGAAATGTCATTCGCCCTCAACAGAGTTTATGAGCGGGACAGAGCTGCCAAAGAGGAGACAGTACCTCACAGTCCTGTGAAGGTCTCTGGATAAGAATTGTCTTTCTTCTTCTGACAGGTTGCATGGCAGGGATTTAAGGTCAGGTTTACTGAATATGTGAATTCAGACAACCACTGTTTTTTCCCCTTATGGAATTAGAAGCCACACTGCCCAGTAATTGGGATGCACAGTAATTCTTTTCACAAAGGAAATGAAGCTCAATCTAAGATTAGAGGATAGTGTGTGTCACTCTCTTTCTAATGCATTTTTAAATTAACATGGTACACGGTAGGGTCCCTTATAATGAGTGCCCAGTTGTTGTTTAATGTCCATTATATTGACCATTATATTTGTCTGTGTCTGTCTGTCTGCTCAGTCTATTCTGAAGAAGAGTGTCACAATGCAGCACACTCCGTCAGCTGTTTACCAATATAGTGATGCTGGAACAGGAAACGTCCACCAGAATAAAGTCAATGCCATTTTCCAAGCTGCCAAAAAGGACCTGCTGCAGGTCATCCAAATACAGGTAGCTTACAATACCAAGCACATGTAATGTGTCAAATGTAAACTGAAACCAGTAATTGGTAATAATGAGTCCTTTTTGTCTTTAACCTGTCATTTGATGTCATCAGGACCACAATCTACTGGAGGGGAGGGTGAATCTTCGCCAGGTTAAAGCTGGCACTGTTGTGGCCCGTCAGGGAGACCAGGTCAGTCTGTTGGACCAACACTCACAGAAACTTAATGTGTTGCTCTTTGAGGAGGCAACAGGTTATTAAAGCACCAAACAAGGGCTACGTTTTCCTCTCAGTATATATGACATCACAATCCCAAAATGTCTTAAAACACATGATCCAATTGCAACTGTTAAAGATTTCCTTGCTAAATCATATTTTGTTCTTATAGAGTCATAAAAGGTTTTTTCTTCAGTAGAGAAAAAGAGAATAAAGTAAAAAAGGAAAAAAGTGCTGTGAAAGTCAAGAATCATAATAATGTGAAATGTTGCTGAGCCTCTGAAACCTTTGAGAATCACCATCTTTAGGGTGTTTGTGTGCCCCAATGATCTTTGGAGCTATGTTGTCAGGTCAGGTGAGGTTTGTGTGAGATGTGAGCCCTTGTGCGTCCTCGCAAACAAACAAACAAACAAAAACATGTAAGAACATTGCTCCATAGGGTCACTAATGATCAGAAACACCATAAGGTATCTTTTATTTACTCAAAGGTCTCACTTCACTCTGCTCTTCCAAGTATGCAGCAGAACCTACAGTTCCTCAGGTAACGCACAGACGTGAGGGGTCCTCTCTAGAGCCTGTGTTTGGTTTGGTCGGAGCAACTCCTGAAACACGGATTTCAACAGTTTAAAATGGGGGATTCTATAGAACAGTCATTCCCAAAGTGTGGCCCGCGGCCCCCTGGTGGGCGGTGAAGCCACTGCAGGTGGGCCGTGAGAGGTCATCAGAAAATAAACAGATAAAAAAGTTTCAGATTTGTAAGTAAGCAATAAATTACCACAAAACATTTATGATTGGTTTTTTCCACGTTGTTCTTATTTTATCTGACCTATATAGCAGGTGTCATTGTTTTTGCTGACCGTCACATTAACACTTGAACGCATCATTCGCGGGGGAATCATAGGTGAGGGAGAACTTTGTTATCTGCTGGGTCGAGCAAGATGAAGCAGAGGAAAGCTGCTGATGACGAAGGGGAATCAGAAAGTTCAACTGACTCATTCAAAACTAAAAAGAGGACTCGCAGAAAGGACTCAAGTGAGGACCTGTCGCTGGCCCAGAGGACTGTGTGTGTGTGCGCTGAGATGCGAGCTCACGAGACCCTGGGACCATGTAAAGTGCGCCGCCGCCGTTTAGAAACTAAACGGACAATATTTATCCAAGCCTCGAGCATCTTTTAAAAACACGCTGAGAGAGCATCGGAGCCAGCTACGCGGCAACATCACCCCTCTCATTGGTTGGGTGAGTTACAGGTGACACGATGTCACTTTACACGATATGTCAATATCAAGTATATCGAGATAAACTGCTTGAAGTGTCAGACTAGAGGAATTCCAGTGTTAATGTCAGTTTATGGACGTTTTTTTTGGGGGGGGGCCTTAAACGCCTTAAGTATATTTGGTTACGCCTCAAATGTGTTTTTCTTCTCCCTGATATTCTTGTTGTGCTCTGTTATACAAAAAGGCAAGAATATATTTTTAACAATACCCTATTTGCACTTCATGTTGTTTTACATTGGTTGCTTTGCAAATTGTTACGCTTAAATGTGGATGTTATTGGATTTGCACTGCATATGCCTACGTTCATATACAATTATTTTAGCTATAAAATGAATAATGTGTTTGGTAATAGATGATTATAGTCCTGTGTGTGGATCTTATAGTTGTGATTAAAGGTGTGGGTGGGCCGCACAATTTTTTCAGTTTTCAAATTGGGCCGCGACATTCTTAAGTTTGGGAACGGCTGCTATAGAAGAAGACCTGCTCATGATGTAGATATGAAGGGCTCATTCTAAGATAATGAAAACATGGTCATTCTTAACTTCAGGTAACTTTAAATTACAGTAATCGCAAAGACGCAAAAACAATATAGAGCTGAGGGTGACTGAAGAGTTGGTGATAATTCACAGTTTTTTTCACTACAACAGAGCACCTACATTACACATAGTCATTTTGTATATTATTAACGTACAAATATTGATCAGTGTAGCTTTAATGTTTATCAAAGATAAGATAAACCAAGTGGTGTGTGGTAATTCTGCCCCTATAGAGTTTGTTGGCTGAGAAAGAGGGAGGCACTGAGGGGGAACTGATGAACAGGAGCAGTTGAAATATTTTTATTTAGTTTATCAAATTAATTTCTGTGGACTCTCCTGAAAACACCATGTTTCTTTTTCACATAATGCATTTTCAATGTTTGTTAAGGAGAAACCCTCGTTGATAATAGCCTATAGTCCCACATAATATATTGAATTGAAAGTAACAGTTCAACAGTTTTGCAGATTAAATAAAGTGTGAATATTTGTATCTATCTACAGGATGTGAGCGTGGCATTTGTCATCTCAGGTATGCTCCATGTTTACCAGCGTATGATTGACCGCGAGGAGGACACCCTGTTGTTTATCACCCGACCGGGTGAGATGGTGGGTCACCTGGCTGTTCTGACAGGCGAGCCGCTCATCTTCACTGTCCGAGCTCACAGAGACTGCACCTTCCTCTCCATATCCAAGGCTCATTTCTACGAGTAGGATCAGGCTCAGGCACAAAACATTCAGTTATTTATTTTTAGGTTCAGACACATGTAAACTACAGACGTGTGTTTTTCTTGTGCTTGCAGGATGATGCGCGAGGAGCCCAGGGTGGTGTTGAATGTAGCTCACACTGTGGTGAAGAGGGTGTCCCCATTTGTCAGACAGATCGACTTCGCCCTGGACTGGATGGCTTTGGAGGCCGGCCGTGCTGTCTACAGGTATCTTCTCTATGGAGCTAAAGATGAAAACATAACGTCCTTGGTGAAGGTGTTTAATGTCCACTGTTTTGTTGTGTTTTGGTGACACAAGAACATAAAAGAAACACTGGTTGTGACAGCAGAAGGCATAGTAGGGTTGGAAGTTGCCATTTCCTGATTGCCTTATTGTTTTTAGACAAGGAGACAAATCAGACAGCACCTTCATCGTCCTCAGTGGCCGACTTCGCTCTGTCATTGCAAAGGATGATGGAAAGAAGGAGCTGGCTGGAGAGTATGGTCGCGGTGACTTAATAGGCGTGGTGAGTCATCGTAAACTGACATGCGTGTAGCATTGTGTGCTGGGTTTGAATTGTGATTCTTTTTAAAAATTATTATTAACTGCAAAAACCATAAGGTCAGTGTGAAGAGAACATCTCTTAAATTTAAATAAATAAAGACACTTCTAGGAGAAACACTACAATACACTACACTACAAATTGCAGTACAACTCTTGTTGTGTGGATTGATCAGGTTGAGGCCCTGACACACATGAACCGAGCCACCACAGTCCACGCTGTCAGAGACTCTGAGCTGGCCAAACTTCCTGAAGGAGCTCTGAACTCAATCAAGAGAAGGTATCCTCAAGTTGTCACCAGGCTGATTCACCTGCTGGGACAGAAGATCCTGGGCAACATGCAGCAGATCAATGGACCCCTGGCTGGTACATATGTTCTCTTTTTGTTAGTGTATGTCAGCATGGGACTGAATTCATCTGCTTTATGAACAATAGGTACATAACTTTTTATCATGTGAAGACTTTAAAATTAACTGCCTGCTGACTTACAAAATCTATCACTCAGTGTGGCTAGAAAGCAACAAAAAGTAGTTAAATGTATGGAATTCCTGTTAGTATATTATATTGTATATGTGTTTTAGTATCTATAATACAGTATCTAGTAAGAGAAACATCCTTCATCCTGCAGCTCGTAGTCTGGCTCTCAACACCCCGACCAGTAAGTGGGATGCAGGGAATCCAGCTTCCAACCTGTCCACTGTTGCCATCCTGCCTGTGTCTGAGGAGGTTCCTCTCACCTCCTTCACTCTGGAGCTGCAGCATGCGCTCAGTGGCATCGGTACACACAGACACACACACTCATTCATTCACACACATTAAAAAAACCTACACAACAATTGCAAAACACAAATTATACTAATTCAAATACAAATGTGGCCTCTCTATTCCATATACAATACAAATATTTTATTATGATTTATTATTGACCCTCATACAAACTCTCTTAAACATCCACACACGTACCATGAGCCTGAGCAGATTTCTATTTCAAACACCATTTTGGTGTTACATAACAAATTGATAGACAATTGATTCTCTATTCTTGAACTTACCTCTTGTCTTAGTATAAACAGTGGATTGTAGAAGTGCACCCTCTAATGGTTTTGCTCTTATTTTGGTTCATCCTCTGCTGCACATTGTCAGTCATTGATATTCCATGTTCCTTGCATCAATAATTTTTCTTGTTACACCATTACTGAATGAGGCTTAACATGTAACAAACACTTAAATATTTTTGATTGCTGATTTTGGACCAAAAGAGCCTCCATTAAAAAGTAAAATAGAAAGTCTCTGTTCAATCATGAAGTCTAAAGTTTTAGGTGTGTGACAATGAAACGGTTGCTACAGACAGAGATAAAAAATCACACAGATAAAGGTAATGTACAGCAGTGAAGACCTGCAGTACTTACAGATGATTAAACCTACTTTATATAAAATACGTGTCCACTTGTTTGAGGTTAGGAGAACCAGACATTGAATCTGCTCTATGATGCATTCTACTTCACTTTCATTCACAGCAGTTTCATAGGTCTTGTTAGAAAAAACCTTGCTTGACATGTTTCTGATTTCTGAAGGTCCCACTCAACTCCTGACCAGTGACATTATCAAACAGCGACTTGGCGCTGCTGCTCTGGACAGGTAAACATTTGATTAAGTCATTTTTCTGTAAATAGTAAAGTAATGCCAGATGAGACTGAGTTCAGATTTTTTAAAGTCTGATGAGATATGACTGGTTATGTTGTCTGGTTCTTTCTTTCTGACACAGGCGGTGTTGCTGAATTGTTATACTTAAATTTCTTAAAGACAAAAAGACATAAGATTCAGGGATGTCATTTAGTTTTAACAGTTGACATGGTGCTGATGTTTGTACGTCTCCTCTTTAGTGTCCACGAGTACCGTCTGTCCAGTTGGCTTGGGCAGCAGGAAGACATCCATCGTATAGTCCTCTACCAGTCTGACTCTGGCCTCACGCCTTGGACCCAGCGCTGCATTCGCCAGGCTGACTGCATCATCATTGTGGGACTGGGTGAAAAGGAGCCCACTGTAGGCGAGGTCAGTGAAAACCTGAGCAGCTGCTCAGGTTTGCCTTCTTGACACAAGACACAAAAAAAAAATTCTTGGTTTTTATTTGTTTTTAGTTAAAATGAAAAGCATCAGAGGGGTGATGCACAGCCTAAGCATGTGTTGTATATACCTCAATCAGGCAATGTTAACTTTTTATATTGTGATAAGAATGACAGAATGGTTTCTTCCCCCTGCTAAGGATCCGCAACAAAATTGAATGGGTGTCTCTTGTCTCTACATTAACTTATTCATGATGTCACACAATTTCCCCCTGGGATCAATAAAGTATTTCTTATTTCTGATTCTGATGTCACTTATATGACATCATATGATGGGGAATCATTAGGCATGCAGGGTAAATATTTTGGTTTAGTTTCTCTAGCTCTGGTATTGATTTGGAATGTGAAAATGCTGTAATACTTAAAAGTTAAATTAAATTAGTTGAATTAGGATCAATTCTTACTTTTGTGACATGAGTCTCACTCTTAACTACCGTTTGAAGCACCATGGAGAAAGGCTTCAATCAGCTGTTGGTAGTATCACCGTCAGATAGGCCAACTTAGCTACCGTGTTTGATGTTTAAACTAAGCTGATTCCTGAAGTTACTACTTCCCTGTGACTTGTAATGCTATTATGTATAGCTACATCCATAAAATCACAGTATTATATTTATATATTTAGTGTTATATTCTCTTTCTTTTACTTGCTACATTTTTTCCACCTGTAGTTGGAGCGAATGTTGGAGGGCAGTGCAGTTCGGGCCCAGAAGCAGCTGGTGTTGCTGCACAGGGAGGACGGCCCGCAGCCCAAAGGGACGGCAGAGTGGCTCAACATGCGGAGCTGGATCTCCAGACACCATCACCTGTCCTGCCCCCGCAGAGTCTTCTCCAGGCGCAGTTTACCTCAGCTGGTATTAAACCCTGACTTACTCAAGTCTGTTATTGGGATGTCTAGCCAGTTTGCAAATGCTTAACACCTGCTTTTGTTTGTGTGTGTGATCTCCAGAGAGAGTTGTACCAGCGTGTTTTTGAAAAATGTCCAGATCGTCATTCTGACTTCTCCCGTTTGGCCAGGATCCTGACAGGAAACAGCATCGCCCTTGTATTTGGTGGAGGAGGTGCCAGGTACTGAAGTTTTGAACACATACACATTTAACACACTAACATGGTGAGATTGAGTCTCAGGAATCAAACACATACCCTGCAATCTCAAGCTGAATCAAGTTCACTATTTTGGGAATTAGGTACTTTCACATATTACTTATGTTTTGATCCAGTTGATGAGTAAACTTTAAGTAAAATTTAGGAATTGTATCTAAAAAAGTTGTGAAATTTATTTTACTTTCAACTCCACTTCATTTTTGCAATGCATTGTGTTAAGTGTTCACTTTGTTTTTTATATTTTTGTGGCAGTTGACCATGCCACGAGGCTCTCACCACAGCAGCCAGAGACGAACCATTTGGATTTGAGCATTTTTATTAAGTTCAGACACACACTTGAACGAACATAAATTAACTTCAACTAAAGGCAACTAGCTTTACAGCTCCGTTGGTCTCTTCAAGAGTCTCCCAGTGTCTTGTGTGTCTGAGTCTTCCCAAGTGTTCTCCCAGTTCCCTTAACGCAGCTCAGACGCTGCCTCTTAAGCATGAGGACTAATCAGCTAACAGCTCTCACCTGTGCTGATTGATCCTCTGTGATGGAGGTGAGGGGGCTGGGACAATTTTATAAGCGATCAATAACAAGAAATAATAGTAGACACTGCCTCCTTCAATGAGAGCAGTGTGCCCGCAGCAGCACTATCACTGGTGAAAAACAAGAAAAAACTAAAATGGATACAGAAGAGGCCACCACCGAGAATCAGCCATAATGATGTAGTAGACATTGGGGAATAGGCTACACTCTGCAAGTACTTTGATTTTTAATACTTAAAGCATATTTAAAAGCAAGTACTTACTTTTACTTAAGTATAATGGTTAATGTGGTACTTTTACCATAGTCAATTTATTTGGACTTTTTAAAAATGTTTCAGTACTTTCTACACCACTGGCTGTTACCACATTTGGTTTTGCTTACAGATGAACGTAGCTGCATCATACATTTTTTACTGTTGATTTTGTGATTTATTTATTTAAAAAAAATAGTATTTCTTATGGTGTTATTCAATCTTGGATAAATTAAACCTATGTCAGAATCAGTCCAGTAGAGGACAGCACTGGAGGACATGTGAAAAATGTCATTACGTGTAAAGCAGATAATTATCTGCTTTTCTGACTTCATTTATTTCAGTATTAAAATGAAACATTAGAAGAGGATAAATGGAACCTTCATGCATAACTATCAATACAGACAGTAACCAACTGATAATCAGTTTACATTAGTATATGATGTGTATAATATGGACATTCTGATTATTTATGTTTCCTTTTCTCTCTGCTGCTGTTTGTCCTGGAGCTCTGATGAGGTAGGGACTGTGTTCCCCTCATTTGTGACCGGAGACACCTGGTAGTAATATGAACACATCAGATAGATGATGCTCTCCTTGCCTCCGTTGTTTGAGTGGGTTTGTGTGCTGAGTGCCACACAAGTATCTGTGCTTTGTAATTTGAACAAGTCATGTGACATGTGTGAATCGTCTTTAAATAACATTCTCTTATCTATTTATTGGGATTTGAAACATTATTTTTTAACAAAGTCATAGAAATATATCAAACCTCACTCCACTGGGGTTTTTATATAATGAAGAAAGACTGTGAATATGAGACAAACATTTAAAATAAAATTTTTAACAGTACTTGGAAAAAGTGATATAAGATATACCTGTAATATTTATTTTGATGGATCTTTTTTTTTTAGGGGCTGCTCTCAGGTTGGAATCCTACGGGCATTGAAAGAGGCAGGGATCCCCATCGACTTGGTGGGCGGCACCTCCATCGGCTCCTTCATGGGGGCGCTGTATGCTGAGGAGAAGAGCTACAGTCGCGTGAGGGTCCGGGCTCGAGAATGGGCTATGGTGTGATCACAATGAAGATACACACTTATGTTCAAAAACGTTTCTCATCCTGGTTGAAAACAATGAATTTCTCTTGCTAAATCTTTGTCAGTAATAGAAAATTGTTGTAAATCAAGTTATTTTTGTTATTATGACAATACTCTGTTATGATTCTGTTTTCAAATTGGACCCTTGTTTGCCTGCAACATGTTTTAGCAGGTATGATGTTTACCGATCAGTACATAACTTTCTTTTAACTTACTTTTGTAACTTCCCTCCTTCCCCAGGACATGACCTCATACTTTAAGAAGATATTGGATCTTACCTACCCAATTACTTCCATGTTTTCTGGAGCGTCTTTTAACTCCAGCATTAGCTCTGTCTTCAAGGACAAACAGATCGAGGTAAGATGAGGGCTTTATTTAAAATATTTTGTTTTAACCTCTCAGCTGCCAGTAATATTAAGCCACATATTTATGTATCTAAAAGTTTCACATTAGTTACAAAGAGCTAGAGCTCAGCAGTTAGGCAGAGCAGATTTTTACAGGAGATTGAAATTGTTCCAAACCACTTCAGTAACCCTAACCCCAATTTTTTCTGTTAAAGAGACAGTTCTCTCGGTGGGGGGGTGGTTTGTTTTAGGGTTAGGGTTATAAGGGACGGCCTTTCTGAATGTTTATATCAAGAGAAAGCCCAACAAACAGACAAAAACATGAAAAAGAGCACCATTGAACAAACTACAAGAACAAAATGTTCAAGAAATAAATATTATAAAAAATAAGTGCAGTACGGGCATGCATAAAACATTTGTGTAATATTAATTATCAAAATTGTCTATAAAAACGTTTTTGTTAGTGAAACACAGCACAGGTCTTACAATTGCACCTGTATTAAAAAAGGTGTGTTCAAAATGGGCCAAAGACCTGTGCAGCCAATGAGAATTATGGTGGGGGGGCAGGGGGACCCCAGGCGGCAGTGGTAGTCTGGGAGGGGAAGAAATGGGAATATTATTGGGGGTTGCTGTGGAGAAAATGAGGCTACTTGTCGTTGAGACCTTTTGGTATAGTGGTGTCTAATCTGAAAATCCATATCTTTTCTGTCCTCTGTCCAGTGGTTCTATGATTATTGTCTTATTATAATATGCATAAGTGTTTACAGTCATGCTCACAAATGTTGCTTTTTCTTTCTTCTCCTAGGACCTGTGGCTACCTTATTTCAACATCACAACAGATATCACAGCTTCCTCCATGAGAGTACACACTGACGGTCTGTCACACTTTTATTTCTACTTTAAAAAATGACATCAACATTTGATATATTTCTGTCATCCCTCATGAATCCCTGGAGACTTACTAGCAGCAGCAGAGTGATTTATTGATCAGAACGACTGTCCCAAAATGGAAATGGTCTGTTCAATTCAATACAGATTAGACAAAATGACAAAATCCTGCATGTAGGCAGTGAAATCTGCTAAATCTTTGAAACAAATCTGCGCATAGAGCTGAAGATTTGAAGATTTTTTCCATTTTCAGATATCTCTCAACCAGTCAATTATACCACTACCTCTCTCCTGCTCAGGCTCGTTGTGGAGGTATGTCAGGGCCAGTATGTCATTGTCTGGTTACCTGCCCCCTCTGTGTGATCCTAAAGATGGACATTTACTCATGGACGGAGGCTACATCAACAACCTGCCTGGTGAGGAGCTCTGTTCCTGTTTCATATGAGAGATAATGATGTAAAAATCTAAATCAAATTTTCTGTGTGAGACCATTATTTTTTGTTTATTAGCATGTTGATAGGGCACAACTGACAAGGATGAGGAAACATTTTCTGTTATGGATACAGCTGCTGCCTATTAGAATATTCTAATGAACTCATTCAAGCTTCTTAAACAGGCCTTACGTTCTTGTAAAAAATATTTAAACCCTTCAAACTATTTAGTTTCTTTATGCAATGGCTAAGCATTTACAATGTTTCATTTTGGGATGTTGTTATAGCTAATTGGAATGTGTACCTGATGTCGACATGGATCTGTATCTTTTGAAGTGTGAATGCCATCACAGGTATCCTTAAATCAAGTAAATAAGTATAGAGTTTTCCTGACATTTGGACTCAACTTGTCCTGTTCCACCACAATTTTTCCCTGCCGTAGATGACTTTTAATCTGAGGGTCCAGGGTTCAAGTCCCTGTTCAGGCGATGATCTCCTCTAAAAGGAGTTACTTTGAAGTTAGTTAGGTAGGGTAATAACAAAACAAGGCTGTTTTCACTATCATGTCTTTGTATGCTTATATAACCTCTCAGTTATCCAAGTTGGAAGTTAATAAGTGAGTTATGGCATTTTTCATGCTGGATCTGTGTCTTCTGAAGTGTGTATGCCATAACAGGTATCCCTGAATCAAGTCAATAAGTCTGCAAGTACAGAGTTTTCCTGAGATTTGGGCTCAACCTGGGCTATGGTCCTGTTCGACCACAAGTACCCAGAAGTATTCGTTTTTCCTTGCCGTAGATGCCCTTCGACTGCCCAACTGTATGAAGTGGTAGGTTGTTGTTGTTGGAAGTCGTGTATGTGTGTGTAAAGGGGATTTGGACTTGTTGCGAATTTTTCATCCAAAAGATAAAGCTCTCGAAGCCTGCATAGCTCAGACGGTGGAGCATCAGACTTTTAATCTGAGGGTCCAGGGCTCAAGTCCCTGTTCAGGCAATGTACTCCTTTTCAGGGAGTTTCATTCAAATTACTATTAGGTACGGTAAAAACAAAACAAGGCCGATTTCACAATCATATCTTTGGACGTATATATACCCTCACAGTTATCGAAAAGATGGAACATAATATGTGTGTTATGGCTGCTTTCATGCTGGATCTGTGTCTTCTGAAGTGTGTATGCCATAACAGGTATCCTTGAATCAAGTCAGTAAGTCTGCAAGCATAGAGTTTTCCTGAGATTTGGGCTCAACTTGTGCTATGGTCCTGTTCCACCACAAGGTCTCAGAAGTATACATTTTTCCTTGCCGTAAATGCCCTTCAACTGTCCAACTGTATGAAGTGGTAGGTTGCCGTTGTTGGTAGCAGTGTATGTGTATGTAAAGGGGAATTCGGACTTCGTGCTCATTTTTCATCGAAAAGACATTGCTCTCGAAGCCTGGATAGCTCAGACGGTAGAGCATCAGACTTTTAATCTGAGGGTCCAGGGTTCAAGTTCCTGTTCAGGCGATGTACTCCTTTTGATGGAGTTTCATTCAAATTACTATTAGGTACAGACAGAACAAGGCAGATTTCACGATCATGTCTTTGGACGTATATATGCCCTCACAGTTATCGAAAAGATGGAATATAATATGTGTGTTATGGCTGGTTTCATGCTGGATCTGTGTCTTCTGAAGTGTGTATGCCATAACAGGTATCCTTGAATCAAGTCAGTAAGTCTGCAAGCATAGAGTTTTCCTGAGATTTGGGCTCAACTTGGGCTATGGTCCTGTTCGACCACAAGTACCCAGAAGTATTCGTTTTTCCTTGCCGTAGATGCCCTTCGACTGCCCAACTGTATGAAGTGGTAGGTTGTCATTGTTGGTAGCAGTGTATGTGTATGTAAAAGGAAATTTGGACTTCGTGCGAATTTTTCATCCAAAAGAAATTGCTCTCGAAGCCTGGGTAGCTCAGACGGTAGAGCATCAGACTTTTAATCTGAGGGTCCAGGTTTCAAGTCCCTGTTCAGGCGATGTACTCCTCTTGAGGGAGTTTCATTCAAATTACTATTAGGTACGGTAAAAACAAAACAAGGCCGATTTCACTATCATGTCTTTGGATGCTTATATACCCTCAGAGTTATCCAAGTTGGAAGTTAATAAGTGAGTTATGGCATTTTTCATGCTGGATCTGTGTCTTCTGAAGTGTGTATGCCATAACAGGTATCCCTGAATCAAGTCAATAAGTCTGCAAGTATAGAGTTTTCCTGAGATTTGGGCTCAACTTGGGCTATGGTCCTGTTCGACCACAAGTACCCAGAAGTATTCGTTTTTCCTTGCCGTAGATGCCCTTCGACTGCCCAACTGTATGAAGTGGTAGGTTGCCGTTGTTGGTAGCAGTGTATGTGTATGTAAAGGGGAATTCGGACTTCGTGCGAATTTTTCATCCAAAAGAAATTGCTCTCGAAGCCTGGGTAGCTCAGACGGTAGAGCATCAGACTTTTAATCTGAGGGTCCAGGGTTCAAGTCCCTGTTCAGGCGATATATTCCTCTTATAGGACTTACATGGAAAATACTATTAGGTAGGGTAATAACAAAACAAGTCCTCTTCCACTATCATGTCTTTGGATGCTTATATACCCTCAGAGTTATCCAAGTTGGAAGTTAATAAGTGAGTTATGGCATTTTTCATGCTGGATCTGTGTCTTCTGAAGTGTGTATGCCATAACAGCTTTCCCTGAATCAAGTCAATAAGTCTGCAAGTATAGAGTTTTCCTGAGATTTGGGCTCAACTTGGGCTATGGTCCTGTTCGACCACAAGTACCCAGAAGTATTCGTTTTTCCTTGCCGTAGATGCCCTTCGACTGCCCAACTGTATGAAGTGGTAGGTTGTCATTGTTGGTAGCAGTGTATGTGTATGTAAAGCGGAATTTGGACTTCGTGCTCATTTTTCATCGAAAAGAAATTGCTCTCGAAGCCTGGATAGCTCAGACGGTAGAGCATCAGACTTTTAATCTGAGGGTCCAGGTTTCAAGTCCCTGTTCAGGCGATGTACTCCTCTTGAGGGAGTTTCATTCAAATTACTATTAGGTACGGTAAAAACAAAACAAGGCCGATTTCACTATCATGTCTTTGGATGCTTATATACCCTCAGAGTTATCCAAGTTGGAAGTTAATAAGTGAGTTATGGCATTTTTCATGCTGGATCTGTGTCTTCTGAAGTGTGTATGCCATAACAGCTTTCCCTGAATCAAGTCAATAAGTCTGCAAGTATAGAGTTTTCCTGAGATTTGGGCTCAACTTGGGCTATGGTCCTGTTCGACCACAAGTACCCAGAAGTATTCGTTTTTCCTTGCCGTAGATGCCCTTCGACTGCCCAACTGTATGAAGTGGTAGGTTGCCGTTGTTGGTAGCAGTGTATGTGTATGTAAAGCGGAATTTGGACTTCGTGCGAATTTTTCATCCAAAAGAAATTGCTCTCGAAGCCTGGATAGCTCAGACGGTAGAGCATCAGACTTTTAATCTGAGGGTCCAGGGTTCAAGTCCCTGTTCAGGCGATATATTCCTCTTATAGGACTTACATGGAAAATACTATTAGGTAGGGTAATAACAAAACAAGTCCTCTTCCACTATCATGTCTTTGGATGCTTATATACCCTCAGAGTTATCCAAGTTGGAAGTTAATAAGTGAGTTATGGCATTTTTCATGCTGGATCTGTGTCTTCTGAAGTGTGTATGCCATAACAGGTATCCCTGAATCTAGTCAATAAGTCTGCAAGTATAGAGTATTCCTGAGATTTGGGCTCAACTTGGGCTATGGTCCTGTTCGACCACAAGTACCCAGAAGTATTCGTTTTTCCTTGCCGTAGATGCCGTTCGACTGCCCAACTGTATGAAGTGGTAGGTTGTCGTTGTTTGAAGTCGTGTATGTGTGTGTAAAGAGGATTTGGACTTGTTGCGAATTTTTCGTCCAAAAGATACAGCTCTCGAAGCCTGGATAGCTCAGACGGTAGAGCATCAGACTTTTAATCTGAGGGTCCAGGGTTCAAGTCCCTGTTCAGGCGATGTACTCCTTTTAAGGGAGTTTCATTCAAATTACTATTAGGTACGGTAAAAACAAAACAAGGCCGATTTCACAATCATTTCTTTGGACGTATATATACCCTCACAGTTATCGAAAAGATGGAACATAATATGTGTGTTATGGCTGCTTTCATGCTGGATCTGTGTCTTCTGAAGTGTGTATGCCATAACAGGTATCCTTGAATCAAGTCAGTAAGTCTGCAAGCATAGAGTTTTCCTGAGATTTGGGCTCAACTTGTGCTATGGTCCTGTTCCGCCACAAGTACCCAGAAGTATTCGTTTTTCCTTGCCGTAGATGCCCTTCGACTGCCCAACTGTATGAAGTGGTAGGTTGCCGTTGTTGGTAGCAGTGTATGTGTATGTAAAGGGGAATTCGGACTTCGTGCGAATTTTTCATCCAAAAGAAATTGCTCTCGAAGCCTGGGTAGCTCAGACGGTAGAGCATCAGACTTTTAATCTGAGGGTCCAGGGTTCAAGTCCCTGTTCAGGCGATATATTCCTCTTATAGGACTTACATGGAAAATACTATTAGGTAGGGTAATAACAAAACAAGTCCTCTTCCACTATCATGTCTTTGGATGCTTATATACCCTCAGAGTTATCCAAGTTGGAAGTTAATAAGTGAGTTATGGCATTTTTCATGCTGGATCTGTGTCTTCTGAAGTGTGTATGCCATAACAGCTTTCCCTGAATCAAGTCAATAAGTCTGCAAGTATAGAGTTTTCCTGAGATTTGGGCTCAACTTGGGCTATGGTCCTGTTCGACCACAAGTACCAGAAGTATTCGTTTTTCCTTGCCGTAGATGCCCTTCGACTGCCCAACTGTATGAAGTGGTAGGTTGTCCGTTGTTGGTAGCAGTGTATGTGTATGTAAAAGGAAATTCGGACTTCGTGCGAATTTTTCATCCAAAAGAAATTGCTCTCGAAGCCTGGGTAGCTCAGACGGTAGAGCATCAGACTTTTAATCTGAGGGTCCAGGTTTCAAGTCCCTGTTCAGGCGATGTACTCCTCTTGAGGGAGTTTCATTCAAATTACTATTAGGTACGGTAAAAACAAAACAAGGCCGATTTCACTATCATGTCTTTGGATGCTTATATACCCTCAGAGTTATCCAAGTTGGAAGTTAATAAGTGAGTTATGGCATTTTTCATGCTGGATCTGTGTCTTCTGAAGTGTGTATGCCATAACAGCTTTCCCTGAATCAAGTCAATAAGTCTGCAAGTATAGAGTTTTCCTGAGATTTGGGCTCAACTTGGGCTATGGTCCTGTTCGACCACAAGTACCCAGAAGTATTCGTTTTTCCTTGCCGTAGATGCCCTTCGACTGCCCAACTGTATGAAGTGGTAGGTTGCCGTTGTTGGTAGCAGTGTATGTGTATGTAAAGCGGAATTCGGACTTCGTGCTCATTTTTCATCGAAAAGAAATTGCTCTCGAAGCCTGGATAGCTCAGACGGTAGAGCATCAGACTTTTAATCTGAGGGTCCAGGGTTCAAGTCCCTGTTCAGGCGATATATTCCTCTTATAGGACTTACATGGAAAATACTATTAGGTAGGGTAATAACAAAACAAGTCCTCTTCCACTATCATGTCTTTGGATGCTTATATACCCTCAGAGTTATCCAAGTTGGAAGTTAATAAGTGAGTTATGGCATTTTTCATGCTGGATCTGTGTCTTCTGAAGTGTGTATGCCATAACAGGTATCCCTGAATCAAGTCAATAAGTCTGCAAGTATAGAGTATTCCTGAGATTTGGGCTCAACTTGGGCTATGGTCCTGTTCGACCACAAGTACCCAGAAGTATTCGTTTTTCCTTGCCGTAGATGCCCTTCGACTGCCCAACTGTATGAAGTGGTAGGTTGCCGTTGTTGGTAGCAGTGTATGTGTATGTAAAGGGGAATTCGGACTTCGTGCGAATTTTTCATCCAAAAGAAATTGCTCTCGAAGCCTGGGTAGCTCAGACGGTAGAGCATCAGACTTTTAATCTGAGGGTCCAGGGTTCAAGTCCCTGTTCAGGCGATGTACTCCTCTTGAGGGAGTTTCATTCAAATTACTATTAGGTACGGTAAAAACAAAACAAGTCCTCTTCCACTATCATGTCTTTGGATGCTTATATACCCTCAGAGTTATCCAAGTTGGAAGTTAATAAGTGAGTTATGGCATTTTTCATGCTGGATCTGTGTCTTCTGAAGTGTGTATGCCATAACAGCTTTCCCTGAATCAAGTCAATAAGTCTGCAAGTATAGAGTTTTCCTGAGATTTGGGCTCAACTTGGGCTATGGTCCTGTTCGACCACAAGTACCCAGAAGTATTCGTTTTTCCTTGCCGTAGATGCCCTTCGACTGCCCAACTGTATGAAGTGGTAGGTTGTCATTGTTGGTAGCAGTGTATGTGTATGTAAAAGGAAATTTGGACTTCGTGCGAATTTTTCATCCAAAAGAAATTGCTCTCGAAGCCTGGGTAGCTCAGACGGTAGAGCATCAGACTTTTAATCTGAGGGTCCAGGTTTCAAGTCCCTGTTCAGGCGATGTACTCCTCTTATAGGGAGTTTCATTCAAATTACTATTAGGTACGGTAAAAACAAAACAAGGCCGATTTCACTATCATGTCTTTGGATGCTTATATACCCTCAGAGTTATCCAAGTTGGAAGTTAATAAGTGAGTTATGGCATTTTTCATGCTGGATCTGTGTCTTCTGAAGTGTGTATACCATAACAGCTTTCCCTTAATCAAGTCAATAAATCTGCAAGTATAGAGTTTTCCTGAGATTTGGGCTCAACTTGGGCTATGGTCCTGTTCGACCACAAGTACCCAGAAGTATTCGTTTTTCCTTGCCGTAGATGCCCTTCGACTGCCCAACTGTATGAAGTGGTAGGTTGCCGTTGTTGGTAGCAGTGTATGTGTATGTAAAGCGGAATTTGGACTTCGTGCTCATTTTTCATCGAAAAGAAATTGCTCTCGAAGCCTGGATAGCTCAGACGGTAGAGCATCAGACTTTTAATCTGAGGGTCCAGGGTTCAAGTCCCTGTTCAGGCGATATATTCCTCTTATAGGACTTACATGGAAAATACTATTAGGTAGGGTAATAACAAAACAAGTCCTCTTCCACTATCATGTCTTTGGATGCTTATATACCCTCAGAGTTATCCAAGTTGGAAGTTAATAAGTGAGTTATGGCATTTTTCATGCTGGATCTGTGTCTTCTGAAGTGTGTATGCCATAACAGCTTTCCCTGAATCAAGTCAATAAGTCTGCAAGTATAGAGTATTCCTGAGATTTGGGCTCAACTTGGGCTATGGTCCTGTTCGACCACAAGTACTCAGAAGTATTCGTTTTTCCTTGCCGTAGATGCCCTTCGACTGCCCAACTGTATGAAGTGGTAGGTTGCCGTTGTTGGTAGTAGTGTATGTGTATGTAAAGGGGAATTCGGACTTCGTGCGAATTTTTCATCCAAAAGAAATTGCTCTCGAAGCCTGGGTAGCTCAGACGGTAGAGCATCAGACTTTTAATCTGAGGGTCCAGGGTTCAAGTCCCTGTTCAGGCGATGTACTCCTATTATAGGGAGTTACATGCAAATTACTATTAGGTACGGTAATAACAAAACAAGTCCTCTTCCACTATCATGTCTTTGGATGCTTATATACCCTCAGAGTTATCCAAGTTGGAAGTTAATAAGTGAGTTATGGCATTTTTCATGCTGGATCTGTGTCTTCTGAAGTGTGTATGCCATAACAGCTTTCCCTGAATCAAGTCAATAAGTCTGCAAGTATAGAGTTTTCCTGAGATTTGGGCTCAACTTGGGCTATGGTCCTGTTCGACCACAAGTACCCAGAAGTATTCGTTTTTCCTTGCCGTAGATGCCCTTCGACTGCCCAACTGTATGAAGTGGTAGGTTGTCATTGTTGGTAGCAGTGTATGTGTATGTAAAAGGAAATTTGGACTTCGTGCGAATTTTTCATCCAAAAGAAATTGCTCTCGAAGCCTGGGTAGCTCAGACGGTAGAGCATCAGACTTTTAATCTGAGGGTCCAGGGTTTCAAGTCCCTGTTCAGGCGATATACTTCCTCTTATAGGACTTTACATGCAAATTACTATTAGGTACGGGTAATAACAAAACAAGGCCTATTCCACTATCATGTCTTTGGATGCTTATATACCCTCAGAGTTATCCAAGTTGGAAGTTAATAAGTGAGTTATGGCATTTTTCATGCTGGATCTGTGTCTTCTGAAGTGTGTATGCCATAACAGCTTTCCCTGAATCAAGTCAATAAGTCTGCAAGTATAGAGTTTTCCTGAGATTTGGGCTCAACTTGGGCTATGGTCCTGTTCGACCACAAGTACCCAGAAGTATTCGTTTTTCCTTGCCGTAGATGCCCTTCGACTGCCCAACTGTATGAAGTGGTAGGTTGCCGTTGTTGGTAGCAGTGTATGTGTATGTAAAGGGGAATTCGGACTTCGTGCTAATTTTTCATCCGAAAAGAAATTGCTCTCGAAGCCTGGATAGCTCAGACGGTAGAGCATCAGACTTTTAATCTGAGGGTCCAGGGTTCAAGTCCCTGTTCAGGTGATATATTCCTCTTATAGGACTTACATGGAAAATACTATTAGGTAGGGTAATAACAAAACAAGTCCTCTTCCACTATCATGTCTTTGGATGCTTATATACCCTCAGAGTTATCCAAGTTGGAAGTTAATAAGTGAGTTATGGCATTTTTCATGCTGGATCTGTGTCTTCTGAAGTGTGTATGCCATAACAGCTTTCCCTGAATCAAGTCAATAAGTCTGCAAGTATAGAGTTTTCCTGAGATTTGGGCTCAACTTGGGCTATGGTCCTGTTCGACCACAAGTACCCAGAAGTATTCGTTTTTCCTTGCCGTAGATGCCCTTCGACTGCCCAACTGTATGAAGTGGTAGGTTGTCCGTTGTTGGTAGCAGTGTATGTGTATGTAAAGGGAATTTGGACTTCGTGCGAATTTTTCATCCAAAAGAAATTGCTCTCGAAGCCTGGATAGCTCAGACGGTAGAGCATCAGACTTTTAATCTGAGGGTCCAGGTTTCAAGTCCCTGTTCAGGCGATGTACTCCTCTTGAGGGAGTTTCATTCAAATTACTATTAGGTACGGTAAAAACAAAACAAGGCCGATTTCACTATCATGTCTTTGGATGCTTATATACCCTCAGAGTTATCCAAGTTGGAAGTTAATAAGTGAGTTATGGCATTTTTCATGCTGGATCTGTGTCTTCTGAAGTGTGTATACCATAACAGCTTTCCCTGAATCAAGTCAATAAGTCTGCAAGTATAGAGTTTTCCTGAGATTTGGGCTCAACTTGGGCTATGGTCCTGTTCGACCACAAGTACCCAGAAGTATTCGTTTTTCCTTGCCGTAGATGCCCTTCGACTGCCCAACTGTATGAAGTGGTAGGTTGCCGTTGTTGGTAGCAGTGTATGTGTATGTAAAGCGGAATTCGGACTTCGTGCTCATTTTTCATCGAAAAGAAATTGCTCTCGAAGCCTGGGTAGCTCAGACGGTAGAGCATCAGACTTTTAATCTGAGGGTCCAGGGTTCAAGTCCCTGTTCAGGTGATATATTCCTCTTATAGGACTTACATGGAAAATACTATTAGGTAGGGTAAAAACAAAACAAGTCCTCTTCCACTATCATGTCTTTGGATGCTTATATACCCTCAGAGTTATCCAAGTTGGAACTTAATAAGTGAGTTATGGCATTTTTCATGCTGGATCTGTGTCTTCTGAAGTGTGTATGCCATAACAGGTATCCCTGAATCTAGTCAATAAGTCTGCAAGTATAGAGTTTTCCTGAGATTTGGGCTCAACTTGGGCTATGGTCCTGTTCGACCACAAGTACCCAGAAGTATTCGTTTTTCCTTGCCGTAGATGCCCTTCGACTGCCCAACTGTATGAAGTGGTAGGTTGTCGTTGTTTGAAGTAGTGTATGTGTGTGTAAAGGGGATTTGGACTTGTTGCGAATTTTTCGTCCAAAAGATACAGCTCTCGAAGCCTGGATAGCTCAGACGGTAGAGCATCAGACTTTTAATCTGAGGGTCCAGGGTTCAAGTCCCTGTTCAGGCGATGTACTCCTTTTAAGGGAGTTTCATTCAAATTACTATTAGGTACGGTAAAAACAAAACAAGGCCGATTTCACAATCATTTCTTTGGACGTATATATACCCTCACAGTTATCGAAAAGATGGAACATAATATGTGTGTTATGGCTGCTTTCATGCTGGATCTGTGTCTTCTGAAGTGTGTATGCCATAACAGGTATCCTTGAATCAAGTCAGTAAGTCTGCAAGCATAGAGTTTTCCTGAGATTTGGGCTCAACTTGTGCTATGGTCCTGTTCCGCCACAAGGTCTCAGAAGTATTCGTTTTTCCTTGCCGTAGATGCCCTTCGACTGCCCAACTGTATGAAGTGGTAGGTTGCCGTTGTTGGTAGCAGTGTATGTGTATGTAAAGGGGAATTCGGACTTCGTGCGAATTTTTCATCGAAAAGAAATTGCTCTCGAAGCCTGGATAGCTCAGACGGTAGAGCATCAGACTTTTAATCTGAGGGTCCAGGGTTCAAGTCCCTGTTCAGGTGATATATTCCTCTTATAGGACTTACATGGAAAATACTATTAGGTAGGGTAATAACAAAACAAGTCCTCTTCCACTATCATGTCTTTGGATGCTTATATACCCTCAGAGTTATCCAAGTTGGAAGTTAATAAGTGAGTTATGGCATTTTTCATGCTGGATCTGTGTCTTCTGAAGTGTGTATGCCATAACAGGTATCCCTGAATCTAGTCAATAAGTCTGCAAGTATAGAGTATTCCTGAGATTTGGGCTCAACTTGGGCTATGGTCCTGTTCGACCACAAGTACCCAGAAGTATTCGTTTTTCCTTGCCGTAGATGCCCTTCGACTGCCCAACTGTATGAAGTGGTAGGTTGTCGTTGTTTGAAGTAGTGTATGTGTGTGTAAAGGGGATTTGGACTTGTTGCGAATTTTTCGTCCAAAAGATACAGCTCTCGAAGCCTGGATAGCTCAGACGGTAGAGCATCAGACTTTTAATCTGAGGGTCCAGGGTTCAAGTCCCTGTTCAGGCGATGTACTCCTTTTAAGGGAGTTTCATTCAAATTACTATTAGGTACGGTAAAAACAAAACAAGGCCGATTTCACTAATCATGTCTTTGGACGTATATATACCCTCACAGTTATCGAAAGATTGGAACAGTAATAATGTGATGTTATGGCATTTTTCATGCTGGATCTGTGTCTTCTGAAGTGTGTATGCCATAACAGCTTATCCTTGAATCAAGTCAGTAAGTCTGCAAGTATAGAGTTTTCCTGAGATTTGGGCTCAACTTGGGCTATGGTCCTGTTCGACCACAAGTACCCAGAAGTATTCGTTTTTCCTTGCCGTAGATGCCCTTCGACTGCCCAACTGTATGAAGTGGTAGGTTGCCGTTGTTGGTAGCAGTGTATGTGTATGTAAAGCGGAATTCGGACTTCGTGCTCATTTTTCATCGAAAAGAAATTGCTCTCGAAGCCTGGATAGCTCAGACGGTAGAGCATCAGACTTTTAATCTGAGGGTCCAGGGTTCAAGTCCCTGTTCAGGCGATATATTCCTCTTATAGGACTTACATGGAAAATACTATTAGGTAGGGTAATAACAAAACAAGTCCTCTTCCACTATCATGTCTTTGGATGCTTATATACCCTCAGAGTTATCCAAGTTGGAAGTTAATAAGTGAGTTATGGCATTTTTCATGCTGGATCTGTGTCTTCTGAAGTGTGTATGCCATAACAGGTATCCCTGAATCTAGTCAATAAGTCTGCAAGTATAGAGTATTCCTGAGATTTGGGCTCAACTTGGGCTATGGTCCTGTTCGACCACAAGTACCCAGAAGTATTCGTTTTTCCTTTGCCGTAGATGCCCTTCGACTGCCCAACTGTATGAAGTGGTAGGTTGTCGTTGTTTGAAGTAGTGTATGTGTGTGTAAAGGGGATTTGGACTTGTTGCGAATTTTTCGTCCAAAAGATACAGCTCTCGAAGCCTGGATAGCTCAGACGGTAGAGCATCAGACTTTTAATCTGAGGGTCCAGGGTTCAAGTCCCTGTTCAGGCGATGTACTCCTTTTAAGGGAGTTTCATTCAAATTACTATTAGGTACGGTAAAAACAAAACAAGGCCGATTTCACAATCATTTCTTTGGACGTATATATACCCTCACAGTTATCGAAAAGATGGAACATAATATGTGTGTTATGGCTGCTTTCATGCTGGATCTGTGTCTTCTGAAGTGTGTATGCCATAACAGGTATCCTTGAATCAAGTCAGTAAGTCTGCAAGCATAGAGTTTTCCTGAGATTTGGGCTCAACTTGTGCTATGGTCCTGTTCCGCCACAAGGTCTCAGAAGTATAAATTTTTCCTTGCCGTAAATGCCCTTCAACTGCCCAACTGTATGAAGTGGTAGGTTGCCGTTGTTGGTAGCAGTGTATGTGTATGTAAAGGGGAATTCGGACTTCGTGCGAATTTTTCATCCAAAAGAAATTGCTCTCGAAGCCTGGGTAGCTCAGACGGTAGAGCATCAGACTTTTAATCTGAGGGTCCAGGGTTCAAGTCCCTGTTCAGGCGATATATTTCTCTTACACGTATAGAGTTTTCCTGAGATTTGGGCTCAACTTGGGCTATGGTCCTGTTCGACCACAAGTACCCAGAAGTATTCGTTTTTCCTTGCCGTAGATGCCCTTCGACTGCCCAACTGTATGAAGTGGTAGGTTGCCGTTGTTGGTAGCAGTGTATGTGTATGTAAAGCGGAATTCGGACTTCGTGCTAATTTTTCATCCAAAAGAAATTGCTCTCGAAGCCTGGATAGCTCAGACGGTAGAGCATCAGACTTTTAATCTGAGGGTCCAGGGTTCAAGTCCCTGTTCAGGCGATATATTCCTCTTATAGGACTTACATGGAAAATACTATTAGGTAGGGTAATAACAAAACAAGTCCTCTTCCACTATCATGTCTTTGGATGCTTATATACCCTCAGAGTTATCCAAGTTGGAAGTTAATAAGTGAGTTATGGCATTTTTCATGCTGGATCTGTGTCTTCTGAAGTGTGTATGCCATAACAGGTATCCCTGAATCTAGTCAATAAGTCTGCAAGTATAGAGTATTCCTGAGATTTGGGCTCAACTTGGGCTATGGTCCTGTTCGACCACAAGTACCCAGAAGTATTCGTTTTTCCTTGCCGTAGATGCCCTTCGACTACCCAACTGTATGAAGTGGTAGGTTGTCGTTGTTTGAAGTAGTGTATGTGTGTGTAAAGGGGATTTGGACTTGTTGCGAATTTTTCGTCCAAAAGATACAGCTCTCGAAGCCTGGATAGCTCAGACGGTAGAGCATCAGACTTTTAATCTGAGGGTCCAGGGTTCAAGTCCCTGTTCAGGCGATGTACTCCTTTTAAGGGAGTTTCATTCAAATTACTATTAGGTACGGTAAAAACAAAACAAGGCCGATTTCACAATCATGTCTTTGGACGTATATATACCCTCACAGTTATCGAAAAGATGGAACATAATATGTGTGTTATGGCTGCTTTCATGCTGGATCTGTGTCTTCTGAAGTGTGTATGCCATAACAGGTATCCTTGAATCAAGTCAGTAAGTCTGCAAGCATAGAGTTTTCCTGAGATTTGGGCTCAACTTGTGCTATGGTCCTGTTCGACCACAAGTACCCAGAAGTATTCGTTTTTCCTTGCCGTAGATGCCCTTCGACTGCCCAACTGTATGAAGTGGTAGGTTGCCGTTGTTGGTAGCAGTGTATGTGTATGTAAAGCGGAATTCGGACTTCGTGCTCATTTTTCATCGAAAAGAAATTGCTCTCGAAGCCTGGATAGCTCAGACGGTAGAGCATCAGACTTTTAATCTGAGGGTCCAGGGTTCAAGTCCCTGTTCAGGCGATATATTCCTCTTATAGGACTTACATGGAAAATACTATTAGGTAGGGTAATAACAAAACAAGTCCTCTTCCACTATCATGTCTTTGGATGCTTATATACCCTCAGAGTTATCCAAGTTGGAAGTTAATAAGTGAGTTATGGCATTTTTCATGCTGGATCTGTGTCTTCTGAAGTGTGTATGCCATAACAGGTATCCCTGAATCTAGTCAATAAGTCTGCAAGTATAGAGTATTCCTGAGATTTGGGCTCAACTTGGGCTATGGTCCTGTTCGACCACAAGTACCCAGAAGTATTCGTTTTTCCTTTGCCGTAGATGCCCTTCGACTGCCCAACTGTATGAAGTGGTAGGTTGTCGTTGTTTGAAGTAGTGTATGTGTGTGTAAAGGGGATTTGGACTTGTTGCGAATTTTTCGTCCAAAAGATACAGCTCTCGAAGCCTGGATAGCTCAGACGGTAGAGCATCAGACTTTTAATCTGAGGGTCCAGGGTTCAAGTCCCTGTTCAGGCGATGTACTCCTTTTAAGGGAGTTTCATTCAAATTACTATTAGGTACGGTAAAAACAAAACAAGGCCGATTTCACAATCATTTCTTTGGACGTATATATACCCTCACAGTTATCGAAAAGATGGAACATAATATGTGTGTTATGGCTGCTTTCATGCTGGATCTGTGTCTTCTGAAGTATGTATGCCATAACAGGTATCCTTGAATCAAGTCAGTAAGTCTGCAAGCATAGAGTTTTCCTGAGATTTGGGCTCAACTTGTGCTATGGTCCTGTTCCACCACAAGGTCTCAGAAGTATACATTTTTCCTTGCCGTAAATGCCCTTCAACTGCCCAACTGTATGAAGTGGTAGGTTGCCATTGTTGGTAGCAGTGTATGTGTATGTAAAGGGGAATTCGGACTTCGTGCGAATTTTTCATCCAAAAGAAATTGCTCTCGAAGCCTGGGTAGCTCAGACGGTAGAGCATCAGACTTTTAATCTGAGGGTCCAGGGTTCAAGTCCCTGTTCAGGCGATATATTCCTCTTATAGGACTTACATGGAAAATACTATTAGGTAGGGTAATAATAAAACAAGTCCTCTTCCACTATCATGTCTTTGGATGCTTATATACCCTCAGAGTTATCCAAGTTGGAAGTTAATAAGTGAGTTATGGCATTTTTCATGCTGGATCTGTGTCTTCTGAAGTGTGTATGCCATAACAGCTTTCCCTGAATCAAGTCAATAAGTCTGCAAGTATAGAGTTTTCCTGAGATTTGGGCTCAACTTGGGCTATGGTCCTGTTCGACCACAAGTACCCAGAAGTATTCGTTTTTCCTTGCCGTAGATGCCCTTCGACTGCCCAACTGTATGAAGTGGTAGGTTGCCGTTGTTGGTAACAGTGTATGTGTATGTAAAGGGGAATTCGGACTTCGTGCGAATTTTTCATCCAAAAGAAATTGCTCTCGAAGCCTGGGTAGCTCAGACGGTAGAGCATCAGACTTTTAATCTGAGGGTCCAGGGTTCAAGTCCCTGTTCAGGCGATATATTCCTCTTATAGGACTTACATGGAAAATACTATTAGGTAGGGTAATAACAAAACAAGTCCTCTTCCACTATCATGTCTTTGGATGCTTATATACCATCAGAGTTATCCAAGTTGGAAGTTAATAAGTGAGTTATGGCATTTTTCATGCTGGATCTGTGTCTTCTGAAGTGTGTATGCCATAACAGCTTATCCCTGAATCAAGTCAATAAGTCTGCAAGTATAGAGTTTCCCTGAGATTTGGGCTCAATTTGGGCTATGGTCCTGTTCGACCACAAGTACCCAGAAGTATTCGTTTTTCCTTGCCGTAGATGCCCTTCGACTGCCCAACTGTATGAAGTGGTAGGTTGTCCGTTGTTGGTAAGCAGTGTATGTGTATGTAAAGGGGAATTTGGACTTCGTGCGAATTTTTCATCCAAAAGATACATGCTCTCGAAGCCTGGATAGCTCAGACGGTAGAGCATCAGACTTTTAATCTGAGGGTCCAGGGTTCAAGTCCCTGTTCAGGCGATGTACTCCTTTTAAGGGAGTTTCATTCAAATTACTATTAGGTACGTTAAAAACAAAACAAGGCCGATTTCACTATCATGTCTTTGGATGCTTATATACCCTCAGAGTTATCCAAGATTGGAACAGTAATAATGTGATGTTATGGCATTTTTCATGCTGGATCTGTGTCTTCTGAAGTGTGTATGCCATAACAGCTTATCCCTTGAATCAAGTCAGTAAGTCTGCAAGTATAGAGTTTTCCTGAGATTTGGTCTCAATTTGGGCTATGGTCCTGTTCGACCACAAGTACCCAGAAGTATTCGTTTTTCCTTGCCGTAGATGCCCTTCGACTGCCCAACTGTATGAAGTGGTAGGTTGCCGTTGTTGGTAACAGTGTATGTGTATGTAAAGGGGAATTCGGACTTCGTGCGAATTTTTCATCCAAAAGAAATTGCTCTCTAAGCCTGGATAGCTCAGACGGTAGAGCATCAGACTTTTAATCTGAGGGTCCAGGGTTCAAGTCTCTGTTCAGGTGATATATTCCTCTTATAGGACTTACATGGAAAATACTATTAGGTAGGGTAATAACAAAACAAGTCCTCTTCCACTATCATGTCTTTGGATGCTTATATACCCTCAGAGTTATCCAAGTTGGAAGTTAATAAGTGAGTTATGGCATTTTTCATGCTGGATCTGTGTCTTCTGAAGTGTGTATGCCATAACAGGTATCCCTGAATCTAGTCAATAAGTCTGCAAGTATAGAGTTTTCCTGAGATTTGGGCTCAACTTGGGCTATGGTCCTGTTCGACCACAAGTACCCAGAAGTATTCGTTTTTCCTTTGCCGTAGATGCCCTTCGACTGCCCAACTGTATGAAGTGGTAGGTTGTCGTTGTTTGAAGTAGTGTATGTGTGTGTAAAGGGGATTTGGACTTGTTGCGAATTTTTCGTCCAAAAGATACAGCTCTCGAAGCCTGGATAGCTCAGACGGTAGAGCATCAGACTTTTAATCTGAGGGTCCAGGGTTCAAGTCCCTGTTCAGGCGATGTACTCCTTTTAAGGGAGTTTCATTCAAATTACTATTAGGTACGGTAAAAACAAAACAAGGCCGATTTCACAATCATGTCTTTGGACGTATATATACCCTCACAGTTATCGAAAAGATGGAACATAATATGTGTGTTATGGCTGCTTTCATGCTGGATCTGTGTCTTCTGAAGTGTGTATGCCATAACAGGTATCCTTGAATCAAGTCAGTAAGTCTGCAAGCATAGAGTTTTCCTGAGATTTGGGCTCAACTTGTGCTATGGTCCTGTTCCGCCACAAGGTCTCAGAAGTATACATTTTTCCTTGCCGTAAATGCCCTTCAACTGCCCAACTGTATGAAGTGGTAGGTTGCCATTGTTGGTAGCAGTGTATGTGTATGTAAAGGGGAATTCGGACTTCGTGCGAATTTTTCATCCAAAAGAAATTGCTCTCGAAGCCTGGGTAGCTCAGACGGTAGAGCATCAGACTTTTAATCTGAGGGTCCAGGGTTCAAGTCCCTGTTCAGGCGATATATTCCTCTTATAGGACTTACATGGAAAATACTATTAGGTAGGGTAATAACAAAACAAGTCCTCTTCCACTATCATGTCTTTGGATGCTTATATACCCTCAGAGTTATCCAAGTTGGAAGTTAATAAGTGAGTTATGGCATTTTTCATGCTGGATCTGTGTCTTCTGAAGTGTGTATGCCATAACAGCTTTCCCTGAATCAAGTCAATAAGTCTGCAAGTATAGAGTTTTCCTGAGATTTGGGCTCAACTTGGGCTATGGTCCTGTTCGACCACAAGTACCCAGAAGTATTCGTTTTTCCTTGCCGTAGATGCCCTTCGACTGCCCAACTGTATGAAGTGGTAGGTTGCCGTTGTTGGTAAGCAGTGTATGTGTATGTAAAGGGGAATTCGGACTTCGTGCAAATTTTTCATCCAAAAGAAATTGCTCTCGAAGCCTGGGTAGCTCAGACGGTAGAGCATCAGACTTTTAATCTGAGGGTCCAGGGTTCAAGTCCCTGTTCAGGCGATATATTCCTCTTATAGGACTTACATGGAAAATACTATTAGGTAGGGTAATAACAAAACAAGTCCTCTTCCACTATCATGTCTTTGGATGCTTATATACCCTCAGAGTTATCCAAGTTGGAAGTTAATAAGTGAGTTATGGCATTTTTCATGCTGGATCTGTGTCTTCTGAAGTGTGTATGCCATAACAGCTTTCCCTGAATCAAGTCAATAAGTCTGCAAGTATAGAGTTTTCCTGAGATTTGGGCTCAACTTGGGCTATGGTCCTGTTCGACCACAAGTACCCAGAAGTATTCGTTTTTCCTTGCCGTAGATGCCCTTCGACTGCCCAACTGTATGAAGTGGTAGGTTGCCGTTGTTGGTAGCAGTGTATGTGTATGTAAAGCGGAATTCGGACTTCGTGCGAATTTTTCATCCAAAAGAAATTGCTCTCGAAGCCTGGATAGCTCAGACGGTAGAGCATCAGACTTTTAATCTGAGGGTCCAGGGTTCAAGTCCCTGTTCAGGCGATGTACTCCTTTTAAGGGAGTTTCATTCAAATTACTATTAGGTACGGTAAAAACAAAACAAGGCCGATTTCACTATCATGTCTTTGGATGCTTATATACCCTCAGAGTTATCCAAGTTGGAAGTTAATAAGTGAGTTATGGCATTTTTCATGCTGGATCTGTGTCTTCTGAAGTGTGTATGCCATAACAGCTTATCCCTTAATCAAGTCAATAAGTCTGCAAGTATAGAGTTTTCCTGAGATTTGGGCTCAACTTGGGCTATGGTCCTGTTCGACCACAAGTACCCAGAAGTATTCGTTTTTCCTTGCCGTAGATGCCCTTCGACTGCCCAACTGTATGAAGTGGTAGGTTGCCGTTGTTGGTAGCAGTGTATGTGTATGTAAAGGGGAATTCGGACTTCGTGCGAATTTTTCATCCAAAAGAAATTGCTCTCGAAGCCTGGGTAGCTCAGACGGTAGAGCATCAGACTTTTAATCTGAGGGTCCAGGGTTCAAGTCCCTGTTCAGGCGATATATTCCTCTTATAGGACTTACATGGAAAATACTATTAGGTAGGGTAATAACAAAACAAGTCCTCTTCCACTATCATGTCTTTGGATGCTTATATACCCTCAGAGTTATCCAAGTTGGAAGTTAATAAGTGAGTTATGGCATTTTTCATGCTGGATCTGTGTCTTCTGAAGTGTGTATACCATAACAGCTTTCCCTGAATCAAGTCAATAAGTCTGCAAGTATAGAGTTTTCCTGAGATTTGGGCTCAACTTGGGCTATGGTCCTGTTCGACCACAAGTACCCAGAAGTATTCGTTTTTCCTTGCCGTAGATGCCCTTCGACTGCCCAACTGTATGAAGTGGTAGGTTGCCGTTGTTGGTAGCAGTGTATGTGTATGTAAAGCGGAATTCGGACTTCGTGCTCATTTTTCATCGAAAAGAAATTGCTCTCGAAGCCTGGATAGCTCAGACGGTAGAGCATCAGACTTTTAATCTGAGGGTCCAGGGTTCAAGTCCCTGTTCAGGCGATATATTCCTCTTATAGGACTTACATGGAAAATACTATTAGGTAGGGTAAGAACAAAACAAGTCCTCTTTCACTATCATGTCTTTGGATGCTTATATACCCTCAGAGTTATCCAAGTTGGAAGTTAATAAGTGAGTTATGGCATTTTTCATGCTGGATCTGTGTCTTCTGAAGTGTGTATGCCATAACAGGTATCCCTGAATCTAGTCAATAAGTCTGCAAGTATAGAGTATTCCTGAGATTTGGGCTCAACTTGGGCTATGGTCCTGTTCGACCACAAGTACCCAGAAGTATTCGTTTTTCCTTGCCGTAGATGCCCTTCGACTACCCAACTGTATGAAGTGGTAGGTTGTCGTTGTTTGAAGTAGTGTATGTGTGTGTAAAGGGGATTTGGACTTGTTGAGAATTTTTCGTCCAAAAGATACAGCTCTCGAAGCCTGGATAGCTCAGACGGTAGAGCATCAGACTTTTAATCTGAGGGTCCAGGGTTCAAGTCCCTGTTCAGGCGATGTACTCCTTTTAAGGGAGTTTCATTCAAATTACTATTAGGTACGGTAAAAACAAAACAAGGCCGATTTCACAATCATGTCTTTGGACGTATATATACCCTCACAGTTATCGAAAAGATGGAACATAATATGTGTGTTATGGCTGCTTTCATGCTGGATCTGTGTCTTCTGAAGTATGTATGCCATAACAGGTATCCTTGAATCAAGTCAGTAAGTCTGCAAGCATAGAGTTTTCCTGAGATTTGGGCTCAACTTGTGCTATGGTCCTGTTCCACCACAAGGTCTCAGAAGTATACATTTTTCCTTGCCGTAAATGCCCTTCAACTGCCCAACTGTATGAAGTGGTAGGTTGCCATTGTTGGTAGCAGTGTATGTGTATGTAAAGGGGAATTCGGACTTCGTGCGAATTTTTCATCCAAAAGAAATTGCTCTCGAAGCCTGGGTAGCTCAGACGGTAGAGCATCAGACTTTTAATCTGAGGGTCCAGGGTTCAAGTCCCTGTTCAGGCGATATATTCCTCTTATAGGACTTACATGGAAAATACTATTAGGTAGGGTAATAACAAAACAAGTCCTCTTCCACTATCATGTCTTTGGATGCTTATATACCCTCAGAGTTATCCAAGTTGGAAGTTAATAAGTGAGTTATGGCATTTTTCATGCTGGATCTGTGTCTTCTGAAGTGTGTATGCCATAACAGCTTTCCCTGAATCAAGTCAATAAGTCTGCAAGTATAGAGTTTTCCTGAGATTTGGGCTCAACTTGGGCTATGGTCCTGTTCGACCACAAGTACCCAGAAGTATTCGTTTTTCCTTGCCGTAGATGCCCTTCGACTGCCCAACTGTATGAAGTGGTAGGTTGCCGTTGTTGGTAACAGTGTATGTGTATGTAAAGGGGAATTCGGACTTCGTGCGAATTTTTCATCGAAAAGAAATTGCTCTCGAAGCCTGGATAGCTCAGACGGTAGAGCATCAGACTTTTAATCTGAGGGTCCAGGGTTCAAGTCCCTGTTCAGGCGATATATTTCTCTTACACGTATAGAGTTTTCCTGAGATTTGGGCTCAACTTGGGCTATGGTCCTGTTCGACCACAAGTACCCAGAAGTATTCGTTTTTTCCTTGCCGTAGATGCCCTTCGACTGCCCAACTGTATGAAGTGGTAGGTTGCCGTTGTTGGTAGCAGTGTATGTGTATGTAAAGCGGAATTTGGACTTCGTGCTCATTTTTCATCGAAAAGAAATTGCTCTCGAAGCCTGGATAGCTCAGACGGTAGAGCATCAGACTTTTAATCTGAGGGTCCAGGGTTCAAGTCCCTGTTCAGGCGATATATTCCTCTTATAGGACTTACATGGAAAATACTATTAGGTAGGGTAATAACAAAACAAGTCCTCTTCCACTATCATGTCTTTGGATGCTTATATACCCTCAGAGTTATCCAAGTTGGAAGTTAATAAGTGAGTTATGGCATTTTTCATGCTGGATCTGTGTCTTCTGAAGTGTGTATGCCATAACAGCTTTCCCTGAATCAAGTCAATAAGTCTGCAAGTATAGAGTTTTCCTGAGATTTGGGCTCAACTTGGGCTATGGTCCTGTTCGACCACAAGTACCCAGAAGTATTCGTTTTTCCTTGCCGTAGATGCCCTTCGACTGCCCAACTGTATGAAGTGGTAGGTTGTCGTTGTTGGTAGCAGTGTATGTGTATGTAAAGGGGAATTCGGACTTCGTGCGAATTTTTCATCCAAAAGAAATTGCTCTCGAAGCCTGGATAGCTCAGACGGTAGAGCATCAGACTTTTAATCTGAGGGTCCAGGGTTCAAGTCCCTGTTCAGGCGATGTACTCCTCTTATAGGGAGTTTCATTCAAATTACTATTAGGTACGGGTAAAACAAAACAAGGCCGATTCCACTATCATGTCTTTGGATGCTTATATACCCTCAGAGTTATCCAAGTTGGAAGTTAATAAGTGAGTTATGGCATTTTTCATGCTGGATCTGTGTCTTCTGAAGTGTGTATGCCATAACAGGTATCCTTGAATCAAGTCAGTAAGTCTGCAAGCATAGAGTTTTCCTGAGATTTGGGCTCAACTTGTGCTATGGTCCTGTTCCGCCACAAGGTACCCAGAAGTATTCAGTTTTTCCTTGCCGTAGATGCCCTTCAACTGCCCAACTGTATGAAGTGGTAGGTTGCCGTTGTTGGTAGCAGTGTATGTGTATGTAAAGGGGAATTCGGACTTCGTGCGAATTTTTCATCCAAAAGAAATTGCTCTCGAAGCCTGGGTAGCTCAGACGGTAGAGCATCAGACTTTTAATCTGAGGGTCCAGGGTTCAAGTCCCTGTTCAGGCGATATATTCCTCTTATAGGACTTACATGGAAAATACTATTAGGTAGGGTAATAACAAAACAAGTCCTCTTCCACTATCATGTCTTTGGATGCTTATATACCCTCAGAGTTATCCAAGTTGGAAGTTAATAAGTGAGTTATGGCATTTTTCATGCTGGATCTGTGTCTTCTGAAGTGTGTATGCCATTACAGCTTTCCCTTAATCAAGTCAATAAGTCTGCAAGTATAGAGTTTTCCTGAGATTTGGGCTCAACTTGGGCTATGGTCCTGTTCGACCACAAGTACCCAGAAGTATTCGTTTTTCCTTGCCGTAGATGCCCTTCGACTGCCCAACTGTATGAAGTGGTAGGTTGCCGTTGTTGGTAGCAGTGTATGTGTATGTAAAGCGGAATTTGGACTTCGTGCTCATTTTTCATCGAAAAGAAATTGCTCTCGAAGCCTGGATAGCTCAGACGGTAGAGGTAGAGTTTTCCTGAGATTTGGGCTCAACTTGGGCTATGGTCCTGTTCGACCACAAGTACCCAGAAGTATTCGTTTTTCCTTGCCGTAGATGCCCTTCGACTGCCCAACTGTATGAAGTGGTAGGTTGCCGTTGTTGGTAGCAGTGTATGTTTATGTAAAGCGGAATTCGGACTTCGTGCTCATTTTTCATCGAAAAGAAATTGCTCTCGAAGCCTGGATAGCTCAGACGGTAGAGCATCAGACTTTTAATCTGAGGGTCCCTGTTCAGGCGATATATTCCTCTTATAGGACTTACATGGAAAATACTATTAGGTAGGGTAATAACAAAACAAGTCCTCTTCCACTATCATGTCTTTGGATGCTTATATACCCTCAGAGTTATCCAAGTTGGAAGTTAATAAGTGAGTTATGGCATTTTTCATGCTGGATCTGTGTCTTCTGAAGTGTGTATGCCATAACAGGTATCCCTGAATCTAGTCAATAAGTCTGCAAGTATAGAGTATTCCTGAGATTTGGGCTCAACTTGGGCTATGGTCCTGTTCGACCACAAGTACCCAGAAGTATTCGTTTTTCCTTGCCGTAGATGCCGTTCGACTGCCCAACTGTATGAAGTGGTAGGTTGTCGTTGTTTGAAGTCGTGTATGTGTGTGTAAAGAGGATTTGGACTTGTTGCGAATTTTTCGTCCAAAAGATACAGCTGTCGAAGCCTGGATAGCTCAGACGGTAGAGCCTCAGACTTTTAATCTGAGGGTCCAGGGTTCAAGTCCCTGTTCAGGCAATGTACTCCTCTTAAGGGAGTTCCATTCAAATTACTATTAGGTACGGTAAAAACAAAACAAGGCCGATTTCACTATCATGTCTTTGGACGTATATATATCCTCACAGTTATCGAAAAGATTCAACATAATATGTGTGTTATGGCTGCTTTCATGCTGGATCTGTGTCTTCTGAAGTGTGTATGCCATAACAGGTATCCTTGAATCAAGTCAGTAAGTCTGCAAGCATAGAGTTTTCCTGAGATTTGGGCTCAACTTGTGCTATGGTCCTGTTCCGCCACAAGGTCTCAGAAGTATAAATTTTTCCTTGCCGTAAATGCCCTTCAACTGCCCAACTGTATGAAGTGGTAGGTTGCCGTTGTTGGTAGCAGTGTATGTGTATGTAAAGGGGAATTCGGACTTCGTGCGAATTTTTCATCCAAAAGAAATTGCTCTCGAAGCCTGGGTAGCTCAGACGGTAGAGCATCAGACTTTTAATCTGAGGGTCCAGGTTTCAAGTCCCTGTTCAGGCGATATATTCCTCTTATAGGACTTACATGGAAAATACTATTAGGTAGGGTAATAACAAAACAAGTCCTCTTCCACTATCATGTCTTTGGATGCTTATATACCCTCAGAGTTATCCAAGTTGGAACTTAATAAGTGAGTTATGGCATTTTTCATGCTGGATCTGTGTCTTCTGAAGTGTGTATGCCATAACAGGTATCCCTGAATCTAGTCAATAAGTCTGCAAGTATAGAGTATTCCTGAGATTTGGGCTCAACTTGGGCTATGGTCCTGTTCGACCACAAGTACCCAGAAGTATTCGTTTTTCCTTGCCGTAGATGCCGTTCGACTGCCCAACTGTATGAAGTGGTAGGTTGTCGTTGTTTGAAGTCGTGTATGTGTGTGTAAAGAGGATTTGGACTTGTTGCGAATTTTTCGTCCAAAAGATACAGCTCTCGAAGCCTGGATAGCTCAGACGGTAGAGCATCAGACTTTTAATCTGAGGGTCCAGGGTTCAAGTCCCTGTTCAGGCGATGTACTCCTTTTAAGAGAGTTTCATTCAAATTACTATTAGGTACGGTAAAAACAAAACAAGGCCGATTTCACAATCATTTCTTTGGACGTATATATACCCTCACAGTTATCGAAAAGATGGAACATAATATGTGTGTTATGGCTGCTTTCATGCTGGATCTGTGTCTTCTGAAGTATGTATGCCATAACAGGTATCCTTGAATCAAGTCAGTAAGTCTGCAAGCATAGAGTTTTCCTGAGATTTGGGCTCAACTTGTGCTATGGTCCTGTTCCGCCACAAGGTCTCAGAAGTATACATTTTTCCTTGCCGTAAATGCCCTTCAACTGCACAACTGTATGAAGTGGTAGGTTGCCATTGTTGGTAGCAGTGTATGTGTATGTAAAGGGGAATTCGGACTTCGTGCGAATTTTTCATCCAAAAGAAATTGCTCTCGAAGCCTGGGTAGCTCAGACGGTAGAGCATCAGACTTTTAATCTGAGGGTCCAGGGTTCAAGTCCCTGTTCAGGCGATATATTCCTCTTATAGGACTTACATGGAAAATACTATTAGGTAGGGTAATAACAAAACAAGTCCTCTTCCACTATCATGTCTTTGGATGCTTATATACCCTCAGAGTTATCCAAGTTGGAAGTTAATAAGTGAGTTATGGCATTTTTCATGCTGGATCTGTGTCTTCTGAAGTGTGTATGCCATAACAGCTTTCCCTGAATCAAGTCAATAAGTCTGCAAGTATAGAGTTTTCCTGAGATTTGGGCTCAACTTGGGCTATGGTCCTGTTCGCCCACAAGTACCCAGAAGTATTCGTTTTTCCTTGCCGTAGATGCCCTTCGACTGCCCAACTGTATGAAGTGGTAGGTTGTCGTTGTTTGAAGTAGTGTATGTGTGTGTAAAGGGGATTTGGACTTGTTGCGAATTTTTCGTCCAAAAGATACAGCTCTTGAACCTTGGATAGCTCAGACGGTAGAGCATCACACTTTTAATCTGAGGGTCCAGGGTTCAAGTCCCTGTTCAGGCGATGTACTCCTTTTGAGTGAGTTTCATTCAAATTACTATTAGGTACAGACAAAACAAGGCAGATTTCACGATCATGTCTTTGGACGTGTATATACCCTCACAGTTATCGAAAAGATGGAACATAATATGTGTGTTATGGCTGCTTTCATGCTGGATCTGTGTCTTCTGAAGTGTGTATGCCATAACAGGTATCCTTGAATCAAGTCAGTAAGTCTGCAAGCATAGAGTTTTCCTGAGATTTGGGCTCAACTTGTGCTATGGTCCTGTTCCGCCACAAGGTCTCAGAAGTATACATTTTTCTGTGCCGTAAATGCCCTTCAACTGCCCAACTGTATGAAGTGGTAGGTTGCCGTTGTTGGTAGCAGTGAATGTGTATGTAAAGGGGAATTCGGACTTCGTGCGAATTTTTCATCGAAATGAAATTGCTTTCGAAGCCTGGGTAGCTGAGACGGTAGAGCATCAGACTTTTAATCTGAGGGTCCAGGGTTCAAGTTCCTGTTCAGGTGATATATTTCTCTAATAGGACTTACATGGAAAATACTCCTCAGTAGGGTAATAACAAAACAAGTCCTGTTCCACTATCATGTCTTTGGATGCTTATATACCCTCAGAGTTATCCAATTTGGAAGTTAATAAGTGAGTTATGGCATTTTTCATGCTGGATCTGTGTCTTCTGAAGTGTGTATGCCATAACAGCTTTCCCTGAATCAAGTCAATAAGTCTGCAAGTATAGAGTTTTCCTGAGATTTGGGCTCAACTTGGGCTATGGTCCTGTTCGACCACAAGTACCCAGAAGTATTCGTTTTTCCTTGCCGTAGATGCCCTTCGACTGCCCAACTGTATGAAGTGGTAGGTTGTCGTTGTTGGAAGTAGTGTATGAGTATGTAAAGGGGATTTGGACTTGTTGCAAATTTTTCGTCCAAAAGATACATTTCTCGAAGCCTGGATAGCTCAGACGGTAGAGCATCAGACTTTTAATCTGAGGGTCCAGGGTTCAAGTCCCTGTTCAGGCGATGTACTCCTTTTAAGGGAGTTTCATTCAAATTACTATTAGGTACGGTAAAAACAAAACAAGGCCGATTTCACAATCATGTCTTTGGACCTATATATACCCTCACAGTTATCGAAAAGATGGAACGTAATATGTGTGTTATGGCTGCTTTCATGCTGGATCTGTGTCTTCTGAAGTGTGTATGCCATCACAGGTATCCTTGAATCAAGTCAATCAGTTTTGAGTTTTACTGACATTTGGGCTCAACTTGTGCTATGGTCCTGTTTCACCACAAGTACCCAGAAGTATTATATCCTTGCCGTGGATGCCCTTCGACTGCCCAACTGTATGAAGTAAGCTAAGTTTAACTTTTAAGCCCAGTTGTGTTACCAGTCCATGAAAAGGGGGAAAATGTCCTTTTTGATGTGCTGTTTGAAGTCCAGTGAAGTGGTCTTGCTGGTTTGTGACTCCTGTTGTTGTTGTTGTTCTGCCTGCAAGACTCTGTGTTGGGTTGAAGCCCTTAAGCAGGCTCTCAGGGTTGCTGCCTTTTTGGAAGGCTTCTGGCAGGCCTGCATGGAGGTTGGAAGAGCTTGGGTTGGGAGAATGTCTCCCTCGCTGGGTGAGCAGGAGAGGTACACCTCTCCTCCAGGAGAAGTTATAAGGAAGAGAGAGATATTAAGATTTACAAATTAAAGTTAAAACTTTGTTAAAAACCTCACTCATTTAGGATCAGTCCTCTGTATGTTGAAGAGAAGAATGCCATGAAGAGATGACCTGTTGCATTTAAGTTATCAGAATCTACCATGTACAAGGTTTTTTCTGTTGAAGTAAAAAGGGCTCTGGTGGATTTTCTTACTGTGGCAGTGCAGTGCTGATGGTCTGTTAGCTCACATAACCTAAGATTATGAGAATAATTTAAGCATCACAGTAGATTCAAGAAAACCTGGTTGTTAGCAGGAAAATATTTAAAGAAGTGCAGACCTAAAAGATAAAAGTCAAACCTTTTCATGGTCAGTTTATGAAATACACTCAAGACCTAGAATGCTGTTTAAGTGCATTTGTCCTATTTTTGTATCTAGCTGATGTGGCACACTCAATGGGGGCCAAGGTTGTGATTGCAATTGATGTTGGAAGCCAGGATGAAACCAACTTGACCAACTACGGTGACTCTCTGAACGGCTGGTGGCTGCTGTGGAAACGGTTCAACCCACTGGCTGAGAAGGTCAAGGTACACTGTCGTCTGTAAATTATTATTACAATTATCTCCAAGTCATATCCAGACCCTCCTGGATGTGTTAACATATGTCACCCGTGAATTAATACACGTTACATAGATAGTCATTCAGAGATAGATAGTCATTCATTTTGGTGGTTGAGTTGTGTTCTTGCAAAAGTATCTCACTGATTCTTGAAAAGTGGGACAAAACTGGATCCAATGTTAAATAAAACATTTAAATAAAACCTTAAGCTCAGACAAATTAAACTACATGTATGTATAGTATTTACCATGTACTAAGCTACTGAGCTATGCTTTGATACAACCTCCCAAATTTTCTCTTTTTTAACAAAATTTGCTGTTTGCCTTGCCATCTTGTGTCAACACCATCAGACACCAAAAACACAAATTAATTTAAACTTACATTAAGCTTGACCTATAAAAACTATATCAAAAACAAAATAGCACCAAGGCTGACAGAGCCCTCAAGAAAATTGTATAATAGAACTTAACTTTACCTTAAACACCTATCAAAACGTTTTTAAGAAAAAAAACATTGTCATGTTAGGAGACGGACTACATTGTCACATATGACCAACAATTCCTCAAAAAATATGAAATATCATACTGAAATATTCTCAAAATATTCATCGGACAGAGGCTACATAGACCTGACGGGGTTGACCCATATCTGACGGAGGAGACAAAAACACAAAAAGAACACTCAATATTATTAACCATATTTTCCTGTACTAGAGAGGGAGTGTGTCTATGTATCTTCACCATTATGTGTGTGTAAGCCCTATGTTCCCTCAACTAAACCCTGATAGAGTTTAATTCACAAAAGCAATAAAAAATGCTAATGCCACATTTTTAGTATTTATATATTATTAGACAAACTAATAATCCATATTTGACTCAAATTACAATAAACACAAATGATTCCTTCCCTTTGAATGTCAACTCTGTCAGACAGAAGATCTGACGGAGTTGACTTCTGTCGGTGTTGACAGAATAGGCGTTTTATTCACAAAACAAATGGAGTTCATGTAGCAGCCATTTTCTTTTCAGTTTGATACTAGATGGTAACATAACCTATTTCAGAAGAATAAAATGATCTAAACATTCCAAACAATTTCCTCAGAGAAAACAAAAGAGTTCATAATATAACCAAAACAACAAAAACTTAAAATACTCTTATTTAAGAGTCAAAGTCCAGAATCATGACACACCAGAGCTCCTGCAGCTGTCAGTGTGTTTCCTCCAAAACAATGTGCTGGGCCAGCTATTGGCCCTTTTTACAAGCAGCCAAGCCCCTGAGAACTTATTCACCACTGGCTGTTTTTGTCTTTATATGATCCATTTCGATGTACTAGCTAGTAGTGGTGACATCGTAGTGACGGTTATTTGAGTGAAAGGGAAGTAGTTCAAAGTTATGTTACAGGATTTCTCAATGAAATAAATCCTTGTGCAGACTAGGCTTCATATAAGCGGATTTAGATGGTAAAAATAATGCACAATCGTTTTAATTTCTCATTTCTCCAGAAAAAAAACATACAAACCTTTAGTTGCCGGCCCGCGTACCCGCAGGTACCAGACCCACTGCATGGTTCTACTCTGCATGACCATATTTCACAAACACTAGGCTCCATTATAGTCAACAACAACTACAGGTAACAGACCCTGCTCTTAAGTGATGAGGTTTACAGAGATGCACAGGTTCTGTTTCCGATCAGTGGTTGAATTTCCACTTGCAGGTCCTGAACATGGCAGAGATCCAAACCCGGCTCGCTTACGTTTGCTGCGTGCGGCAGCTGGAACTGGTCAAAGACAGTGAGTATTGCGAGTACATTCGACCGCCCATCAACCACTACGGCACCCTAGAGTTTGGCAAGTTCGACGAGATTGCTGTGAGTTTCCCCTCTGTTTTTCTCAATGCCATTCTCCATGTCTCCTCCACCCGTAAATCTCACCCTAACCCCCTGTCACTTTGAACGCAGGAGGTTGGATACCAGCACGGGAAGACACTGTTCGATGTGTGGCAGCGCAGCGGGGTGGTGGACAGTATGCTGAAGGACAGACATCTGGAAGACTTCCACAAGACCAAACCTGGCGATGTGAGTAAAATCTAGATTTTAAAACTGTTATCAAGTTGTTTTATTTGATTCTACTTGCAGTAAGCTGTGTCATTATTGTTGATGATGAGGCCCACCACTGCTGTGTTATCAGCAAGCCCCACTGGTAAAAAAAAAAACAATAACACCCACTAACATCTAGGTTTTGTCTGAAATGAGAATGGATACAGTCAATATACACTCCCGGATCAAATGACTCGATTCCCTGCACAATCTGTCAAATTGTGCTTAAAAGTTGTTCAGCACATCCGATAGGGAAGCATGACTGTCACAAGTCTGTGAGGGGGTTATATAATCTGTGAAGGCCAAGTGCTGTGTTTACATGTGCACAATCTCCTCCTCTTTTATTGGTACACTGCTGCCTTGTACTGCAATGTACCAATTTACTGCCCCCAACTACTGTATCTTGAATCGTCCTCTGCAACTGGGAGAAATACATATCACATGGCTTGGGCTATGCAACATATAGACAATACCAGGATTTAAATGTGCACAAAGTTACACAAAATGCCAGTGCATGCAATCAAGTTTGCATAGATTAAAATATGTAAACAAGTTTTATATCAAAATTGGAAAGCTACGGCTATATCAAATAGGTGAAGATTTTGTCATCACAAGGTCTCTGTTGATCTCATAGGCTGTAGGTTGATCTACACAGACATGAAAATAAATCTTTTGTTATTTAAACTTTTAGTAGGTGTTTTTTTGATGACAGTTGATGTTTTAAATGTATTATCTAAATGTGATGTACTGAAGCTGATACATACTCATTGGAATGATGCAATGTGTCTTTCAGGTGGTCACGTGCCCGAACGCCTCTTTCACAGACCTGGCGGAGATTGTGTCAAGAATAGAACCTGTGAAGAATGCCCTAATCAATGGTTAGTTATCAATAACATATTGAACTATCAACTGAAAATGTCATATACATATACATGGAGAAAATTCCCCAAAATATAAATGGCTGCATTTGATTCATGGTATTTAGGCAATAGCTTTGAATGCTATTTATTTTACAAAATCTCTAATACAATTGAAGGAATTACAAAGACATGATCTGCAGTGTCAGATACATGTCTGATATAATATCCACATACATTTTTTTACCTTTTGTTCATATCAGAAGTTTGTGGATAAGATCTGACAAGGGTTTTTTAAGTCCAAATGATCTAACATCTTTGTGAAAAGCTATATAATTAATACAGAAAAATGATTCATCTAAAATGACAAAAATGGGTGGACATGTTGTCTTGTCCTGTCTGCCTTCAGAGGAAATGTCTGATGAATACCAGACAGACTATGATGAGGAGGCTGTGGAAAGCGCTCTGTCTGACTTTGAGGCGTTCACCGCCGGCAGCGAGCAAACAGAAGGAGAGGAGACAGCGGACACGGCTGAAACAGTATGTATAAAAAAAGTGTAAAAATAAAACTTCCCAATCACTTGTTTTATTTTGATTAATACAGACACACAACACAAATAACTAATAATAAAGGAATATAAGTATATATAAGTAATAATGTAACTTTTGATTTTCCATCTTTTTCACAGGATGAAGAAATTCATATCCGAGGTTGACCCCGAACGAAGAATGCTCCACATAATCTTAGGACGTAGCATCCATCAAGGCTGCGACTACCTGCCAGCTACTGGTCCACAACACACATGTGTGAATGAAGTAGGGTACAGACATGTTGCTGATACCCGTGTCCAGTGACTTGCTCAAGGAGACTTCAGCAGAACACAGAACTGTAAATGAATGCAGTAAATTTAATCAAGTATCAAAACCTGCTAGTAAAAGAAGATAGTTTTAATTGTGTCAAGATCCCCAGTGTGTCTCTTAGAAAGTGATTTTAACTGTTCAGTGACAACAACCCAGGTTTGTGCTTGTCATGGAGTTCGTGAGACACTGCATCTGTGAGAAGAGTGAAAATGGGAAAATACAAAGAACTCCATCAGATCTCTGGAGGAAGTCCGAGAACAGCAGGACATTTTTTTAATGATCTAATTTAACAACAGGGTGTAATATTTGTTTAGCTTTTCTCAAACATAAATTAGAGTGTATGTTAGTCAGGAATTATGAAATTGTATGTTAATGCACTACAGCCTTTCAACATACATTTCATCATAAGCAGTCAATTTTTGTGACAGTTTTATGTATAGCTGGTTCATACTATAATAACCTCAGAGTCCTGAAGCAGTATAATGCAACTCATCATGTTTACTTAGAAGTTCAAACATTAAACATATGTTCTCCGTGTGGCTGCAGTAAACTTCAAGTAGTGTTAACCTCATTTCTGTATGAAAATGAGAGGATTTGTCCTTTTTCAGAGCAGAGCCATGTGCACACTATAGGTGTGACAAAATAATGTGAACTGTGACTAATAAACTTTAAATAATGTACTTCTTACACATGTCTGGTCTTTTTGGGTTTATCACACACTTCATACAGAACTACCAAGTTTTGAAACTGTATATCCAGTGCTACCCCCTCAATTTTTCAATTTAAACCAGATTAAAAAAATGTCAAATTGATTTTGTCAAAAGCAATTTGTCATAAAAACAATTAGCCTGCTTGCTTAAGGTTTGACTGTGGTCATGGTTCATGAGAAATCAACACAAACATCAACAACCTCTTGCCTTTCTGGACTTTGTTACTTCACTACTTCTTCCAGCTCATGTCAGCCAGCAGTCATAATTACTTCAGCCGTCAGAAACCATTAATATATTCTATTGTAGTTTCTAGCCATTTTCTGACTCATCAAATGAAATCATGCAAGCTGACTCAAACACCAAACTTAAACATGGCCTAAGTTATGAGAAAAGGAATGATCCTGTAATTCTCTATGTTTTTACTGAAGTGTATTCAGTTAAAAACAATAACACATATACAATACATTTTGCAAATGATGGGAGAAGTTTAATGCCTTAAAAGTTCATATCATTGTCTCTGTTCTTTGCTTTGTTCATCATGGACTCTCAGCCCTCTGCGTCTTGCAGTTGGAGGCAGCTTGGGGTCTTTGTCCTTCTTGAGTACACTTGTGCAGATTCTCTTAATTTGGCCTGGAGTACTTAACTGGAGCGTTCTTGATCTTCAGGCAGTTTGAAGAAGCTGTTTAACTCTGTGGTGAGAGAGGATGACCATTTCAGGTTGGTGTCCTGATGACCAGCCACTGATGAAGGAACTGGGTAATATTTTTAATTAAGACCAAGTAAAACAGACATCAGTGTGTGCCGTTTCAGCCAATTGCCCTCCTTGTTTCTATAGTCATGTTTAAGAACTGAATTAGAGAAAAATGAGTAAGTAAAACGTTTAAATTTTAGAGACGTCTTGCACTTAACAGAGAGATCAAACTATGTAGGCTACTCTGAACAACAAAAACACAACCACAAACTCAGCTCTATGTTCAACCAGTATAACAAAGTACAAACTATTAAATGTATCTACGGTATTTTTTATGTTGGATCACAACACCTTCAGTACCTTCACTACATTGCCCAGTCGATGCCACCAATCGATAGTACAATTTACAGTGGCTTTCTCTCTCTCTCTCTCTCTCTCTCTCTCTCTCTCTCTCTCTCTCTCTGTCCCTCTCCCGGTCCCCCCCCCCCCTCCTCCCCTCTTTCTCTACCATTTTTCTCTGCTCAACCCAAATGGTCAAGACAGATACACAGTGAGTCTGGTTCTGTTGGAGGTTTTTTTCAGTTAAAAGTAGTTTTTAGTTTTTCTCGCTCCACAGTCACAAAGTGCTGCTCATTGTGGGAACTGTTGGTTTCTCTATAGTATTGTAAGGTCTTGATCTTACTATGTGAAGTTCCTTTAGAGTTGCTGTGATTTGAATTAAATTCTTCAACTCCAGAAGTTAATAAAGAAAGACTCAGAAGCACACCAAACATGACGGATGTCTCATACGCTATTTATTCAACATTCAGACAGATTCATCTGTGTGGTCTGTAGTCGTGTCTCACTTTCTTTGAACAGTCTCTTTGATTGCGTTGTTCATTTACAATAACGTAGCATAATTCAAGCAGGAAGACTGTACCGGTGTTACTGCGATAAACACATACAACACAACTACTGGTGTTTCAAAAGCATCTTACAGCCATCTGCAAGTATAACAACTCAAAGTTACACTCACACATGTACAGAGTCACTTTGAATTGTTTTACTTAATCTTGTGGTTTTATCTTTGAAAATAAGAAATAAAAATAAGAAAACCACTTGGCTTTTGGACTCCACAGTATAGTGAATTACAAACTTCAGAGTCAGTGTGAGTCACAGACCCATCCAGTGGACTTTTGGGATTATATAGCAGGTTGTGTTTTTGTCAGTGATGAATGTTTTTTCTTCATTTTGTCATTGAGTGTGTTCCTGCATCCACTGACAGAATCTGCGTGAGTACTTTGTTGGTCTCATCGTGGAAAAGGCTCTGCCTGGGTAACGGAGGCTTTTCCACAGGTTCTCCAGTTTTTTCTTCCAGTTGTAGACAGTAAAAATGTCAATGATGCCCACAAAGTAGCGTCGGTCCGGCCCATCAATCACATGAATGGCATTTTTGCAATTGGGCAGAAGCCTGTGATGATGCTCGTGAAAATCCTGGAGCACTGAGTCGGTCCTGGTTTCTTTAGCGGCCCAGTTTATCTCCTGGAGGGGGATCCCCTCACTAGCACTCTCAGCTGCTGCCTGTGGCTGGCCTGACCCACAGTCTGTGGTATCAGGTACCCTCTCACCCCGGGTCTCTGATAGTAGTGGGTTTGTGGGGGGGTCTTCCTCTGTGGGACTAACATCTAAGTCCACAGACCTATAAAAGAGAGAAAAATTTGCAGAACACGAGCAGAGCTTACTATGAAACACCAACAAAGTCAGTCTAACAAACTGGATTCATGTTTTTCATTCATTCATGACATCAAATTACATAAATACACAAGACTGAAGAATATTGCTTAAAGGGATAGTCATCATCTACTCACCACGCCGATGGAGGGGTGGGTGAAGCATTTTGATGTCATTTCGAGTCGAAGTTGAATGTCGGGGCTTACAGACACTTGAATGACATCACTGAAGCAGTATGGAAGTATTTTCTGTTTTTTTTCCTCCTTTTTTTTCTGTTTTTAAGAATCGGTCACCATTTACTTCAACTGTATTGGCTGCAACACTGTTTACCCCTGAAACTAAAAAAGTGTTTTGTGGACTCAAACACTTCACCCACCCCTCCATCAGCATAGTGGTGAGTAGATAATGTAGATCATTTTTCGGTGAACTATCCCTTTAAGGTTTCTGATTAGGTTTGTTTGTGGCTTTTGAAGTGTTTGACCATTTAAAAGTAGCAGTGCTTCTCACACCTAAAGGAGCAGGATGCCCAATTCAAGAGTGCTATGATGGGCAGTGTAGATCAATGAATGGCAATGGGATGTCAGGACTAAACCATATTGTGGTCATATTTTCGTCATATTTTACACAACTACAGTATTGTTGACACTTTTCATGTGCACAACAGAGTGCAGTGCTACTGTATGATCCTTCATCCTCTCTATCACAGCTAGCTTTTCACTTAGCCTTGTACTGTGGCCATTTAGTTTCATTTCATCAGTGTAAGATTTGAATTATCATAGATGTCCTTAACTTTCTCTACTGAAGGAGAATTCCATTAAATATTCAAGTGCCCTAAAAGTTTGACTTAAGGCCCGATTATCATCTTTAATGTTTTACAGTTTGGAAGATAATAATCAGGCCTGTCTTACAAGGCAAATCTTTAGTCATAACCCATTTCTACATCTATGGCAAGTAATTCCAATTGTTTAGAGAGAAACTGAGATTTTATCTTCTGAGTCAAGTCAAAGTCAAAGTGACTTTTTATACAAATTTTTACACCTTCTCCCTTTGCCATTGTAGCCGTGGGGTCTCCAACATAGCTACTCATGACATGAGTAGAGCATGGCGTTGCCAGAGAAATGCTGAAGTTCATCTCTGATGGCGACCAACTCTAATGGGTCCACTTGTTGTTAAATTACAGACTAGAATGACACGCAGTAGCGCGCAAACCTCCACCAAGGCCCAAAAATCCCCTTAAATTCAATCAATCTGCAAATTTCACACACTGATTTTTTTCATTAAGTTCCATAAATCATTTCCATAGAAATTATTGAGATGGTCAAAAAAAAAGAATGTTTAAAAAAATCTAAAATCTGTTCATTTGTCCTGATCCAAGGTAAAATGTTTAGTGTGGTTAAATTACTAATTAAGCACACTGTTCATCTGCTGCATGTCCTGGGGAGAAGACAGTGATATTCATATTCCTCAGAACAAGTGTTTGACTTCATTAAGTCTCATGTGCTTCGGGAGTCGCTGACGAAACTTGTGAATATTCAGCCATAACTTGCAACTTAGTTTCATCCACAGAGGAGGCAGGAGCAACATGGAGGAAAGCAGAGACCAGGCAGCATGTGTGTACCTTTCAGGCTCTTTAAATAAAATTAAATAATTGACCCTAATGGCCATGCATTCCCAATCATCATTAAGTAATATTTGGCCAAGTGGAAGTGTATAGTGAAAAAAGTAGAATGGAACCTAGAACAGAGCTTTAAAGCACTCTGTGCACAGAGGAGCCACCACTGTCTCCCTTTGACACACAACAATCAGTACCTGCTCATTTGAAACCTACTTTGTGGCACGAACAACCAGATTTGCCAAAGAGTGTTTTCCTTCGCGCTCGTCTCGGTGCAGAGGTTGATGGGCCAGCAGGAGACTGTAGTCCAGCACATTGAGCCCCTGAAGAAAGGCAGCGTCCACTTTCACTTGATCAGCAAACCAGGGTTTGTCTTGACCTGCAGCAACCACACAAACATTTCCATTCGGTGTGCCCTTACAATTTATATGACTATGGAAACAAGTAGAGTAAGTGCAGGGGTGAGGACACTCACCTAATGCAATGTACTGCCCTTCAAAGTTATTGTCCTTCAGCACTTTTATCATTTGTTTTCCCCCGGTGTCAGGGTTAGTCCATCTACCCACTTCACAGCCTTTAATGTCGTATCTGTGCAACAGAAATATCACTTTATATACCGGGCAGAGATCCACACAGCAGAACTCAGGGTGAACATAGATGCTCTACCTGATATTGATCCTCTCATCAGGGTAAAACACACTCTGCATCAGGATGAAGTACTTCTGGAGAGCGGACAGACATCACTGCATTGTAGTACTGTTACTGTTAGGATATATTGGATATAATGACTTGTTATCTGGAGGAAATACCTTTATTTGATTTGGAATAACAATCTTGTAGACACCTGGAAAGAGAAAAGAAGGAAGCACATTATTAAATCCTGATTTTCCTATATGCTTTAAAAAGTGAAACTGTCAATATAAAAAATTGGGAAGCAGTGAATTCAGGTATAATAAGCAACACTTCTTTTGATTGGAAAAGTACAGGTTAGTGGTCTTGTCCTCAACAGAATGTGTCATGATGGAACAGGACACATCTGTGTCAGCAGTGGAGGTGACTCACCCTGTTAACCCAGACCTCTTACCTAGAAATCTCACCATCAGTGAGTGAGGGTATTTCTCCAGGTGGTCCATGTATGCCTGCAGATTGGACAGGAGAAACCTGACCTCCCTTCTGCTCTGGGTCTTTAGGAAGAACCACTTGTCATTTCTGAAACCAAGCACAGCCACGTCAATCTCATTACCAGAAAAACCCTGAATATGATAAATGACAGTGTTTTTTTCATATCTAGAGTCAACAATTTTAAAATTCTCCCTCTCTACACTTGCGTGGAACTGTATAGTTAAGGTTAGAGAAAGCTCATGGTTTAAGGTTAATTATTTGACTGTATTGGCAGAGTTAGATGTGCTGCTTTTTGTGCCACAGCTGCTGACATGAACTATGGCAACAGAGGCACCAGTTCTGCAAACCTAACAGTAAAAATGCTGATAGCATATTTTAAATCCTTACTTTACCATTCTGAAGCAGATCTTAAATCTTAGAACAAAATAATAACTACCAAAATGGTAGATCCCATACCCCTGCTGGGAACCCAACAAATTATACAAACAAAAATGTTGAAATAGAAAATGATAAAAATCTTTCTTAAAAACACACAAACCAATGTGGATCTTCTCTGTGTGGGGGTACAACACACAGCATATGACCCAATCACTTATTGTCATTATTGTCATACGTTTCACTCAACCTCCAAACCCCTAACACCTTTATAAGAGCCACACTACTTCCTCCACTGGCCCTGCAGGTTTGAGGTGCAGAATCCTTAAAAGTGGACATAGTTCCTGGGCTGAAGCATGTACATGTGAATATGTATGTGTGTTTTTGTGCTTGAAAATGAGCACTTTGGTGTCAGATTAGTTTGAAATCAGAGTCATCATGAAATTAGGTAAAGGGTTAGTCAATGTGTGTTTCAGATGATCATGCTCACGTGACAAAGAAATCTGCCTTGCTTTTAGAGTTGCTGACAAACTGGAGGTAGTAGCCACCCAAGCAGAGGGAGTTCAGATATTCCTCCTCTGTGATGTCCAGTGAACGCCTCAGTTTAGCAAATACTGGTGCTGCAAACGTCTGTATCTCAAAGCCCTGGAAGTTAAGGATTAAAACACATTTTAGAGGAACTCATAGAACAACAAAATTAAATTATGAATGGCCAAGGGCATTCAAATATTCAAAGCATTCAAAGTTGCTGTTAGAATAACAAGTGATATGATCACTTGCCTCGTGGGTTTGAGTTTCCTCTGCCTTGAAATGCTCCTCTGTGAGTGTATCCTGTGTAAAAAGGCCAAGAGTTCCTAAGATCATGATCATGTTTACATCCAACCAGTGGCCTTAAATGAGATGAGCGTTCACCTCAGGTGGTGTGTCCATAGAGGCCTGGATTACAGCCTGCATGCCTTCTTTAATTACGCATGTCAGATGATAGAACTCGTGCTCTGGGTTGATCTCAAACACCCCCAACATCCTCCACTGCTGTCTCAAACGCCACCAGACCCTTCGCCTGGTGGCGCCGGATGTGCCGACAGCTTTTTTCCGTGGCATCTGTGCTGCCAGACAGACATCAGTTCAACAAAAAGGCATTAACTCAGTTAAACATGAAATAGTAGTAGTAGTAGTAGTATTAATAATCTATTCATCAGGCTTTATGGACATTAACATTTCATAAATTCAGTATATGGATAAAAAGAGACAACTATAATTTAAAAACGAACTATGTCATTTTGCATACACAAATGTAGCCATAAATTTGAATCATTACACAGAATTTTATGTTTGTGTTACATAAAAAACAATAAGCATAAACCAAAGAGCATAATAAAGGTTTAAGAATAAACCTTAAGTTGTTAAATGTAGATACACACATACTCAGGGCAGTTTAAACAGCCATACTACAGGCAGGGCTGAGTACACTGTTCTATCAAAGAGAGAAGCCTCATTAGGTAAAAACATATGATTTGTCCTGAAAAGCTAAACACACAAGTACTGTATATATATATATATATAGTACTGTATATATTCAGGGAGCTCTTACCTGGACCGTCTTGCTGGGACTATAAAACACAGCAAATGGTTCACACAATTTGTCTGCCCACACAGTCTGTCTTGCCTTTGTGGATATACTGCGCCCTCCTACTAGCTCCGCATTCCTGGCAGGTTAGACAAGCTCTGCAGGGTGTGCCACATGCACAAGCAAAGGTGTGTGGCGTGTTATTTTTCTTTCCTGTTCTACAAGGAGGTAATCCTGAAGAGAGCAGTCACCCTATACCAGTGATGAGATTTTAAAGTTTGTCCTTTCACAGGATCAGGAGAGATGGTGTAACTTTAATTCAATTTCAATTTTATTTGTATAGCGCCAAATCGTGATATTCATTATCTCAAGGCACTTTACATCGAAGGTTAAGACCTTAAGAATTTTACAGAAACCCAACAGTTCCCACAATGAGCAGCACTTTGATAACGGACCTGGCCTCAAACATCATAACAGTGTGTTAAAATACATGATTATAGTTACGATGACACAAGTATACCCTTAGCCAACATTGATTTGCCTCTCTAGCATCTCTCAGGGCATGAGATAAAATCCTGTCCTGTTACCTCCTTATGATGTGACCTTGGCATGATCAAATCCTCAAACCATTGTTTGGTCATGTGAATTTCCACAAAGTCCTGCATTGCCTCGACACTGAGAGTAGATCTTACAGTAAACTTTACATAGGATCAATCTCACATATGATAATCTCTATATGTCTCACATATAAAGGATTAGCATCATCTCTAACCTCCCAGTTCACCAACTGAATGCAGAGGACCAGCCGACTTGGTGATGGCTAGGCCATAAATTCAAGCTAAGTTAAAGTTTCTGAGGGGGCTAACCTGTAAAAAGTCTAATGGCCCCCCTCCCTCCCACAGGCCCCTTAGAGTATTTTTCCACTCACCTAGATTGTGTGTATCGGTACCAAGATTTGCTACCATTCAGCCAAAAGAGTCTCAGTAAAATCCTTGCATTTAGTAAAGATACCTTTTGTCAGTCCTCATGTTTGTTGTCTCATTTCCTGTTTTATTTAGAAACTTACATCTGGTTTCGTTTCAGGTCATTCAATTCTGATTCTCCTGTTTTCCCTGCGCCCAGATATCCTATCATGTCCAAATGTGTCATACCTCTCTTTAGTATTTAGTATCTGTGTTTCCCTCCTGTTTTTGTCAGTTTGTCTTGTTACCTTGAGCATAGCATTCCAGCATTTAGTCAGTCCAGTTCCTATGTGTATGACCTTTATCACCTTTCGAGTTTTGCCTTTAAGCCTGTGGATTTCTGGTACTTTAGCTTTCATCGGATTGATTCCTGTGTACTGAAATCTGCATTAAAAAGCTGTTTTCTTTTAGCTGGAACCTGCTTCCGTGTCTGCTCTTAGGTCCTGTATGACCACTGTGATACCACCTGTGTTGGCTGGTTGAGCTTGTGTTCTAGTTCATCCCAAAGGTGCAGGCTGGGATCTAAATCAGGCCTCTATAAAGGCAGAACAATTTCTTCAACACCCAAAGAGGAACAAGCATTTCTTCATGGACCTGGCTTTAATTGTGCAGGGTGCTGCACTTTCATGTTGGAGCAGGGAAGTCTCTTCACCAAGCTGCATGGTGTGTAAATGAATTGTGATTTCTCTCCATTATAATTAATGTACGGAGCCCATGAAAAGCTGGGACACATCAAGTACAACTAAATATCTTAAATACTTTTTCTTTCTTTAACATACAGTTGAGCAATTTTTCTTTATTTTGATGAACCAGATTCACAGTCTACAGATACTGAAACAATTTACTACAGAGAAGTAAATTTTCTTCATGATGAAACTCACATGTTCAGCATGTTCATGTTTAGTCCTGCACCATCATGTCAGGAGTGTGGGTCCCGTCCAGCTCCACAATCACTGCGGCCTGGTGAAGACGTTCTGTCTGATAGTGAAACATCTGTTCTCACTGGCTCTTCTGCTGGTTTTAATAAGTGCACGTAATGACATTTATTTCATATCCAGAGGGTTGTTTTTAAAATTCTGTTCAGTATATGGACATTAATGCTTAGGAAACTGAAATAACTCATACACATACACTGAAACCCTGTAATAAGTGCTTGAATAAAGGGGTTTCTTGTTATTTAAATGCATATTAAACATGTCTTGAATAATAAAAGCACATAATATATTGTATGCACAGGAGGCACTCTGTAAAATATTGAATAAATGCTAAAATTGGTTAAAATGCTCATGATAAAAATGACAGGTAGAAGAGGACAGGGGAGCGAAAGACGGAGGGTTAAAGGTTTTAATTACAACTAGGGCTACGTTGTAGCACTAACGGGCCCGAGCACAGGCATTTTGAAGCCTGTTGCGGTTAGTGGAGAGATCGATCAATGTCCAAGCGCACATCTCCGCGTTGCATGCGTTTTGCGCACTGCGGCAAGGACAAACACTTCACTTCCTGCGTCCGTCACGCGATGACTATCCTTGCCTGCTAATTGCTCATTACGGTCCACGCTATCATTTGCACATCACACTGAAAATGTTATGTAAATCGAATGATAGTTGTAAAACAAAGCTTACTTCCTGTTGCCAGTAGGTGGCGCCATCACTATTATTACGTACAGACTAATAGATCTGTTCAAGTAGGGGCTCTGAGGTAGCGTGAGCAATATTGTGTCAATTGGACAATGTTACCACAACTTCATTTTCACACTGATCAGTAGGTGGCGCTATGACCCTGCACTAATATTAATATATGGAGCTGTTCAGGTCAGGATTGTGATTATAGGTCAGCATTTGGGGGCCAGTTGGATAATGCAGAGTGGATTTACAAAGTACTTCCTGTTTCATGGCGAATCAGTAGGTGGCGCTATGACACTGAGGAAATACTGACACATAGAGCTGTTCAGGCTTGGACTCTGATCAGGAGACAGAAGTTTGGTAGTGATAGGACAATGCACAGCGGAGTTATGACAACATCGTCTCCTTTGGCGAAGGATGAACCTTCGTCGCACCTCAATGTTTACAAGGTTTGAGAAAATGTCACAATTCTGACCATGGTCCAATGACTTGACTGAGCTCATTTGAGCTGTGTATTGTAAAGCAGCCAGGAGCAGTGCATCAAAGTATAAAACATGTCACTTCCTGTAGCCAGCAGGGGGGGCTTTGACGACGAGTCAATATTGACACATGGATCTGATCAGGGCGGGACTGTGAATGTGTGAATGAGGTTTGAGGCTGATGGAACAATGCACAGGAGTTATATGAAATCCCTCTTTTTTGGCGAATCATCAAAATTCTACGCCACGCCACGGTCAGAGCGTGTAACGTACACTTAAAAATTGTCATTTTACTCTTAATCATGAACTAAAGTTATCTCTCAACATTAATTGACAAGCATCCGTAAGTTTAATTTAGTTTGTAACATATTAACAATGTGTGAACGAACTCTTCAGCCCTGGGGTGAAGAGTTTGTGCCTTGGGCAAACCATGGTCTTACACTGCCCTCTAGTGACCAATATTGCAGGTGTAGCTCAATCATCTTGATTTAACTCATCAAACTTTAACGCCACGTCACGGTCAAACCATGTGATAAAATCAAATATACCAAAACATAGGGGCTGCGTTCCAGGGGGCGCTGTTGAGCCATTTTGCCACGCCCATTTCAAATTACTCCAGAATTAATTAATTACCGTAGGTCTTGAATTTCCTGCAAAGTTTCATGATCTTTTGAGCATGTCTAGGCCCTGAAAAAGTCCCCCAAAGGGTAATAATAATAATAATAATAATAATAATAATAATAATAATAATAATAATAATAATAATAATAATCCTTTCAATTTCAATAGGGCCTCCCAACCTCGGGTGAAATCTGATGAAAGTCCTATGACAAGTTCGTCAAAGTAAAAATGTGGAAAATGTGGAAAATGGCCATTAAAGTCAAAATGGCAGGCTTCCTGTTGCTTTTTTCCAATTGCACCTCTGACCTTTTTTGTTTGTCTGGTCATGATACACCTGGGCTACGATTTTTGTGAAGATCGGTGAAAGCTAACTGAGGGGCTTTTCCTTAGATGGCGCTGTTGAGCCAATTTTCCACGCCCATTTCAAATTACTCCAGAATACAATTACTTTTTGGGGTTTTGAATTCCCTGCAAACTTTGGTAACAATTTGAGCATGTCTAGGCCCTGAAAAAGCCCCAAAAGGGAAATACAAATCCTTCGAAATACAATAGGGCCTCCCACCGGAGGTGGCCCTTCTTTTATTTTGAAAGCGCCTAACCGGAAGTGGAGTGTGTATTTCACTGCTGACGTGACCGTGTGAGCTTGTGTCTCTTAGTGGAGGTGAGACACTAATATTTCAACTTCTGTCTCACTGGTTTCCTTTGAAGCGCTTGTTTTACATTTTATGTTGTTTGGAAGTGAAAGGACAGAAACATGTGAAGTGTGCGAACTATTTTCAGCTGCGCTCCGTGATATTATTCACACATGTCCTGTTAGCTAACATCACGGCGGACTCTTGTCGCTTAAGTCAGCTGAGCTGCGTGTCATGGCTCTGGTGTGGTGGTGAACATGGACACGACCATTAACTCTTGAGTTCACAGGCAGGATGTGTGACGGGACTCTGGACTACTTGTTGAGTCGGAGGCAGATAAGGCGGAGGGACGGTGCTGAGGTGAGATGGTGTCACGCAGTGAACAGAAGGAGCAGACTGCACGAGGCGGTGACAGGTGTGTGTCCACTACAACATGACTGATCACATCACTGATGGACTTTATCATGATAACACCTCCACCCAGCTCACCACACATTGGTCTGCTGAAGACCATTTCCACCAGTGAAAGAGAAAGAAAATGGGAATTCATCCTCGATAATATAAAATACACATGCTATTATGAGATAAAAAGTATAAAATAGAGCTTCAAAGTTTTATATTATAACTATAACTTTGTGTTTCTAATATCAAGGCCTTGTTTTTTTATTTCATTGTCAGAAATAGGGCTTCCCAAGATATCAGCTCATTTGATGTTACAAATAAAATTGAAGGCACTGTTATGTGTCTTTAAATCAGACTTTGTGTTGGTCCAAGGAACAAACTTTATTTTCAAACCGTTTTATCTGTTTCCTAATCACCAGCTGTCTTTTAAATGCTGAAATGTGGCTGCAGAAGTTAAAATGATACATTCTCTCCATGACTGCACTCTGCTCACCTCCTGGTGGTTTCATTGGTGTTGACATAAAAGCCAACTGTTCTCATTATGTCAGTTTGTAGAAAAACCTGTTTCACTGTCGGTGGTAGTTAATTGTGTCATTCATACATGTGTTACCAGATCATATAGACTAATAAAATACTGGTCCTGTGGCAACGCTGATTATTATAAACACTATAAAACTTTGCTTTCAGTATAACACTACAGCTGACTGTAGTCTGTCTCTGTAGACACTGTAGTCATCAAACTGCCTGTTGAGAATGTATGTGGAGCAGAGCTGACTGACTGATCCATTAGATAAAAGGAGAAACTGATATATTAACACAATCTTTTACTTATTCAATGTGACGATTTGCAGCTTATCTCTCCTCTGTACTGCTATAATGTAGAATTCATTTTATTGATCAGACAGATAATCAAGAATATAATCTGTAGATCAATCTGTCAAGAAGAAAGAAGTTACTAGTTAGAGCTTAAATACAAATGCGTGCCTCAGTCATGCTCAGACGTTTTGTTGATTTTATGATTCCTACATGATGAATTGATCCAAAACTACAGCACTACAGTCCCAATGAGATGAAAAATAAGTGCTCATATCCTGGTGGGACTAGGCCAATATCAAGTTATCTGAACATTTATTACATATTAGAAGCATTTCCACCTATTAATCCTACCCTCTAAGGTCCAGTGTTGTTGACTCCTTGTCACAGAGACACTGATTTAAATCTATGGTGGTTTGTCAGGCTGTGTGAGTTGGGCATATTATTTTAACCTTCCATACACATTCAGTTGCCAGTTTATCAGATATACCGCCAGAGAGAACTTCACACACCTCTCCATGTACTTCAAGTCAACAGACTTCTAAATACGTTGAATCAACAACTCTCTAGACAAGCCTGAGCAAAAAACTGAAGCTTCAGAAAGGCAGGATGAATGGAGGGGCCTTCTCTTAGACTACATAAGTTTCAGCAGGATTGTCTATAAACTAAACAGTACACTTTAACAGAGTAATCCGTTAGGCAATTAGACTGGCACTGGAGTGCATTTTGTCCCAAAACTCTCCTTAAATTCAATCATTTCACACACTCATAGATATCAGTTTTCTAAATATGTCAGATTCTTTTCTTCAAAATCCATACATTATTCTAGGGATGCACGATCTATATCGCTCCGAAGTCCTCCGCCAACAGTACCCGCGCCATCTCCGCTCGCCGGTCCGCGTTTCTGGCTGCGTGGAGCCCCACATTGGGCGCCTCTGTGGCAGTAGACCATGCCACCGGGTTCTCCCACACACAGCCAGAGATGGTACTGGTTCTTTTCAGCATCTTTATTAAATGAACCATGTGAAAACTTACAAACTCTTAAACTTAAAGCTGCTGGCGACTAGCTTTGCAGCTCAGTATTTTATCTGAATTAGTATTTTAATACATTGACATGTCTTATTTGAGATGTCAAAATATTTCATTTAAAGTCTTTTTGAAGGAGAAATTTTCCTCTTCCACCTAAAGTTGTTTGAAGTTTTCTGATGCACTTCACTAAAATACTAAATGTATACTCAGAACTGAGTCAGAACTGTTATAACTGTAATATTTATTCATCCATATTTGCTTACTATATTTTGCAGTTTTACCCTCAGGTGTGCATGAACTACACGCCATGAACTTCTTCTTAAGAAACGTGAAATTATTATCGGTATCGGCCATGTGGAGTATGTAATTATCGGTTAAAAATCCATATCGTGCATCCCTACATTATTCCCTATCTCACTATGTTAACGGAAGGGGGTCAGAGGGGTGGGTCATGCCTCACTTCTCCACAAAATATCATGGAAATCAGTGGAGTAGTTTTTGTGTAATCCTGCTGACTAACTAGTATCATTGGACTTGGAGTCCTTTTTAGATACATGTTAAATACTGAATGAATAGATTTTTTCATTTTATAGTTAATTTACATACATAATGACATAGTCAGTTATATAAGTTGCACAATACATCAGGATAAAATGCTGCAAAAAACGGACCAGCCATCACTGACACAGAGCGACATAGTGAGTTTTTTTTCTCAGTTTTAGTGAGAATGACAGAGAAACTAGTTTAAAGCTCGTGGATTTGTGACTTTGACCTGTTCGTCTTACAGTAAGGAATAATTCAAAGCTTATTATAAAGACTTATCATATGACTAGAGTATCACAGTTATCAGTGTAAACGCAATATTGTTACAATTTCCTAAAGATGTTCAAGTACTGATACACAAACTGAAGTAAGTTCACAACGTATATTTCATTAGTATATTTATTAATAATAAAAATTATGATAATATAGCCAACACCAAATCAATTGTGCAACATTAACATTAAAGGAAGAAGGATTTAGTTTGTTCAACTTATTTTTTACAATAAAAACTTCCCATTGTGTAGGTTTAAATATACACAACCCTAAATGAGTAAATCAAATATGCAAATTGTGCATATTGTTTTTCAAAAGTCTTGGTATAATATCAGCTAATGGGTTTTTCAATGACCAGTTTGACCAACTGTGACCCTTAGGTCCCACTCATATGATTGAGGCAGACATAATCATGAGAGGTCATGACCCCAAAGAGCCAATCATGGCACACCCCCCTGACACAGACAGCGACATCACACTGAAGGAGTGGCTGGAAGCAGTGAAAGAGCACCACATGGGAATAAAACTTGACTTTAAGAGGTGAGACTCCCTTCTATTCCCTCTAACTAATGCGCTGCTTTGTGTGTGATGCTAACCCTGTGGTTAACTCTCCCTGCAGCCTGGAGGCAGTGTCTCCATCTGTGGCTCTGCTGGAGAAAGTGCTGCCTGACCTGAGCCGTCCTGTGTGGATCAACGCAGATATTGTCTCTGGTCCTGGTGGACGGGCCACACCTCTGGACCCTCACGCTTTTCTTTCTGCCGTGACAACTCTCCCCACTCACGCTGTGCTCTCCCTCGGCTGGACGACAGGATGGACTGCTGGGACAGACAACCCAGGTGATGACACTTCATTACCATTGGCTGTGTTTGCATGTAGATCTGTATCAAGTTAACTCCTCAAAGTCTTCACTCTCTTTTGTTGAGATTCAGCAGGTGAGAAAATTCAATTAAATTCTATTTGTATTGCTCGAAATTATAACATACATTATCTCAAGGCACTGTACATACTAAGGTCTAGAGCAGTGGTCACCAACCTTTTCGAGCCCAAGATCACTTTTTAATTCCAAACGTAAGCCGAGATCTACCACCCTGATATCTTCCAAAATACCCACGTAGGAGGGTCATATTTATTATATTTTGCAATTTCTGTTAAAGGCTGAATGTACAAGAAATAAATATACACAAAGAGAGGCAGTTGTGCAACTTTTTCTATTCAATGCACAATATTCAAAATAATATCCATAATATGTAGCTTCTCAGTTCCACATCATGTTGTGCAGAGGAGCTGCTACTGCAGCACAATGTTTTTACATATAGGCTTTGATTTTAATATGGCCACAAATATGATTATTGCCTTGTATGAAAGAAGTCCCTTGTACTCAAATAAATACCAGTACTACACAGTATGAAGCTGTGCATCTTCCACTCCTGCAAATATTTCACAATAAAAAAAACTTTTTAAACAAGGGAATGGATTCCATCAACAGAAATGCTGGAGTGCTTTTATTTTGAAAAAGGCATACAGAAAGTGTTGCAACCATTTGTTTGTGACATAAATTCATTGGATAAACATTAAAACTCAGGTGAAAGATCATTTTCTCTGTTTATTCTGCTGTGAACCACAATGTTTATCTGTTTATGACACAAATGTATTTACAACACTTTCCGAACCCGTTTCAAAGTAAAAGCACTACAGCGTTTCACTTTGTGAATCCAATCATTTGTTCCATTGGGGTTCTGATTGTTATCGACAGACCGAAAGATGCGCATCTTCATACCGTAGAGTCCTGACATTTAGTTTAGTACATAAACCAACTTGTTCTTGAAGGACAAGAACCTGCAACTCCACCGCCAGTAGCGGACACACAGCGCGTGTGAAAAACAGACAACCGACACACAGCTGATCTGCGGCGCGACGACAGCCAGTGAGTCCAGAGAGTTGGGGGATCGACAGTGAAGACTGGGAGATCGACCGGTAGATCGCGATCGATGGGTTGGCGACCACTGGTCTAGATTCTAGACATTAAAAGTCACCACTCTGACACAGCAAGCCAACATCAGTCTAAAGGATTTCGAGCATGATGTTGTAAACTTATCATCCTAACCAAGACTATAATTAAACCCATACTCAAATTCAAATATTCTGAGATAAGTGTTGTTGTTTTTTTGAGCTGTAGATCGTGATTATCGAAATCAAAATAATTTATTTAAAACATTTAAGTTGACTTGTAATGAGTCTAAAATATATTAGATTTTCACTTTCTTAAATAACTGATGAAAAATATATATATATTTTTGTATTCACCTGTAAGGGTTTGTCTACTGAAATACTAGAGGGCTTTTACTTTGAAACGGTTGAATGTTGAATTTGTAGTAACAGCACACTGCTAACTTAAACAGGTGCGGATGAAAACAACCAAATAAGACCTATAACCTTAAGCAGTTGAGGTAAACAAAGGCTCTGGTCATTATTTGAAGAATTGCAGTAGATGGTTTGTAAAACTGTAGATACCGTGAGTAGGCATCCATTGATGTTTTGTTTTCATTTCTTCCAGGATACAGCTGGGATATGGTGCATGTGATTGAGGAGATATGTAGATCCCTGAAACATCCAGTCACCTTCCCAGTACGTGCAGCTCTCCTGGCCCAGTCGTTCTCTCAGCTCACATGGCTGCTGCAGCAGTCAGACAGGTAATTATATACATGGTGAGGCCAGTCAGTCACATCAACATTACTTCATCACTGCCTCATCACTACGTCATTATGCCATGTTGTAAATGTGGGTTGTACTAACTTTGCTCTCAACCTCTGTTGACTTAGAAAACAGAATATATTGGGCCATCAGTGCATTTTAATATTTTTCAGGAAAGGGAGCAATTTTGATAATAAAAATACTCAAATAACACTTTTTGATTCAGCAACAGGTAAATGGCAAAGTTAATGCATCTAAGATTTGCAATTATTAAAGCTAAAGATTTGAATCCACTGCTTGCTTGTGGGTTAACAAAGGAACAGATCCAGTGTCATTCACACACACACACACACACACACACACACACACACACACACACACACACACACACACACACACACACACACACTATGAGCCCGATGTCACAGTTGATAACAGTTCAGGTTAAGAGTAGAGAAAAGTCTTTTTTTAATTATGGTAACAGATAGCCACAGATAACATCTTGAATGAGTAATTATTTGTGGCGCTGACATATCTCACCGAAATGTTTATGATGTCCCATGTCGTTCACAGGTACAGTCTAACTGTGTGGACCAGCCAGAGTGACATATTTTCACCACAGGACTTAATGCCCTACAGAAAAAATGTTGACATTAGTAGAATCTACTATGACCTGCCTGACTGTCAAAGGACAGAGCTCAGTCTGACAGGAGGAGACAATCACTTAGAATAACTACACTGCAAACCAAGTTGTTTTCTGAACTCTGACAGACGACTGATGCCCCCAGGTGGAGAGAGAGGACTGTGAAACTTGGCTCTGTCTAACCAGGGGAGTCAGGACCACTCAAGGAGTTGACTTAAGTCTTAAGACCTTTCCCTAATGCATAACTTGGGTTTCTTACCCACTAGAAGTGTGTGGTGGTGCTGCCCTTTGCTCTGTCTTTTAGCTGGGGAAGAGGGGCCATCTTTGAATAGTGTGTTTACAAACAGCCACTGACAAATCCTCCAAAATGTACCTTTGAGTTACATTTCTAGTGGCAATATCAGAATCACTCAGGATCTTAACAAGAGGAACTAAAGTGAAGTATATTGATGAAGTCTCTGTTACAAAGTCTGTTTCCCGTCTGACCACACACAGCAAAGTTGATTTTAGTGACAGGGTCATGGCGTACCCCTGTACATCACTGTAGTCACAGGTGACAAGTTTAACCACTGGAGTTGTCAGGGGCAATTTGGGATTCAGTATCTTGCCTAAGGACACTTTGGCATGTGGAATGGGGGAGAGAGCGATCGAACCGCTGATCTTCTGGTTAGTGGACAACCCGCTCTACTTCCTGAACCAGAGCTGCCTGTAGCAGTAGTGTTTCACTGTTGTAGCTGTTTTAGCTGTAGCTGATGTAATGCCTTGATACTTGGTATCAAAGCAGTACATTGGTTTAATGTGCTGTATGAAAATGCACCTATTTTACATTGATATCAAGTTGATCTTCAGATGTAAAATCTTTATATGCAAAGTAATTAGAAACTGAAGCTGTAAAATAGAAGTAATAGTAAGTACAGTGTATAAAGTAGTGTACAGTGGTGATTGGGCAGCTGTGGCTCAGGGGGGAGAGTGGTCATCCTCTTACCAGAATTTGGTATTTTGATCCCAGTCTTGCTCACTCCGCATGCCAAAGTATAGACAAAGTACTGCACATAGATGCAGTGTATGAATGTGTGTGTGAATTGGGGAATGGCAAAAACCTGTACTGTAAAGTGCTTTGAGTGGTCATGAAGGCTATAAAGGCTCTTTTTAAATACACAGACCATTTTTCCATTTAAAACTATGGTTAAGAGATCAAGTGACAAAGTACAAGAGACAATATGAATAGGAATGTTTTCAAATGTAGATTTTTTTTTATACTTTACATATTACATAGAACCCTAAACAATGAAGTAAGTAAATAAGTCCACCAAATACTGTATGTGTATTGTATCACATCTGGTTAATTCAGACTTTACGAATGCACTTGAGTAGTTCAGATAATCCACTCACTAAGACATTGTAGTGAACAATGTCAATGGAAATGGTATTTGTCCTCTAACTGGTGTCAATGAGCTGGAGGGAAATATTAGTTTGGATGATCTGTGTTGAGCAGAGATTTGTCAGATGATTTTCTATCAAACTGTGAGGTTGAAGACATCAGCAGATGTTAACAGCATCGTGTTTACAGTGTATGGATGTGAGATGGATCCTGGGACAATCCTCTTTTAATAAAATATTTACTCAAGTTGTTTGGTCTCATTATCACTGGCATCACAGTTCTGCTGTGAGAGCTCTGCTGATAACGGCTTTTATTCTCTGCAAATAAAACGCTGAGGAAAAAGTCCGAAGCAACCTTGTTTTCACTTTATGCACAATGTTCACCAAAATATAACATCATCATAACTTAAAGTGACTCATCCTGATACAAAGCAACTCATTTTCAATTGAATAGCTTTACTGAAAATACAGAGTATAATACTACACAGTTTGTAGAGGAACATTGAAGGTTGAATGTACCACTAAAGTGTTGCTTCTGGCCACTCTGTAGGGAAACATGACCTGGATCTGAGCGGTGTTCTTGGTGCACAGGAAGACAATTACTGCCCACAAATGAAGCCATGGACTTCCAAACTACTTTTACAGTAGTAAAATATTATTATACTTACTATATAGTATAGTTATTATGACTCGATGATTAAAAACAACAAAAAACAGCATATTGACCACACAGTCTTTCTCATGTACAAAAAAATCACACACAAAGACAAATGATTGACAAATGAAATACATCCAATACACCCAATGAAATAGCTCGACTATGTTAAAGATAATGGAAATGAAAACATACTGCATATGGACAGTAATAGCAAATACAAGTAAAACTATAGGGAGAGGAGACCCCCTTGTGGAAATTGATAAGGAATATATTTTATTATAAAAAAATGACAATAAAGCCAGATGAATGATATAATAAATGTATTATTTTATTGTTGGAGGAAACCGGAGCACCTTCACTAAACCCACACCACTATAGTAGACAACAGACACATTCATAAAGACAGCTCAGTACCGGGAATCAAGAAGAAGCCTTATGGGTGAGAGGTGAAGAATCTTCAAGTCCTGTAGCCTATGTACATACGCACAGCTCCTTGATATGCTGTGACATCATTTATGACACCCCTGACAACTGTTTCAGTATAAAAAGTTGTAACTTTGAAGTACAGGTGAATGTTGTTGATTATTATACATGTATCTTTACAATTCAGGCCAGCAAAACAATTATACATTGATAATGCCACTGTAAAATGAAAATATAAGACTTGATATACATAATATATTTTTATATATATTTACCTTAGCTGCAAGCAACAATACTTGGGTTCTTTCTCCTGTGCGCTGAACAGAGGGAAGCCGCTCAATCAGCATTAATTAAATACGCGAGGAGCAGTGAGCAACAGTCAGGTTTGACAAAGCTGCTCAAAGTCACTTCAGCTGCTTTAAATCTGTTTCATGACTGTGTGGGACCAATTATACTTATTTCAGCATTGACTGTATATAAAGATGGACAGAATGACAGCTCCCCAAAAGTGAAGCCAAACCATCTTCATTGCTCCCTGGTGGCTGGCTCGAGTATGGATAATAAATTGCTGCCTCCTCCATGTTAGTGAAGAGGACATGGGCTGAATTAAAAGGTTAAAAGGCAAAGAACACATCAAATAAATCTTTCGCAAAAATGGTTTCCATGATTTTAGGTATTTCTTATAACACAAACCAATTGGCATAATGCCAGTATACATAGAAGACACCATCACTGACAAACAAGACAATGTCTTACTGCATGTAATGTAGACAAATAAATGTTCAAATGTTCATGTTTGTATAATTTTTTTGTATCAATAATTTGATGCTATAAAAAATGAAAAGTCATGATTGACATCTAAGACTGACTTGCCATTGGTTAAGCATGTGTATCGGTGGAACCTCGATACTGCAGCTCTACTCTACGATTACTACTGTGCAGATTCTAACTCCAAATGATGTCAAAAGTGGCAGCACCCGTATGCATGTCATTTTAGCTTAATCTTTCTTGTAGCCTTGGGATGGAGAGATTTGTAGGTGCCAACCGTTGACATGCACTGGACTAGACATGCTGACTAAAGACCCAGCAGATCTGTGTGAGCTTTACATATTGAGACTGGTACATTAATGCAGTGTTTTACTCTTCTGGAACTACCATGTTGTAAGCATTGAATTGTGTTTCATATTTGCAATATTATTTCTCACTTTTGAAACTTTTCTGTTGTAGGAGCTGTTGAGGAAAATTGTTTCAGCATATGCAAATTTAGAAAATGAAACATTTGTTTAGTTTCTTTTTTCGCACTGAGTTTCATACCGAGGTCACATGAACTGGCATCAGCAATGGTACCACATGTATGGTACAGAAATGTATGATATGGACAAAAGCACTTACATCTTCTATACTAGTGGCCAAAAGTTTCCTCAAAGTTGACCAGCTGATTTATAAGCTCACTCTGCATTGAGTGGCGTCTCCACAGCATTTTCTTGGCTTTTAGATTCCTCGGAAAAACAGGTGCACATGGTAGAATAGGCTTTGACCCTGTATTTACACCATTCAGCGTCTTACTACTTCCACTCAAAGGGTGGGAAGTGCTAGAGCTGACCCCGATATCAGGTATGGGAGCATGGGGATTCAGGGGAGGAAGGTATCCAGGGCGAGTGTGGGCAATGTGATCCAGAAGATAGGTCCCTGAGCCTCTACGCTCAAGCCTGGCTGTGTCTCGTCTCTGGGCTGCGCTCTCCAAGGACTCCCTGGATCCTGAGAGAGTGGAGGACCTGCTGTTGACTAACTTGTGCCTTTCTGATCCCACTCCAGCTCCACCACTGTTCTTGGTGCTATTTTCTCTGCTGCCAAACTGTGGTAACTGAGAGTCTGAACTGTAGTGGTTCATACCAATGTTCCGCCGACGGACCACATTTTTTAGACTTGAAACATTCAGTTGTCTAAGACAGAGGGAGGAATCTTCCTCCAAAGGACTGGATTCATGAGGAAAGGGGACACTGTCCTGATGCAGGTTTGGGTGTGAAGTAAAATGCAGTGAACTTGCAGCACTGTCATATGACATCTTTCTACCAAAGCCTCTTCTTCCACCTCCTCCCCTATTCTCATGTCCTGGCGTGTTCTCTAGTGCTTTCAGTAGCCCTGTTGTTTCTTTGACATCGATACTGAGGTGGCGTGAAACAGCAGGAGGTCTTCCATGGATTGCAAAGCTGGTGAATTTGAGAGACCAGTCCTCCTCAGCTGTAACTTCCACTGGCTCCTCCGTCAGGGAGCAGGTCTGGCTCTGCTGGAGCAGCAGGGAAGGACTTTTGGTCCGAGGCTCCGAGTGTAGTCTGTGGAGATTAAGTCGCTTATCCACTGTAGGAACACATAAAGGACTAGGATGTTGGATTGGAGAACCTGGTTGAGATATGACTATGCCAGGCCCTGAGCATAAACACTGGGAATCCCTGTGGCCAAGAAAAGGGGAAGCACCCACTGAGGAGCCCTTTGGAGAGGTTTGCAGCTGGACCTCATATGCAGACATGCAACAAGGTGGAGTGTAATGGAGACGCTCCTCGAGGTCAGGAGGTGGAGGAACATTGAGGTACTGTTTAGTCACCTGATGGCCAGATGGCAGTTTGTTGGTGGTGATGATGATAACTTCTTTACCCTTCACCTTGCAGGCATCCAGGAGGACCCTGAGGACATCCCTGTTTCCTGAATTGACTGCATAAACCAATGCTGATAATCCTGTGTGATCCTCCAGAGTTGGATCAGCTCCACTGCTCAGAAGAAGTGAAAGGATTTCAGCTCCAGCTTGTTCGAGGCATGCGTGCATCAGAGCCGTTTTCCCTGTCTTGTCTTGGATGTTTGGATCAGCTCCACTTTCCAAAAGATACCTATTGGGAGTGAAGATCACATTTATTACACCAAGAAAGTGGAAGCTAGTAATCCTCAACAAAAAACACGTACTTTCACCAATCATGAACTTACCGAACCATCTTGTGTTTGGGTACACTCTGGGAATCTGTGTGGCGTGTCTTGCAGGCTACCATAAGCGGTGTCTCTCCATGTTCGTTACTCTCATTTATGTAGGCCCCGCCCTCCAAGAGCAGCCGAGTCAGACGCAGACGACTCAGACACACTGCCTTTAGCAGAGAATTGCCATCTGTTCGAACCTCTGATGACTCATCCATTGTAAGGATCTTTGATAACTTCAGTTCACCTTCAGTGTTTGATGGGAGATCCACAGCCGAGTGCCTGCAATAGAGGAAGAGGAAGTTCTCAGGTATGAGGTGGGCAGCTGTTGGTGGCTTTACATTGTGGGTCCTCAAGTCAGAGCCTCAGATAAACTGCAAAGTTCACATCTTTTTTTTTCTCTGATCCACAATCACAAACTCATTCCCAGGCTTCTCTGCATGTATTACGATCAGATTGCAAACAGAAATATTGGCATACTTACGATACATGCTCGTCTGATGTGCTGTCTTTGCTCTTCTCTGTTACTCTGCTGCTGCAGGTGAGGCCCTTATATGAACGGCACTCACCTACACAGCCCATAGAAATGATAACATATGTCTTTATATCTGAGGTGATGTTGCTTTTTCAACCTTGAACTCTGAAGATGACGCACATGTCTGCATTTGTAAAATACTTCAAGAATTCCTTGTATAGTTGCCAGTGTACAATGAGGTTTCACAATGGTAACAGTTAAAACTCCAAACATTCCATCAGCTGTTTGTTCAGAAGATGGGAAGCGACGCAAAAGCGACAGTTAAGGGCACAACATCTGTTCGGTCCTTTTTCCAGCATCAGACATGAGAACACAAATAGATTTTCATCCTCTCCTGAACAGCCACTATTCATTCCTGCAGCAAATTGTGTGTGTGCCCTTGAGTTTCTCAGAATCTATCAAACTGTGACTGAGAGTAGAGTGTGTGTGTGTCAGTTGGGTACGCATGTACGTGAATACATTAGATGACACATTTTAAGTGGTCAAAGTGTTGGTGTACTTTTCAGTGTATACACTGTGGCATCTGAATTATCTGTACATCCTGATTGTGCCGTAGCCTAGCCTAACAGAGACCACCTTTATTAACCAAACAGATAAAGTCCCATCACTGCACGTCTGTCTGATCCTGAAACTAGATTTTACCCAATGATATCACCTCCACAATGTTACATGCATGTGTAATACTGTTAATGATCAGGCCATATTGTGCTTTATGGCCTTCACACTAACTCTTTAAGCTAATGTTAAAGGGAAACTGGTATTTTTCAACCTGGGTTCTAGGTTTATAAATGTGGATGTGTAAAAGAATGGTACTTACAAAAGATTTTGCCTTTGGCCGAGTCCGCATGCCGAAGTTGTGCAAGATACTGAACCCTAAATAGCTTATTCCCATAGAGAAGTGCTGCACATAGATACACTGTATGAATGTGTGTGTGAATGGGTGAATGTAAAACTGTACTTTTCATGGATTTTTAGTGGTAGGGCTAAGGGGTGAATTGGGACAGGCCCTTAGTACACAGATTCCAAAAGTGCCATTCATTTCCTGTACGTGCCCACATTTATAAACATATAGGGCCAAGGTTGAAAAATACTGGACTTCCCCTTTAAACTATCCTACTACCAATCTAAACGCCAAACATTTTAAGTTTTCAAAACATTGAACATTAAACATCAATTTTAAGTAATTTTATAAATTGTTACTAAAATGTTTGAAACAACATGAGAGCAGAGTTTGTGGGCTGATTGTTGAAGCTCTTGTGAAATATACAGCATGGCTTGATTTAGACCATCAGAGATGTAGATACTATATAATTGAGCTATTGTTTTTAATGCAGCATCACATTAGCAACATTTCACCAGTGTAACTGGTTGGAGAGGAGCTCATTTTAACTGCGGTATAAACTGTTGTTTGTTTGATCTGTAACACTGAATCATATTTTAGAAGTTAATAGTTTAGTGTGTAAAATCTGTAACCAATAAAATAACCAATAATATTAACCACAGGAGATTGGAAACTAACCTGTTTTACAAATTGGGTGCTTGAAGACACTGGGATTCACCCAACAGGGACGGGACATAAAGATACTATTGATAGCATTATGGGAAATAAAGGAACTAAACATTTTAAACACAACTATAGGTGCAACATAACAACTACAAATAGAGATATCTTGTGCTCTTCTGAACAGAGGTTGAACATTGTTCCTTCAATCTGCCTCTCATAAGTCCCCTAACTTTATGGGTATGCATTACTGAACCTAGTGCTATTGTAACTATCTGTACAATGCTGTAATGGTTAATTAGGCAGGACTAAAGCTGTATATGTGGAGATCAGGAGGGTTTAACCTTTGTTAGCAGCCTGTTCAGTTGGTTGACATTCAGCCTCATCTGTGCTTCTTTGAGCCTGGCCTTCAGCTCGCACCAAAACAGACAGAATAGCTAATGACAGAGACCGCAGAGAAAATGTCATTCCTTACCATTACTCCACAAGTGAAGGCTAGATATGTTTCATTCCATTCTCTCAGGTAAAGACATCAGTATGATTATTTATCCAAGTAAAGTACTGGGGTTTTATGTACCAGGAATATATTCTTTTTTTTGAAAGCGACAGAAATAACCCTGCAAGGACAATTTTAATGAAAAGAATCCTGTGCTGCCTGTCATTTACCACATGAACATATTCAAAATTATGATTACATGTGGCTATCAGAACAAGCAGATGATTATCTATGCATTATTTACTGGATATACCACATTGTTGTCTACCAAACCAGGATGAAACATCCTCAGTGACGAGTCCTGTTTCAAGGCCGTAAAACGTTTTTTGAGGTAGAAGTAACGGTTTTACATGAGTTGTATCCTCCCGACTTGAGCATGATGAGGTGTTTATCATCATTTCTACTGTTATACGTATAATTTTTACTGCATAATTAAGAGAACATTTTAGAAAATGTATGGCACACAAATGCAGCAACACAATATAAGATTATTTCCAAAAGCACAACTGTTAACATTGACACTACTTTCAACACTTCAGGTTATCGTTGGTATGTGCACAAACTTACCTGGATGTGTCTGGTTCTTTACCATGGAGGCTGTTCAAACTGCAGGACCCCTACAGCTGATGGGTCAGCGTCGCTGTGCAGGCTGAGGAGGAGTGTGGAGAGCAGACATCCGTGCAGGGGAATGACTGATGAAAGTGAAGAGTGTGGAGACAGATATTCATCAGATGAGAGCGAGAGGCTGGCCTATGGCTGCTGAGGAGCAGGAAGCACGCAGCCAATGACAGCACATCCTATTATGAGCAGCAGACGGTGGTCTTTGGTGAAGCATTTGCGCAGGTACGACTAATTTTTTCACCTTCACGTATTTAGACTTAAGATGTGCGCGATGACAATGGTGCAGCTGACGTCACCGAAAAGTTCAAGGCTGCAGACAGATTTGTTTTGGTGAGGATTACACAACAGGAATTTTCACTCACTTTGAGGACACATTACTATATTCTGAAGTTAGTGATGGAGTAAAATAGAAGTCACCTATTGGCCTGAGATTGATTTAGATTTTCTAACTTGAGGAGAAAAAATATTTTCTCCTATGTGTGAACACACAACCCATGAGGTTTAAATTTACTGTTCTTTTCCTCATACTGATTCATCTCTTACAATTTCCTGTTTACTGTGTAACTTGATACATTATACGGACATTTTCACATCAAACTCAGCTCTGGAATGTAATCCAACATATGTGCTGTTATGTCAGGTGATATGTCACAATGCCATCTCTTGAAATACACCTGGGAACAAAGCTGTTGTCTGCTCCATCCCAGGCACTCGTCCAGCATTCATTGTGTCCTCCATGAGGAAAATTATTCCTCTGTGGATCTGGGTTTATTTACATGCACATGTAGCAGAAATTGGAGTCTAATTTACACACAAAATTCTAATATGAAAAATTATGTTGTGGTTTTGTAAAGGAAATTAAAAAATGTCCAGAAAAATTTGCTTGTAGTTGTATATCAAAACAGCCAAGACAACACAAGAGTGTCTTCATATAGAACAGGGTGCAGAGAGCTGCAGATGCAGCTCAGAGAAGCACAATGTAGCCAAATGTGATGGATGAAATCATGAGAAATAGATTAGATTTAAGTTGTTAGCCTTTGATTCCATAACTGGAGTTGATTATGTGTCCCTCGCAGCTGAGGAGCACACAGTAACAATCTATTTAGCTGGTGTTGCTGTAAAATGTCGAATAAAATATGATTGTATTTAAGATAAACCCTTTTCTAATAATTACATCCCCCCCTGTAAATGACTGCAGTATAGCTGAAATCAAAATTTATTGCAAGAAAATATATAGAAAATACAACTTTGTATGACAGCACCCAACTGTACAAATCACATTAAAAACCAGCAGTTACATTACTCTGGTGCCATTTACAAAATCACAAGGCTTTTTAAAAATGTTTCCTCTTCATGGCTCTATGCTCTCATAGACTTCAAATCTGTACTGGATACCGTTCTCCTCCTGCAGCTCCTGTGGCACTCCTGGGAACCTGTGGCAGACACAAACTTTACTGTGCAGCCCATCTGGTGTATACATGAATGTTAAAAGGTTCAACAACACTATTTGTGTAAATTCAACAGCCAAGAGCTGTATTAACCAGATACGCCTGGAGAGACATTACTGAAAATAAATCTGGTTTTGTGACCATGATGCAGATGTTAGCTTACATCAGCATTAAAGGACAACGTGGGTTTTATTTTAAACTGTTGGTTTCTTTCAAAGCAGTCGGATCATCTGATTTCTTCACTCATCTGATGCGTTCTTTGTGCCCCAAGACCTCAGCAATTAACTAGTTAGTACAATACAAACCTAACTAACTAATATTTGCCTTTCACAGACATATCAATATCATATTATGTTTGTGATTTACGTCGATATTAAAACTTGTATTTTACAGAGTAAAACAATGCAGAAAAGATGTGAATTTGTGTTGACATTTTACATAAATACATGTTAATGTTCTTACTTCAAGTTTTACATAGTTGGTTGTAATTGTGTTTTCATCTCGATTATCATTTTTTAAAGGTTATGGTTCAACTGTAAAATATCCTGTAAAAAGCCTCAATTTCTTTTTTGTCATAAGGGATTTATAATGACTTCTTAGGAATCATTAATCAAATAGTGTTTAAATATATATATTGGCCGATATATCAGTATCTGTAAATTTCTACTCCCCAATATCGGCATCTGCGAATGTGGTTGTAGTTTAATCCTAAATGACCCACAAAATGGTGATGTACATGTGTGCTGATCTTACTCTGGCAGCTGCCGGTATTTGTCTGGACTGATTTCCGGGAGGAAAGTGTCACAGTCAAACTGCTTCAGTATTCGTGTGACAAACAGTCTTCTGGTCCCCGGGCTCTCCATCATCTCCTGGTAACCCAAAGCATTCAAGGAATAATTATTACAGAGAGAAAAGGGGTTTGTATATGATGCAGGATTGTGTGGAGTTTAATTGTATCCTGAGGTGGTTCACCACGACCATCAGATTTTAAAACAGTAAAATTCTGCTAAATTAAATAGTATTTGGATATTATTTCCTTTCTTTTTCCAGAAGCACTTCATTGAATTCTGTTTAAAAAAAGACCAATTTCTTCAGCAGTTTCTTTTTTTTTTTTTAAACCAAAAACGTTTATGAAGTAAGAATTTCTGTGACTTAAAATTCTCCCCCATTGTGGTTATTTATTTATATTGTTAGAAAATCACTTGTGACCAGTGCACACCCTGGGTGCTCCATGCAGTACCTTGTAGAGAGAGCTGCCTCCTATAACCCAGACCTGGTCGGCCTGGTCAGCGAGCTCTGTGTCGACGAGCCTGAGAGCCGAGCTGAAGTCTGCCGATAGATGGTGTGCTCCTGCAGGGGGCGCTCTGTGGGAACACAAGGAGTTGTATTAGGTCACTGGCCCTGTTCAAACCAGGTATTAACATCCGTCCTGAGAGACCCAATTACAAGTGGACAGCTCGGCGTTCGTCTCTTCACACCTGGTATTAAAATGTGTCCTGAATGTTTCTCCTCCGCTCTAGATGCAAATAAACATTCTGTTCACGAAGACCAAATGCTGTTGTTTTTACCTAGTGTACGGTTGCCACAAACAAATCAACGTTTGTGCACTGAGAAGTGTTAAAATATGCTGTGAAACTGTAGCGGGTCAGATAACATCAGCACATTTGCGTTCACACAGAAGGTGGCCACGTCCGTCCCAGACCACATCTGAATTTGGTCGGACTGATCAGATCACGGGTCGCGTTTGGGTGTTGATCACTCAGGACAGATGTAATTACCAGGTCTGATCTGGTTCACTGATGCAAAGTGAAGCACGTTCCACGTTAGCCCCCGTAGCCCCTGCTCAAGTGACTCTGAGCAGCTAACATCCTGCCAACTGACCATCGTGTTACTTATTGACTTACAGGGTCGCTTCACCTACATTACTAAAAACATTTCCTCACCTCTAATGGCATCAATTCATGCTGATAATTGTTTTTGGACTTCATCAAACTACAATTTCTGTCAAACAAGAATTCATGAATTACAGAGATTTGAAGTGTCTGAACCTAATCAGACAGGACTGTGGATGTGAACCTGGGTGTAACAATCACCCGATAACTACACTGCTGTTATTATATGTAGCATTAACTCATTCATTCAAAAAGAAAGGAACATGGCCTCTGAATGCAATCCAGCCAGCAATTACATGTTAATAGCACTCAGTGTTTATTTATATGAGGCAGGGTTACTGGACTACTGCTGTAGAGGCTCACAAAAGAACCTGAACACACTGAGAAACTCAGTCAAATAGAAAGCACTACAAGCAGGTTGCAGTGTATCTACAGTGTATTTCATTTGTACACACTGTCGTGCGTCAGCTATAACTGTGTGTGACACATACTTGCACTGCCTGCTGAGGACGATGTTGATCCTGTTGTTCAGAGGTCTGTTCTTCTCCGGGATGGAAAACCACGTCTTCCTGCCCATGATCACCACATTCTGTTTACCTGCAGGACAACAAGGTTAGAGTCCTCTCCACGATACTATAAAGGAAATCAGTAGATATAAAGTGCTGTTCACATCACTGGCTTCATCTGTTGAGATGATGGCTTTATGTCATTTAAGTATTTGTCCTTTTTTACAAAATGGCTGTTAAGAAAAACGTTTATATATACAGTAGGTACCACATCACCCCACTAGAGCACTGCGCTCCCAGAACTCAGTATTTCTTGTTGTCCATAAAGTCTCTAAAAGTAGAGTAGGAGCCAGAGCTTTCAGCTATCATGCTCCTCTCCTGTGGAATCATCTCCCACTTTCAGTTCGGGAGGCAGACACCATCTGTACGTTTAAGAGTCGGCTTAAAACCTTCCTTTACGATAAAGCTTATAGTTAGAGCTGGTACAGGCTTGTCTTAGACCTGCTCTTAGTTATGCTGTAGGACTAGAATGCCGGAGGACACATGACACACGGAGCTTCTCTTTCCTCTTCTCCCTCTTTATAACATTAATGTCTCATCAATACATGTTATGGAGTTGACCTCTTCCCAGAAGTCCTTGTGCTTTATCATTGCAGATCTAGGATCATTGCTGCGGCCACATAGTCGATCGTGATCGAGGATCATGATGATGCATAGTGGTGGCAGCTGATAGAGTATGATTACAACTAGATTGCATAGATATACAATATTCCTCCTCACATATACTACCATTACTGCTCCCTTCATCTCATTCAGACATTTTTTTTGTATAAATACTTTTACATTTAAGTTAGACACTGTCTTTTATCATGAACATGTACTGCTCTTCTGTCTGAGACAAATTTGTGAATATGGGCTATACAAATAAAATGGGTGATTGTTCATAGGAACTGCATAGCCTGATACTACATCCAGACTATTTACACAATAAGCTTGGTGTAATGACTATAATGTTACATTACAAATATTTTATAGGCAGTGTAAATCCTTTAGCTGTTGTCTGGTTGTACACACTAAACCTGTTTCCTTACTTCAGTTTATCTCAGCTTCTGCTCTAGTACGTTCATGTATTATTTGTTTCTTATGTTTACAGTCTGTGGTTTCAAAATACCTCAATAAAGTGAATGTTTAACTAGGATATAAAACTCTTTCAGGCTTTAGTGTGTACAGTCGTGCAGTCTGTGGTTTCAATAAACTTGTAAACAGTGAATGTTTAACTGTGGAAGACACTTTGACCTCTGAACCAGGCATGATTATAGTGAACCAGGTGAACTTCGGTACCTTTCTCAGATGGAGTCGCTGTCATGCTTCTGAAATGTTTGAATTCGTTGCTGAAAGAGAAGACGACAGGATTTATTTGTTTCTGCTGCAGTGAGCCGCCGCCATGTGTCTTCCTCTGTTGTGTAAACAGATGCTAACCTGCGGCTCGTCTGTTAAACAGACTGAAGCTTTTCATGATTTCCATGAAAGTGACTAACCTGAGTCTGACAGGGTGCCAGGGCAGGTTCCCCCTGTTCCCGATCCCCAGGTCAGGACACACCGCCACGATTCCGTTCAGAATACGGGACATTTTGTCACAGAGCTGGACACTGACGCTGCTGCTGTGTTCACACTGCTGCTTCCCGCCAGCCACTTACAGAAGCACCGGAAATGACGACAAGACTCCTCCTCCTCTTTCTTCCGGATAAAATAATTCCTTATAATGATGATTGGTCAAATCAGTCCTCCACAAACTTTAATGATTTTATTATATAATATAATTTGTACATGGAGACATTAGCCCTTACCAAAAAGTTAATGCACTGTTTTACTATAAAGAATGACTTTCTATGACCCTGGATTTCATTTATCACATGTATTGACATCTCTTTTATTTATATATATTTAAATTAAATGAACTTGTTTGTTTATATGTAATTTTACTTGTATTTATTTTAATTTAATTGACCTTTCATTTTTAATTTGGACTGTATTGTCTATTAATGGCTAACTGTCTACATATTCTATATGTTTTGGCAAATAACTGAAAAATAAATAATTCTTAGGTGAAATCAAATTCATTACCCAGCTCTTTTGTCAAATTCGTTTTTTTAAACATTTATTGTGGTTTTACATTTATCCTTCCATCATCATTACTACTGTATTGTGATTATTATACGCTACATGATTATTATACACTTATTATACAAATATATATTATCATATTGACCTTAGGCACCACTGACATGTTAACTGTATCAGACCAGAGGACATGTCTAGATATAATTTTCTTAAATGATGCCTAAATGCTGTATTTTTCTATTGACGTGTGACATATTGTTGAGTGAAGATTTATTTGTACTTTTTTCCAGTTTTCTGGCAGCTGATAGTCGTGTCATTAGATCTCTGCCATTTTGAGGCATTAAACACCTCCACCAGTCCTGTTAACCCCATAGGGTCAAACATATCAACAGATCTTTATTATTTATCATTTTTAGATTTTCCATTTTTCCCAGAGGTAACTCTTTTAAGTTCTGTGCATTTTACCCCAACCCCTTAAAGTAATTTCCACACTGCCAGCAGTATACTGTGTCTCCGATTGGGAAAGGGTGACTCTTATTTATTTGGTCCAAAATATCCATAGTCTGAATTTTGGTGTTATAATATATAACATATTTCCTGAAAAATACATGTCAGAATCTACGTGTCTTCAGTGGTATATAAAACACATTGACAAGTAAAAAAATGTTTTATTGTAACTGCTACATTACAATCAGAACTATAGTACAAATTGTGTATAAAATATACACATAAAAAAACATTTCTTACATTAAGTGGCTCAGATGCAGGAGCTTTGTTCCAACTCAGCACCGTCGTTACTGAGAATATAGACGTCTCCTTCCCTTAATGATCATCCAGTATTTTCTGCCAATCTTTGAAAAAAAGGCCGCCTGTGTGCATCATATCCGTGTTGTCAAAGGTGGACAACACTGCTGGGATGTGTATGATGAGCCAGTATGTGCTTGATGGGTAAACTCCACACATACAATATGGCCACTACATACAAAATGTGACAGCACATACTATATACATCAGTCTCTGTCTGGCGACTGGCCTCTCAGCTTGAGGGGGCGATGTTACAGTGAGCACAGCAGGGGCAGCAGTGGAGTGAGTCATGAATGAAGATATCACACTCCAGACAGAACACACTGTGACAGGATGGACAGTTGAATACCTAGAAATATGGGGACCGAGAGGAAGACCGGGCAGTTAGAGATGGAAAGAGGGATTGAAATTGTGATAAATAGTATTTGTGTGATTATTTCCTCCCTAAATTTCAATTATCTGTGTATATTTCTAATCAAAACATAAATCAATCAGTGATCCACCAGTAACCCCTGAGCAAGACTGTCCTGGAACATGTTACTTTTTAACTGTAACATGTCTAAACTCAGCTTTTATTTTACAAGCTGAATAGAACTTTCTGTGACAAGTAAACTGAACTACCCATGATTGTTAGGAAAATAAATACTTAACAGAATTAAACTGTTCAGCGGTGTAGTTGTGCCATATGGTTACAGTGTATAATATATACATCAGTGCAGTTGTCACTGTGCCACTAACTACGAAAACTGTCAGAGTACATAGATCAAAGTATTTATATACATTATTGGTATAACAGTATAAACAGTGAATAGTATTCAGCTAATATACTTACACTTTTATCCTTTAACTTCCCTTGACAAGCTTTACAGAACCTGAAACCAAATCACAACAGATTTAGATCATAGACTCTGTATTATGATGAAGTGTCTCCATTTCCTCCCACTACCCATAAATGAAGCCAGAATAAATATAAACACTGCAATCTCGCACATTTGAAGACAGTCTGCACAGTAGCGATCTGGGATGGAGCAACTATGACAACTTCCCGCCGATACACACACTCGACTAATCGTAAGTTGGTCTCAGCTTTCAGTCATCCACTCAGGAGTAGTCTGCTGTGTCTCATGTGAGACAGGTTGGACTGAATGAATGTATATACATACTGTATATATGCAACATTTTTCTTAAAATGTTCCCAAGTTGAACCATCTCAAAACCAGCACTAGCAGCAGGACAGCACTGGCACTAAGTTCTTTGGTGGAGGCAGAGGGATTTAAGACCTATACTGCAGCCAGCCACAGGGGGGCGATCGAGAGGGTTGGGATTTACTTTTGGGGAGTTGTTATGTTGTCCATCTTTACATACAGTCTATGGTTTAGATTCACAGCAGTATGCGTTTGTGAGCGTGTGAGTGTATTAGAGCCACCTGTCTCCTTTGAGCTCCTCCACAGGACTCTCTACAAAGGTCTGGAGAGGGAAGAGGTGGTGGAAGGATCTGGCGAGATGTGGGGCTGACACCAGAGTCAAACCTTGGAGACAATACAAAACATACACACCAGGAACATAATTACATTGAAGTTTGATGCCACAGGAAGAAAATACAAGTTTCATCTGATCGATCTCACACACACACACACACACACACACACACACACACACACACACACACACACACACACACACACACACACACACACACACACACACACAGTGAATCCTCCCTTCAGACGTACCACAGACTTTACACTCCACAGGAAGCTCTGTGTACTTGGCATGGCACTGTGGACAGAAGTACCCTCCCAGAGAGAGACCGGGACCACTGCTGCTGTCCAGATGACTGGGAGACACACAGCAGGAGCAGTTCATTACAAAGACAAGTCATTCTCATACAAGCAGGCCACTCACTGCCCAGGCCTCAAGATTTAAAATCATACCATATCCAACTTACGACATGCTGAATGAAGGCTTGGCATCCTGGTCAGTCAGAGCAGCGATAGTGTGCTGAGGAAAACCTGAGCCAAACACAGGATTCTAATTAAGGGGGTCTGAGACAAATATTCTGGAGATGCTTTCACAGTCATGAATAAGCTTAATACTTTAATGAGGAACATGAATCCCCTGAATGCATATACTTTACCTTCCCTGTCGAAATTCACAAATTTGTATTGGTGTTGGTGTAAAAGTTAATTACTAATTGTTCAAAAACACTTTACTGCAATTTCTTTTCAAATTAATTATTTCAAAAATCTAACCAATTCTAGCTCCCAGGGAATAAGGGATGTGTCTCCAGACTTCAAATTATATGGTTGATGTTATTCAGCATTTCTACTACGTTTACATGGAAACATTTAGCATTTTGCAGCATCGACATAGGGCAGTTACCAACAGCTTCATAACACATGTCATATAAAGCAGTTGTAGCACCCAAAATGGAAAAAATGTATGGCTATTTCTGGTTGGGGTTTTAAAAATGTTCAACATAATGAAGGGAGTCATAATCCGGCTATGCTCTGTAACATGTTTATGAATGAAATATTCTATTAGCAACTCATGTAAACACCATAGTAAAAATAATGTCCTATTGTGAATAAGGTCAGCAGTCGGAATATTGGTGTCCAAGTAAATGTATTCAGTGTCAGTACGGCCCTATTGGGCACTGAAACTGAACACAGCCATCAATGTTAAGTCTGTGTGACTTCTCTACCTGATCTTGGTGCCAAGTCCATTGGTTTGTACTGAGGACAGGTTCACAAATATATAGCTCCATTAAATATAGACTCTACTTTCATAAAACAGCTAGACACTGTAGTAACAAATATTACTCTAACAGGAAGAAACACTGCTTTTGTTTGGAACTATTTTCATTGGCACATTAATCCACGTTCAGCAACTCTAATGGAAATTCGGTGCAGCAGGTCGCTGGATGTGCTGTTAGATTTGCTGTTATTTAACACTTGGTCACTCTGACGTTATTTACATTTCAATGGAAATAGCATCTGTATACTGACCCATGCGTATTAAAGAGCATTCAGATGAGGAGCTGGCTGGGGGCGGTTTGATGTGCATTATCAGAAGCTCTTTGAAGTGACTCTCGTCCAGGATAACGTGGTATAAGCCGCCCGTCTCCCTGGTCAACACCGTGCACACCCGGACCTCTGCCGACAGGCCGATTACCGACACCCGCACCTTCAGAGACTTCAGGGTCTGACCAGGGGGGGGACACGGCCGTACATGAAGGAAAAGCAGACCAGAAACACATGTCAGATATACATTACACTTAGCAGCTGAAATGCTTTAACAACTACTGACTGGACACTGATGACCGTGCACCTCATTGGTAAGGGTGTGACTTCACCTTGATGAGTTCATAGATGTTGGCTGGGTCACATGTGGTGAGGCTGCTAAGGATTATAAGGATCTCCCGGCTGGTGTGTCCAGGCATGTGCCTTCAGACAAAGACAGGAACGAGCTCAGTGACACTCAGTAACATTACAGAGGGCTGTGTAAGACAAACACTGCAGAACCTACTTGAGGGACTGTATGGCCAGGTTGAGAGAGTTGTACAGGGACGGCTCTCCGACACACACAGTGTCCACGGCTTTCTTCAGAGCAGAAATGTGTTTCTTCGGGTTTCCTGGTGGTGAAACAAGACGACACATCACAGTAAAGAGTGTGGCTTAATCTGGACGGAGCTGTTTATAAAGATAGAGACACATGGATCATTTATGACATTGTTCTCTGTTGCCGTTACAACTGGTTTAAATTACAAATTCTAACAATGTTAACTTGCCCCTGTGGTTTTAAATGATAAAGTAAAATAATTTTCATCATTCTGTGAAGGGAGCTCAAGATGGAAAAATTATGCATTTTAAATATTAACCAACAATAAGAACATGATTAACAGTTCATATAACCCTCACCTGTCAGGTCAGTCAACTTCTCAGCCCTTTTATTCTTTGTGGTGATAATGCCCATCTGAGGACACAGAATACACACTGGTTTATTAAAGCAGTAACATTCTTTGATGACATTAATACTCACACACTGCCACACACACACACACTGCCACACACACACACACTGCCACACACACACACACTGCCACACACACACACACACACACACACACACACACACACACACACACACACACACACACACACACACACACACACACACACACACACACACAAGAGGGATTACTGTATAATAATAATAATAATTTCAAAGTATACAGAGTATTCTGCATTTGTGTGAGTGAGATGCCAGTTGACGACAGGCAGTCAAGGTCACAGATGATATTCTATATTTTATTGCCTTTTTTCCCCAAATACCAGAAATAAGCAAATGTACATGGTATGATAACCATCAATTTTCATACCATGGTATAAAGTAAAAGTGGGATACTGCTGCAATACTGAATACAAATTCCAATCAAAAATTAAGAGAGGTCAGAAATATCTTCAGATTGAATGTGTGGTTCAACCATTATTGCATACTAATGTCTACAGAACAATGAAAGGAGAGAAGATATCTCATCTGCATCTGTGCGGACACGTTGGTCAAAACTAGTTATGAGTGCCGTAGCAAGTTTTCCAATAAACTCACCTCAACCTGTCACGTTAAAAAAAGAGCTGAATGGATTTAAGTGTGAAGTCTCAAAACAGTTCAGTGCAAAATAACTCATGACTGAACAAACAAACCTGACTGATGGGGTTTTGGTCGAAATACTCATCCACAAAAGCTTCCATCAGCTGCAGAGGAAAGGAGAGAGGGGGTTCTGCTTTACAGATCATCACATTGCATGACTGGTATTGTACAGTGTGATCGTTCTGCTACATATATTTACCTTTAGAGTCGCGGTGAGGCGGTTAGGTCTCAAGTCATGGTCTTCCATACTTCTTGAACAGTCAATCACCACATAGAGGTGACGCATCTAGAGCACAGGACATCCTTTAACAGCTTCTTCTCAAAGCAGAGTTGCTTTACACAACTTTAAACAAAAGTGGAATTGGGAATATTGGTCCTTACAAATATGTATAATTAATTTTGCAGCGCTACTGTCACCATGTTGACATGAGATTTAAGAGAACTTGGGGATTAGAACCATTAAGATAATAAGTGAAGTGATAATAAGCTTCTGTAGGAAAGAGGTGGAACTCACTTACCATTCCAAGCCTCACTTGTCCATGGCTTTCAATCAGCCTATGATACAAACAAAGCAGCATATTAGTTAAGAAGTACAATAGCCTTCTATAGAATCAATCAATCAATCAATCAATCAATGAAGAGCTCATGTATAACAATAAATACAGCAGCAAGGGGAAACATTCCACTTAAATTACATACCTGCATAAGTGCAATACACATTATGATACAGTGCTTGAGTTCATCTCCATCAGGAGAAAATAGAAATATTTACATCACAGCAAAGAAGAATTGAAAACGTAATTTTAACTAAATGTGTTTGAAGTCTCGAGCACACACACACACCTTTTCCTTTTGGACTGGAACAGGATCTCTTCCACTGTGGCTTTAAGTGAGCCAGATTCATCCTCCTTCAGAACCTCCCTGTAAGAGAAACATACAGTCACAGAGCATGTTATTAGGAACATCCGTACACTACATCTTATTCATGCAATTGTACAAGTAAGCCAATTAGGCGGCAGAGCAACTCATGCAGACAGGAGCTACAATTAATGTCCATCTCAAATATCAAAATGGGGGGAAAACAGCATCTCAGTGACTTTGACTTTTTCAGGCGAGCTGGTGTGAGTGTTTCTGAATCTGCTGATCTGTGATTTTCACACACAACAATCTCTACAGGTTTTACTCAGACACCCAACCTGCCTCCTGTCAACAGCCCAGACTGCTGGTTGATACACTTTGTTGCCTTAACACCAATCAGTCATGGTTTGAATGTCACAGGGTATTTGAGTGTTGTTACTGACCATGTTCATCCCTTTATGGTCACACTTCATTAAATGACTACTTCCTGCAGTATAATGCTCCATGTCACAAAGTAAAAGTCTCAAACTGAGTGTTATGAACATCACAGTGAGATCAGTGACCTAAAACCTTTGGCATGGTGTAGAACAGCACATTGGAATCATGAATGTGCAGAAACTACATAATGTTGAATCTCAAATAAGGTTTCCAACATCCAGAGCAAAAGGAGGAAGTACTAATGTGGTGTTTCAAATAAAGTGGCTGATCAATGTCAGCTGCAATGTTGCACCCATGACAACAAATATCTCAAGTTGAATGTCTCTTAGTATAACAGTCTTACCATGTCCTCTCGTAGCCTCCTTCCCAGCGCTTCGCTCTCTCTGGTTCTTCATCCATTATGTCTCCAGGCACGAAAGTCAATACACGATATCAGGCAAATAACTGAGGAACAACAGCTTCACATTAGTACACACGAGTCCACTAGACAGAGTATGAACACACCTATCTCTGATTTTAACAACACGCTGCCTCTAAAGCTGGTGAGTCTCAGAGGACAGAAAGAAAAACAGACAAAGCCTTACTCAACATTAAGTATATGTCATTATTTTAAATGAAATATTACACGAGTCAAATCATTTGTTGGTTACAAGTGACAACGACAAGTCTGCACCTCTGACAACCGCTAAGCTAACAGCTAACTGCTCTGTTGACGGACGTTGCTTGAGGTTGTTCATGTAATTAAATGAACTAACATAGAGTTTTAACACGTACGAATCTTGAGGGTTAGTATCTTTTTCTATCGTGTGTGATACCGATTCATAACTAACTACAACAACAGTACCTTGAATTACAGGCGGTGCAACTCAGTTATCCTCCGGAAGGAAACAAGCTGTCGAGAAAAAAAGAAATCAGTTCCGCTCATAGGTTTCCGCTCGCTTCTTGTTCTTCTTTGTGTTTTTTGACGAGTTGCAATAAAACTTGTGCATACCGCCACCTACTGTACCAGAGTGTGTAGAACAGGATTCACTACAGATTAGTCTGTAATAATGTAAAAAAAATAGAAAAATTATATTCAACTGAACAATCAGGTCGAACTAAGACTCATGTTACTGTTCTCTGAGTTTCCCAAACAAATCTTCATCCACCATCGTCCACAGCCTCTCACCCTTTGTTCTTCATTATATTGACTCAGTATTTTCAGTCTCCACACCAGCTTCTAAAAACCTTAATTATTTCACTCTATGTGCTCTATAGTATGTTCTGCCCTCACTGCTGTCATCTCACAATGTTCCAGTATTCCAGTATGCTTCATGTTGGTTGATCTTATCCATATCCTGTCTGCAGATTCATTATTAATCCTGACTTAATTCGACATGTACTCTCCACACATGGATTCTAAATAGACACTGACTCAATAGTGTGTAAACCAGCAGGACAGCTGCAGAGCCAGGACACAGCACAACATTGTCACGTCTCTGCTTCCACCCACTGAAGACCAACAGTCATTGCCATCACTGTATAAGCTGTACAAACCGATCAGCTGGAATTGCTCCCTAAATGTTAAATATTGGAATTTAGACTCCTGTTCCTATACAGTATGATTATCGTGATTATTTGAGCTGCTAGTCAATATCTGTAAGTAGCGATAAAAATGATCATTTGTATACTGGTTTGCAGAGTATCCTATTTTGCTCTTCACCCAATCTTCCTTTTAGCTCAATGACAATACCAATTTTAAGTAAGATTTGGCTCCTGATGGCTTTTAAATAAACATCATTTACTGATCTTTCTTCTGTTGTGACCTCTTTAGGACCATTGCCATCATAAACACTGACCTTGTTAGGACCAGTAGTCCTCATGGGGACCAAAGCTCAGTCCTAATGAGGCAGAACTTCACTTCTGAGGGCCTGGTTAAGGTTTGGTATGAGGTTTTGGTTAGGATGTCCTCAATGCAAAGCCCCAATAAGAAAACCTATACGTGTGGTTCAGGTTTACTCTGTCAATCCCCTCCTTCTCTCTCTCCCTCTCTTGTAAATGTGACAACGTTAACTCTGAAAATCTGGAAGCCATATGAAAAACATTTCACCACCACTATGTATATTGGCAGAGCTCTTACCCAACATGTTAGCTTAATACTTTATCTGTATACAACTAGTCTGTGCATCCTCTAGCACTGAAACTCTTTTCTGTCAAAGTTCAGTGAGCTGCATTAAGTGGCATTGGCAGTGAAGTATTGAATCCACATACTCTTTCCAAACATTTTTGAGACCCTATGGTGGCCTTCAGGCAACATGAAGTTCGCTTTATCTAATCTGAGCTACTGTAGAAACATGGCGGTGCAATATGGTGGATTCTGTGGAAAAGGCCCGGTTCCTGATTTGGATATAAAGGTCTAATTTCAAGGAAAACATTACTATGAATAATTCATAAAAGCACATTGTCAATAATATCTCCTGTCAAGTAACTATGTAGCATAATGGAGGTGTAACCTGATTCTGGAATCCTTAAGAATTCTCCTTCACATCTTACTTTCACCTCAGGATTTTTTCCATTGATGTCAAGAAAAAGTGTTTAGGGAAGGATATAGGATGTAATTTTTTGACCTATTTGAACGCAGCCTGTGTCTTCCTCCTAAAATTGTGATCCACTCCACCCTCACTGTAATGGTGGTAGCATTCCAGCACCAGCTGAATGCAAGTCCTCCGAGCACTGATTTTATTATATCTACCACATCACAGTGACACCTGAAATTCTGTGGAAACGCAGTAATACAACAATCTCCTTTATACCACCAACTTATACACATGATGTACAGATCAAAGAAACCTGCATGATTTTATGAATGGACAATGACTGAAATCAGTGCTCCATCAGCACTTTCCATAACTTAAAAAGTCTGTTAAAAGCTGATGAGCTCTGCACCAACTGATTTTAACATTTAACTGATGGTCCCCATGACTGGCTTTTATTTCAATAGACAAACATGTAAACTTGTGTTGTGTCTTGTACGCTCTTCAGTGTGTAACCTTGTATGTTACAGTACTCAGAGTACGTGAATTAACTTGAAGTTGATATCAATCAAATGGACATGTTTGAACTGTCCACTGTTCCTTTGAAATAAATTAAATGAATAAAATTTATTAAAAAATATATATTGACAAAGTGAAATAGTTAGAGGGAGGAAGGAATTTATTGACTTTTGAATAAAATGAGCTGAAGTACATTAGAAGTAGAATGTCCGACATGTTGTTTACACACCCTAAAAGAAAGGACTCAGTTACATTTGGGGGATTCCATTTGAGAACCGAGGTTTCCTCATTTACATAAAACAGCAAAAATAAGTACAGAAAAGCTCTTTATACAACAATTTAAAATATTTGCAAAGATAAAAAATTAACATAATTTACAAAGGGTGGTCAGTGACTTCATATCACACAAATTCATGTCTAAGCTGCACATTCATTGTACAGGAAAGTATCAAACATGATTTTTTAAAAAGCTATAAAAGAAGCACAATAACTGCTTCACTAGTACTGAAACAAAAACATTTCACATCACATCCCTCATTTTCTAACTTCAGGAGATATTCACACCTTAATTGTTCCTTAAAATAGTTTTTCATGAGAAACTTACAGAGGTTAAGAACCTTCAAAGTCGATAGATATCTATAAAAAAAAATAAACATCAATATTTCCTTCACCTACTTGTCTCTGAAAAAGTTCCATGGCTCGATACAGATGTAATATAAAGCAACAGGCTTTTCACTATAACAATCACATATCGGTTTAGTGACAGATTAGTCACTTTCCCTTTGTGAATGGGTCAGCGGTGAAGGTTCATGGTCGTCGGTCATAGTCACTGATCTTCCTCTTGATGTGCGACAGTTTGGACCTGAGATATTTACACCTCTTCTTCTTTATCTGGTAGTCTGGGGTCTGCGGAGGATAGAAAAGAATTCAAGCAATTAAATATTTTTCTCTATTTCCAGAGGACTGTATTATACTGTAAAGAACAGCACTGTGTGTACATTACCTTCTTGTGATTCTTCAGTCTGGTGTATTTATTCATGGCATCCTGAGATAAGGACGACAGCGGGTTAACAATCTGACCAATCAGAGGACTCCACCATCCCATTCATACTAACATTTCTCAGCCTTTTCTAACCCTTGACCAAATTTTCAGTCCAAATATTAAATGAAATTGTATTTGTTATTGCACCAGACCACAACATATATTCTCTCAAGGCACTTTACATAGTAAGGTCTAAATCTGGCTATGACAGTATGCCACTCTTACTGTATTTTCAGTCATGATCGGCGAAACACTGAATCAGGGAATTCAGTTAACTATAAACTCATTTGGTTTGCCATGGTAGTATGTGTGAATTTCTGATTCAGTAAGGTGCACGTTTAAGTCCTTCTTTGTTTACTGTTAGCTCAATAGCTTTGAGCAAAGCCAAACATCATCGAATTGTGGCTTGTTCAAGCACATTGTGTTCTTCACATAAGCTTAGACAATTCAAATTCTTAACACATTGTCATATTTATTGTTACTATTGTTGTAAGTGAGAAGTTTATTTTAAAAAAAGGTGTTAGGGTTAGTACTGACAGGACAGGGGCACTTCAGGGGTCAATCAGAATCAACTAGGGCCAGTGCCCAACTGACCCCATCCCTGGATGCCCTGCCACTGTCCGTTAATAGGCATAAAAACATTTGGTACATTTTTGTGAATCAGCTGAAGTACCCATGTTCATCATATTAAAAAAAAAAATCTGTAAAACATTAAAACATTTCTGATTCTGGAACATTTAATCAAAAAGGCTAAATGTACTTTGTAGTTCTAGGTTAATGATTAAAAAGAACCCAAAACTCACTTTCAGACGCATATGGACCGTTTTCCTACAATTGTTCTCATTATTATTTGAATTTCTTAAATGTGTCTAAACCTATTCTATTTGTAATCATAACCACACATCGTACACAGAGGGGTGGAATAGTCATCATCACTTTAAAGACACAAAACTGTCACGTCACCACTCACCAAGAACTGTGGACTGCCCTCAGGCTGTCGGTCGAGCTCTCTGTTCAGGTGGGCCAGGTCCTGGTTTATGTTGTCCAGCTCAGACTGCAGGTCCTTGTACTCCTGGTGATCCCGGTCAAACTCCCGCTTGTAGGTCAGACGTTCTTGCTCATCCACAATGGAAGGAAACAACCTTCAGACGAGAACAGAATGAAATTAACCCACATGGTAATAAGTTATTAGCCTCCAGTAGGGCCTCTAACAGATACATTTGGCAGTGCACACAAGATGGATTTATGGTATAGCAACACAAATGTCATAATCATTACAATTGTTGGCTAACAGATCCCTTCATACTCACGTGCTGAAGTCCTCCTCCTCCAGGTCATCTCCAGACTCTGCACCAGTGTCATAGTCCTTCAGCCGGGGCTTCAGGTTTCCCACAGAGCTGCTTATGTCCGAATCTCTGTGAACAGAATTATTGATTTTATTTATACATGTTTGTTGCAGCCTTGTCAGGTACCTCTTGGTTCACATGCCGACCCACTCCTAGGTCCCCTGGCGGCAGGAGGGCTGTAGACGGTGCTGTCAACATGGCCCTCCACTTCATCCTACAGCACCTGGACTCTTCAGGATACTACGCTAGGATCCTGATTTGGGAATTAAGCTCTGCCTATAACATTATCGAAGTGGGTCTGTTGGAGGAAGGGAAGGATGAAGGAAAGCTGTCCCAGCTGAGTGTGACTCCACCTGCCTCCATCTTAATCATACTAAACTTAATTGAGCTTAGTCCTAGACTGCTTATACGTGGAGACTGTGTTCACTGTAGGGCTGTCAAACAATATACATGAGCAGTACCTTACTATTTTTCAGACGGTATACTGAGTAAACCATCAGCACAGTGTAAATATATTCATATTTAACTGAAGGAAGTCTGCAAACAAACAACAGGCACTTGTGAGGTGTACTGTGAGATGCACAGCTTACCCTGGCAGGTAGAGAGGCTTGTTGTCCAGTCGGTCCAGATAGTCTCTGGAACCCCCAACTTTGTCATTATAGTCATTCAACATTATCTCTGGGTCACCAGTCACATTGTTCACCTGAAGCATCAGAAATTTTTCATCAGTATTAGTTACTGCCGATATAACAGTGTATATACAGTGTACAACAAAAATGTCCCAAAGTTAATGTTACATTACAATTTATGTCCATTTAATACAATTTGATCTTTTTCTAAAGCAAGATGAGCATGGACAAATAATCAACATGATAATAGCTTTCACTTTTTCTTCTTTACACATGATTTTTTGCAGTGTGCTTGTCATGTTGGAGGCTGCCTGTTTTTAGCGCAGTTCCACACAAATATGCTTTACACCAACTGAGCCAAATGATTTATTTTGGTTTCACATGTATTTGCTGCCAATCGTCATCAGGCCTCTTTTCATGTTCTTTGACAAAATTGAATCTTGCAGTTTTGCACATACAGGTTGAGGTTACCTGATGTGCATTGTCTGATCGGTCACTAAAACCACAGATGTCCACAGATAACCATTGTGCGATGGCTAGTCTGAAGCAACTGTGTTTTACTTTATGTCCTGATTTTTCTTCAAACCTCACAATGTCTCAAAAAAATTTGTATGTACTTATTCAGGCAGCTCCTCACCTCATCCTGTCATTCCACTAAATTGAAAACCTCCTTTCCTGAGGTCTCATTTTGTTTTGACAAAAACCTTTTTTGATTTGTAGGACTAAAATTCAATAAACAGAGTCCGTGAAGTTTTGAAAATGAGCATAGTCGGATTGTCTTATCGCAGCAGTTGTCTTTTCCGAAGTTTTAACAAATTCCCCTTCCTTGACCTCATGATTTGTTTCAATTGTCTCGACAGAAAATGAACTTCTTTTTCCTCTTCAAACTAATATTTTACCTGACTCGAGCTATTTAGTTAGATTTTTCCCCTTGATTTTAGTCATTGTATTACAAAGATAGGTTTTTTGCAACCTACTATTTTCTTGCCTGAGGTTTCGGTCAGGTTTTCCTCAGGCTCCTCTGATACTTGTACTCATTAAGGCAATAGAAACCAGTTCATACCATAAGATAAACACTCAATCAACAAGGACTAACCGGTTTCTCTGCTTTTCCCTGCATGCTTGAAAACTACTGATACCATCATTACCATCAACAGGAAGCCTGAGACAAAGTCCCTCAGCCAGCACTGCTGAAATGTTTGAAAAAGTTCACACACCTGGAATGAAAACTATGTTGGTACGAAACTAGTTTTCAGGTCAACACTTTCATTGGTGCCAATTTCCTAAAAATGCAAACCGTGACTATTTAATTATGGGAAATGTGAGAACACAAGATTTTATTTATGTTAATTTGCACATCCACTCATTAGAATTTAAAGTGTTGTTTAGATATTGTAGTTTTTATTTTTCGAACAAATCATCCTGACAGCACAGCACAAGTAACTTCCAAGACCACACCCAGAAACTGCTAAATGAAACCATCCAACCTGCCCTGTTTGTCACCTGACACACACTACCTGTACTTCTGTCTTTGTAAGGAAACTCATTTACATTAGGCATTCCCTTGCCTCAACCCTCACAACTAAATACCTAAACTCAACCCTTACCATAACCCTGAACATAATCATAACCATGAGGCTAAAGCCTTTGAAGATATGTTAGTACATGAGAACGTGACAAAATGTCCTAATTCCAAAACTGGTCCTTAGAATGTGAAGCCATACAAGTACACAGCAGACAAACACACACTCACCCACTCCCCGACACTGTTGTGTGGAACGTCTGTGATGACCTTCACTTCCTCCCAGAGAATGCGCTCTGGGCCCCAGTGCCTGATCTTCGAGCGAGTCTTGACAGCGAACACCATCAGGATGATGAGACCGACAAACACAAGGAAGCCCAGGACAATGGCGATGGCCTGCAGGAACCAAAGCACTGTATGTTACTGGGGTGAAATTACACTCACTTACATGAATAGTAAATACTATGGGGGTGGAAGAGCACATAGAAATCCATTCAAAATTACAAACTTTTGACATCAGCCTCAAACAGAAATCGATCATTAAAAAACTCAACAACATATCTAAGTGGAAACAAAGTCCTGACTCAGAAAAATCCACAGATGCAGAAGCTGTGATCTGCTACTTGTTATCCGTCACTGATCTTAAGGACATGAGCAGTGTACACCACAGGACTCCTCTTAATCTGTGTGTCCTTCAAAGTCAAGTCAGCAACAGAGACATGTCGTTGAATGTGATGGATTACCTACAGTTTCACCATGACGTTTTACAGTCGTCAGATTGAAAATAATTAAACAGAGTGGCTGGATGAAGCATTCAGAGACACTTTAGATAATTGACTTTAGTGAATAGTTAGCAATGATAATGTGAAAGCACAAGTGATATTTTGTAAGTCTAAAACTTGTAAAAACAACACTGATATTATCTTTTAAGACATTTAGAGTTGCCTAAACCTGATTGAGATTTAACTCTGACATGTGAAGAAACGGTTTCATCATACAGGCAGATTTCAGTAATTCAAGTAAATTTAAAAAAGAAAAATTAGGGATGAACACTTTTGCAGGGTTTGCTTCTCCTAGCAACCTTTTTTTTTTCCTTAAGTGTTTATCAAATATTTTGAAGCAATATTTCTATTTTCATGGTCATTTGTGAATTTAAGTGGGAAAATACTTTTAATTATACAGAATAATCTGCAATATCGGTGATTATCTATTACTGGAGACATTATTGGATTCTTGGTCAAGGAGCTATGAACTACAGCCTGCCCCACAGAACCACAAACCCAAACTCAAAAAAACATAATCAAGTATATCACACCTCTTGAGGCTCCACCACACAGTAATGGTAAAGGTATTGGTTGAGGAAGATGCCCTGGGCCTGGTTCTGTGTCTGGTACTGGGAACACAGCTGGCGAATCTGGCTGGAGTAGACAGACCCCGTGGACTGAGCTGTTGGGTTCACGGCTACCAGGTACACAATAGTGGCAATGATCATCAGAAACGCTAAGATGGCGCAGATGATGATGGTTGCTAGGTAGAACTTTGCTGAGCGGGCAGCATTTTGCCTCGAGACAACCAACACAAATATAATGAGCACAGCTATAAAGGTAATGGCTGAAATTGCGATGATGAAGCCTTTGCCAGTCTTGGGATCCATTTGTGTTCCTCCATAGGAACTGCCACTGCCAGCACCGCCGCCTCCATATGAGCTTCCGTAATTGCCGCCATAGGAGCTGCCATATGAACCGCCATACGAGCTACCGTATGTGCCGCCACCACCACCACCACCATAACCTGGCATCAAGCCAGCTCCACCTCCAAGACCCATGAGACCCATATCGTAGTCCCAGGCCAGCGTGGAGGCCACACAGGCGAACACGGCCACACACATGATGACGATGATGATAGACAATATCTTCATCACACCCGGGGGTGAGGTCCAGCGGTAGAAGTGAAGCATCTTGTCTCCTGGGTAGTAGGAGAAGGCTGGGTTGGACACAAGCTCACTGCGCCTGTGTCTGCTGCTGTGGCTGCAACAAAGGTGGGAGAGAGGAGCTCAATTAGAGTTGTAACGTAACAGAGTGATCCGTCACCTCCTCACTAAAAGTCATGGCAAACACAACATGATATAAATAGAAGGCAGCTATTCCAGTGATACTGGACAAACCTGAAATGACGTGGTGACAACTTACAATACATGTCCTACTGATGATGAAGAAAACATTTTGTTTTAGGGTCATCTATTTCTGACTGATAATTGATGAAGAGGAAAAGTTTTGTGTTAAAGGGATAGTTCACCCAAAAATGAAAATTCACTCCTTATCTACTCACCACTATGCTGATGGTGGGTGGGTGAAGTGTTTGAGTCCACAAAGCACTTTTGGTGTCTCAGGGGTTAAAAGTGTTTGAAGAAGTGGTCATCATTTACTTCAATTGTATTGGATTTGGCTGCAACGCTATTTACCCCTGAAACTCTAAAAGTGTTTTGTGGACTATTCACAAACCCCTCCATCGGCATAGTGGTGAGTAGATATGAGTGAATTAAAAAATTTTTGGGTGAACTATTCCTTTAAGCCCCATGTGAACAGGAGTAAAATTACACTGGGAGGTGGGGAATAATTAAAGTCATTGTTCTGGATGACATTTCAACCATTGCAAAAGTACATGTGTTCTGTAATAGAAATGGTCAGTCAATGGCACAAGCCAAAAGACAATAGCAGTACCTGCTTGCGGCTGACATTACAATGCACATCTGGTAAACTTACAGAGTCCTGCTTTCCTGACTGCTTTAATTGATTACAAATAAGCCTAAATGTTGGTGTTCACGTGTTTTTGTGCATCCGATTAGCAAAAAACACAGCCATCATTTTCATTTCACACAGAGTTGGTTTAAAAAAGTCAAATCAAGCAGCTCCTGCCACAGAGATTCACTTTAAAATACAAGGAGGTCATAACAGAGTTAAATTATTAATGGTGAAAAACAAGGGGTCATTGAATAACACACATGTGCACAGTGACACTAAAAGTAAAAATGTAACTCCTCTCGAGAAAGAAATACAGATTGCATGGGGCTTGAGTTAAAATATGTTTCATGGCCTGTGTGAACAGTAGAGAAATAAGAAATATGTATTTAATGCAAAGTGATATTTTTAAAAAGGCAGAAAATCCTTATATTCAAGAAGCTGAATCAGAATGTGTCATAAACAACCATCCAAATTGTGGGGAATAATTTGTTTGGATTGACTGATTTATTGAGTATCTTTTTCAGTGGTAATGCTGAGCCAGATCAAACAAAATAGAAAAATAAGCCTTCTGCTAAAAGCACTTGTGTGTCGTGTGATTTTATCCTCAGGCTATTTATTCCTCCATTTCTAATGTATACTTGTTGTTCTAATCCATCTGCTGTGATTGATGAGCACTTGGAAAACTCCTGTAGTTTTTAAATGTGCAATGCAAATAAAAGTGACTTGAATTGAAAATGAACACAATGTCTCTGAGCATTTTACCAGTTCAGTATCAGCATAGTAGTGCCTGGCCAAATATGTAAATTCAAAACACATCCTCAAAGGGAATAGAAATCATATTTGCTGGAGCAGTTTAGCTGGACAGAAATGTAATTTTTAGGAGACAGGGTTGTCTGGAAAGAGGAAACAACTATGCTGTGAATGTTGGAGCCCTCAGTTGCTAGAAGAAGAAGAAGAAGAAGAAGAAGAAGAAGAAGAAGAAGAAGCTCAATCTAAAGTGATGTGAATGTCAGTATATCTACAACTGAATTTATTCAAGTGTGTGAGTCTGTTCATGCCTCACATGACAGATCCAATCACAAGTGGATAGCTCTAAGTAGAGGTGTGAATGAACCCAAGACGTATTGAGGACGATCACTCAGACCATAATAAGAAGTGGGACGCATGCGGCCACATTCTTCAGTGTGAACATGAATGTGTCCTGGACCACATTGAAGGACCACCGTCTCTGACCCACAAACCGAAAGTAGTTTTACAATTAACAGTGACCACCACATATTGATCTTCTATTTTTTTCTTTTACTATTTCAAATGAGTCTTGGTCTTTGATCACCGTGTTTATTTGCGTAGATAGCAGGTAAATAAGATCTGATTATAAGTGGTCAGTCCTAGGTGACAGGTGTGAACTCATGTACTTGTAGTAGTAAGGGAAAGATGTGGGTCGACTTACTGTTTACTGCCACCTGCCAGGTATGGGGGGGGGCCATGTTTGTCTCTCGGCATTTTGATATCCAGCTGGCACTCACCTTGTTAAAAAAAACAGAAAACAGAACTGCTGACTTCTGTAAAATGCTAATCATGAGTATCACTGTCACATCAACTGTTGTCATCCTTTGTGTTCTCCATCAAACTCAATACAGTGACAACGAATGCTAATTTTCAGACTATTTGCCGCACATCAAATATCGTTTACATTAATGTCACAATTTTACAAAGCGCTGGAATGTGTTTTCCTGCCCCACAGGCAGCTTTGCTTTCATTTGTAAACACATTTATAGAGAAATGGATTATAGTGTTGCTCAAATTATGTTTGGGTATAGCTTCAAAATGTTCAATATTAGTGCCAATATGACAATATTGATATTAATACTAAAATGAAAGATTTGTAAAACCTAACATTGAGAAATATACAAAGGTTTCTCTGGAAAATCTTTTTTGTTTCTAACAAGAGCCAGAACTTTCATCAAATAATACATTGTCCAAATTGACAAAATTAAGTAAACAATAACTCTAACTGGATTTACAATGCCTGCTTTCAGTGCTTACATTTTTTGATTCTCTGTGCTATACATTTCTGCTGAAAATAAGTTGCTGCAGGACAACACAAAACACAGCAAGTCTTTTACTTATGTGTGGGAAGTAAGAACATTCCACAGAGAGCATGGGGGATGGACCCCTCCATTCAAAACAAATGTTTTGATTTTCATACAATAAGCACAATATAGACAATGTTAACAAAGTCTAAACACTGTATTAAATTGCGACTGAACTGGCTACGGCAAAGAAAAAATGCTCATGTTGTACCTGCCTGCCTATATTCTTATCAAATTATACCCTCAAGAAAAAAGCTTCACACTTGTAGCCTTCAGAAATAGCTTTGTAAATCATTACTTTAAAAATCAAAACAGAATTACTCATATTTTAAATTTATATCCAAAATTTGCCCCAACAATAGAAACACATCCGTTTGATCAACTACTGTAGCACTGTCGACTTACAAATGCGTCTCAGATCATAGTGGCTCACTTGAATTAAATAAACATTTGTACAGAGTCGGAGATTTGGATTTTTCCCTTTGTTTTATAATTTAATAAATCACCGAATTAAGGGGATTTAGAATCTATGGATTTGTGTGATCAAAGTACTTCTGGTTGTTTTTGTGGAGAGACAACAGAAACAGTGACCTTCCTCAGGTATCTGCTGAGGAAGACAGTCATCACAGGTTGTTTGTGGTGAAACAAAGCAGCAGCATGTGGGTGGAGATGTTCTGGCGCACAAACAGAGACTCCCTCACTGCTCAGTTAGTTTCTGTTTACATTTAAAGTGCACAGGGAAACAGACTAAAGACAAACACAGCTTCCAGGCGTTTGTATTTTAAAAAACATCAGTAAAGACGAGAGAGTAAAGAAATGCAGCTAAAACAGTCTTTAAAAACATAAAATGACGCAAACTGCTCAACAAACGCAGAAGAAAATAAAGGCAGGTGAATTTGCGGGGACATTTAATCTAAGAAATGGCGTCGGCCTAATTAAACTTGAGATGTTTTGTAATTTGCTGCTGTTAACGCAAGATTTCACAAAGTACATTTAAAGCTCTTTCATGTCGAATCTCTGTCCCGTTAGTTCGTCTGTGTATCAGACACCAAGGGTTATTTTACTCATACACAGCCTGTACATTTGAAACACACTCACCTGTACACGATGCACCGTCTGATCCTGACACAAACAGAAGCGACGCTGAGCTAAAACACTGAGCGCGCGGCCGCATACTCTGCAGCGCGCACTCGCGGAGTAGAAAAATGACGCGCCTCCAGGTGTGAGCCGGTCACGTGAGCTGTTCCCCAGGTATGACAGGACTAACCTGTCCTCTCTCTCTCTCTGTACCTGCTGTTTTCACCACAGATACAAGGAAAAGGCCTCCATCCATTCATCCATCTATCGATCTACCCACCCACCCACCCATCTATCTTTTTATTTAAAAGAGAGTTGGATGTGATGCAGCTTTAAACTCTATTTGAAAGGCCCAAACCTCATCTTATTTAGATTTTCAAGTAACTTTCCGTCTGTTATATATATTTTTCCAGTATTATCAACTAAATGTTTTCAGTTTACACAAAAAATATTTGCAGTTTGTAAGAAATTAATCAATATGATTGATTTCATAGACAATCTAAAAAGAGTATAAACACTGCTTGTATTAAATTGTGACTGAATTAGCTCAATTTAATGACTAAAACGGAGCTCATGTGTCAATATTTTCATTTTAAAGTTTTTCCATCTGTTCTAATTTCCCCCCCAGTATTATCAACTTAATGTTTTTAATTTACATAAAGCATAAACATGTGTAAGAAATCCTACCTATTTATCCTACATAATATAAATGTGGATTATTTCACTAAATACAAATGCTGCACTCAGTAAATGCTCATTCTGATTGTGACAAATGGACTAAGTTTCAGAAGTGAATTACGAAAGGCTGTTTCGTTGTGTAAGACATCTCCAGTGTTGTCAAACTTGATCCCGTAAAAAACACATTGCTCCAGGCTTAGTCAGTTCAGGAGGGTGAGTGAGTTTTTTATTTACTTTGAACTAAGGGAGCTGTTCTGATCCAGGTCATTTTAGATTGAAAGGATAGTCCCTGCCCCTGCATTTGACTGTTTCATAGACTGAGAATAACCTGTATTTCCCACAGGACCAGTCATCTGAGAGCAGAGCCACACCTTCAGTAGTAAGCATGGATTCTTAAGGGATTGGTTTACCTCCACCACCACTGTTACCACTAATTATAGTTCAGTTTTCAATGCATGGACACTCTGTCTCAAAATAATAGATTAATTAAACATATTGTGCCTCATTTTATATTTAAAAAAAGTTAGACCACAATTTCAAACAAAACTATTATTGGTTTCGATAAACACATTGTGTAGCTGTATTAATCAGACTGCACAGTATTAAAAAGTGTGTCAACCCTCTCGATGACCTGGTTTTCTACATTAAATGTCCCAAAAATGTGACCTGATCTAAGATCACAAGTACAGTCAAACACAAAGTGCTTAAACTTATAACATAAACCATGATAATACTATGAGTCTTTATTGAACACACCCATTTACCATTTTCAAAAGTTAGCCAACCATTACATTTCAGAGCTGGTTCATGATGAAATGCTGTACACATAGTGCTGCATGACGGAACATTTACCCAGCAGTGTTGTTGAGTCTCATTGTGTCTTTGGTAGATTTTAGGTCACAGTGATGCTGCTCTGGAGAGTGGTGACTCATGCTCTACACATTCACCATTGACGTGTGTGGTTGACTCGTGACCACAGATGTTAAACCCCAATGATTCCTTTAAATCTTTAGCTGTTACACTGGGCTTCAGTTTCACCTAATCAATACTTTTGCAGTTAAATTGGTTCGTATCAGTAGACTTTAAAACAAAAAGTAAAACATCAAGGTTTACTAAATCCTGGCTGTTAGCTTCAGATGTTAATAGCTGAGAGTTTCACACATGTTTTCCAACCCACACTGTGAAAATTTGAATGAAGTTTCCAATATGGAAAATAACTATACTTATTTGCATTAGATTAAAATGAATTGTTTGATTAAATTGTGTGTGATCTGTTGAAGCAAATTTATACATAAATGCAGGTGATTAGAAAGAGTTCTGTTACCTTTTCTTGCCACTGAAGAGGAGAATAAAACCCTCACATTTCTACTGTACTGAGGATAAACAATGATTTCAAACAAAGACATAGAAACTTGTAGCTTTGTTTTGATTTTCCACTTTTTTCCCCCACTGGCTTCCCTCATTCATTCCCGCTGCCCTGCAATAACTGAGCTTAAATGGCCACAGTGAATGACAGTCACAAAAACAGTAGTTTAATGGTTAAAGTTTTCTTTTTTGTAAAGGCAAAATACAAGTATGTAAAAAAAAAAAAGGTGCTTAATTGGTATTAAAAAGATAAACACTAATCAATTAAACATGAATGTACAAATAAATTTACAAATTGAGTGACTAAAAATGATTAAAACAACAATCTTTAACTTCACCATTTGTAAAACGGTGGGAGATGGTTCATAAATTCAACTGGGGAGTTTTTAGTGACCATCTAAAACCTAAACACTAATAACATGACGAAAAGTAGATCAGCCTCCACTGTATGACACGGAGTACAGTATATAGAAACATATCCGAACAAATATAATCTGTTAACCTTACCTACAACAGTCTTCTACAGACACCTCTGTCTGTTGCAGCACGGCTACTCTTCCTTTATACATCAGCCTTCATTAACTTTGCCATCTGCTTTATTTGCAGCTAGATCATTTGCTTCATCCTTCCAGGCAGTGTTGAGTCAACCACAGAACCCATTTCTTGTAATTACTTCAGCCAACACATGCATCCAGCGATGTGCACCAAAGTCTCTTTAACATCCACAGATTGGCGTCTTTGCAGGAGCCAGCTGAACAGTTTCCATCCGTCGCCACGTTTTTCTGCTACCCTGGACTAAACACATACCAGACTTGAGACACAGTGATGAAACTGATATTCATCATCTTATCTCTGGATGAAATGGCAAGTTAATGACATCAGTACCACGACAATCTGTGATGCAGACTGCACATGTTGTGAGTCATGTTAAATGTAAAACCCCCATGTTTATTTGCCATCGTTCCAGTCCGCGACCTTGTTGTACTCATGGATCTTCTGTTTGATGTGAGAGAGCTTGTTCTTCAGGTACTCACACCTCTCCCTTTTTTCCAAATATGTCGGGTCCTGACGAAAAAAAACAGAAAATAATTCAATATATTTCATCTTTGGTTCCTCTCCTGGTGATGACACTCCTATATATCAGGGGAACGTGTTCATGGCAGTCTAATACAATACATGAAAGTATTTTATTTTAAATTAAAAGCTCATTATCATAAAACTTTATTTGTTACTTAGTTGAAGTACTTTTGGCAGTACAGACTAGCATGTTGGGTATGCCTCTGGCCACTGGAGATTGGCCAGAGCATGAAAATAGACAATTTATAAATTAGAAGTTTCATAGAGCTTATAGCATCTCTTTAGATACCTCATGCCTTCTTTCAAACCCCACTGGCCCAGTGTGTACAAGCTTTCTATTGTAAATTAAGTTACTATTTCTGATTCTCCAAAGCTTTACATTACAAATAATGTCATAAGATAAGTATTACCTTCATGACAAATAATGTGTAAAATAATATACTGCTCCATTAAATAATGTCTAGCAGAATTTAAATTATCTTATTGTATTTATTTCAGCCACTATAATTATACATTATAGTGAGTGATCAACAAAATAATTTGAGTGCATTTATTTTGAGCATCCAGTTTAAATCATAGTTGAAAGTCCACCACATACTTAAATACTAAGATTTAAGTTCATCAAACCTGTAGATGACCTCAGTATGTTTTACATTTTACTTCCTCTTTTTTCATAATTTACAATTAGGTTCCTTGTTTCTGCCGGCTGATTACAACATGGTTACATTCTCCACGTGTGACTCACTGCTTATGACAACAACACTGAGAATTCAAACACTCCTGGTTTTGGTTTCTAACAACTCATGTGACAATGGTCCTGACATTTTTAAGTTGCCAGCTCATTGTGCTGTTGCATTTTGTGATCACTTTATATTAAATACTGTAATTTAAGTAATGGTCTTCCGGGCCGAGTGGCACTATCCTTGGTGCTGAAAGGGGGAACCAATTCTAGCAACTAAGGGTTATACAGTCCTGAACTTCAGCCTCAACCAGTCTTTTAAATTTAATTATTTTCAATTTCGTAAATAGTTATTTAACCGTCAAGCTGCTAATTATTTTTTCTCGGAGTTCACGTTCAAGTGATATTTGTGGCAAGTGATCTCAAGTGGGTGAAACTATTACTGCAAAAACTCAACAGCGCTTCATAGCTGTATAAAGTAAATCTGTTGATCCAAAAGATTGGAATTACAGTATATCTGTTTGGTTTGTATTAATCTGTTACATCCTGAGTGTTTATCACTGTCAATGTTTACTCGAATATCGGTCTTGCTCTATTTGTAAGTTAAAATAATTCACTGTATGTCACACTTATGTCTCTAAAGGAAACGATACAATAAATGTGTGATTTTTCAAGGTTCATTCTTGCTTCCACATCAGGTAGAAGGTAGTAGAAGAAAACAATTGGTAAATCAAGAAATAATTCAAGGGGTGAAACCTGGACATCAATCATACACAAATTTCCAATTTGAACACTCACTTCTAATTTTATGGCTCTATTTGAACAATCTTAAGCACAGTTTGCTAGTTTAACAGTGGGAAAACAAACGTTGCCCCCACCAGGAGCATAGTTCAAAAAGGTTGCACATAATCTCATAATTACTCATGAGTGGGTTTTGTTCATAACATGAACTAATCCAGAGTGCCATCTCCCATTCCCTTTAAACCCCTGGAGCACCTTTGTGGATTGTTATTATACAGGCAGATTTTTCAGGTAGTAAGAGAAATGATTCTTTGTAGAAGAGGTTCACTTGCTTTACACAGGAGCACATATCATTAAAATAATAGTGAAACACTGCAGCACTGACTTCAGACCAGGTTTTTGTTGTCAAAAGCAAAACCGCCTTCCTCTGATTTAATTATGTGCCTGAACACATTTTCAGACCACCGACACAAATACATTTAAATAATGTGGGTGTTGTGATAGGTCCCAATATATTTTGTAAACAATTAGTTTGTTCCAATGATGTTAATAAATTTAGCATTATTTACTGAGCCTTAACATGAGGTGCTGCATTATTACTTGTCTACAATTTTTTGTAAATGAATGGGAAAGATCATGAAAACAGAAAGTCTGTATAACAAACTGTGTTCATCATGGTTGAAAGATTTGGTGTGTAACAGACAAGCAGGGTTTAAAAAGACACCCCTGATTTGACCTGTGCTAAAAGTCTGAATGTCCAAGCCTCTGCTTTCGCTACATTCAACACTAAAAAATGACTAGAGAAATCCTTTCATGTAAGTAAGATTAAAAATGAGGTCAGAATAGAATCAATGTGAAGGTGGAGTATTTTTCGTAAAATACATTTTGTTGCACATGGACATAGAGGGATGTCAAAGGTTTATAGAAACATCTCTCAGACATTTACGTATATATTTCTAACTCATCTCAACCTGGCATACACTCACCACCTCCTCAGGAAAATCAGGATTGATACAAATCAGTATATATATAGAACATGACCATTTCAAACACTTGTCTGACAGAAGGGGTCAGCTAACTTATTGGGGTCTATATTTATTTATTTTGATATTTCTTACCTCTAGTGATAATTATCGAACACAACTGTAACTTTTTCTCTTGGCTACGATTGTAATTTTGTGTGGTTAATCAAGAAGTAAACCAGATAGTGGTGTGACACCATTACACTGCCTCAATTAAGGTTTTACATGTTAAAATGTCTATAAATGTATACATGTTTGTCCAACTGGCCTCTTTCTTCTCTTCAGTGGATTTAGGTGAGGCTGAAATAAAAGTCTCCAGGACAACAATGTTGATCAATGCCTCAAATATTTCCTTCTCAGTCAGCAGTGAAGAGCTGAGATCACAGGAAGTAAATTTTCTTGTTGCCCGTTCTATTTCTGCCTCCTCTTTCCAATAGAGTTAGCGCCTCAATCGTTTACTCCAGTTCAGATAAATACAAAGTAAAATCGCTTTTCTTTGTGATGGTCCACTGGGTGATCCACCATCATACTTAGCTTTTTAAGTTTTCTTTTAAGAGAATATAACCCCAGTGACAGTAAGCCTCAAGTGAACAAACTGGTATGAGCAGATCAGGGGTGATTAGTTCAGCCAACAAGATGCCCTGGAATTACACTGCTCTGTGCCAGGCTGCTATGCACTGTGTTTCTTTTCATTGAGACTCAGAGACAAGTGTTTGAAATGATTAATACAAAAACCTGCTGTATTTGTAAAGCTGAGGTTCATGCTATTTGCCCCAAAATACAATGTTTTGTGAGAGTCTTTGTTCCCCTGAATCTGAATAACAGAGGTGGGAGCGCAAATATTGAAGCTACAAAAGTCCCATTTATGGGAGGTTTACATAAACCAGAATGATCCTTTAATCAGAGCATGAACTTAAAAGAAATATCCACTAAGTGACTGGATGGATCATTAAGCACGTTTATGATGTTTACTTACAGTTTTCTTCCTCTGATATTCCATTAAAATGCCACTGATCCGCTCCTTCTCCTGAAACAAGGCAACATGTTAGTGGACATAGCTGTGCAGTGTGTATACAAGTGTATTCCTGTTTGTTTGTGTGGATGTGAGTGAGATTTGTACCATTTGGCTTGACGGCTGGGAGGGAAGATTCTGTATCATCTCGTCCATATCCTCAAACTTAGAAGCCATTGCCTGAACCTCACTGTGCAGCTCCTTATACTCAGCATATTGGTCATTGAACACAGCCTTGTACTGGTCCCTCTCCTCCTCTGAGCGTATGCTGGGGTATTTCCTGGGGAAACAGGACAAAAGAAAACACACGTTCTTAGGCAGTATTATGCAGCACGGAACGTAGCGCAAACCTGACAGTTCCTGAATGCACGTATTGGGAAACGGCATGAACAAAATTAGGTCGGTTAGAGGTTTTAAATGTTGGTTTCGATACATTTTCTGTTAATTGCCCAGCCCTAGTATTGACCTAGTCAAATAAGACATTATTTTGAATATGGTTGAGTATGAGTTGTTAATACATTATTAAATTCATATTCTGTTTACATGTTACAGCATAGCATTGCCCAATTATTGATATTATTTCGCCTAAATCTCTCCGATATCCTCCTCTGAGCTGTGTTCATGTTCGCGTGCACACACTGGAAACGCACACAAGCTCTCGCCCAAGGGCATCGCTACATCCACAAGCATCGTTACTCCTTACTTTTAGGCTTAAAACTTGGCGTAAATGATGCAGTTTTTCAATTAGAATTTGAATGTCGGGGCTTACGGACCCTTGAATGACACCACACGAGCAGTCTGGAGGCATGTTATGTTTTTTATTTTTTTATTTATTGCGTTTGAAAAATGTATCATCAGTTTCTTCAATTGTATTGGATTTGGCTGGAACACTGTTTACTCCTTAAACTCCAAAAGTGTTTTGTGGACTCAAACACTTCACCCACCCCTCAAACGGCATAGTGGAGAGTAGATAATTTGTGAATTTTCATTTTGCGGTGAACTATCCCTTTAAAACCCCAACCTGAAATAATTACAATGCTTTTTTCCATTTGGAGCATTTTCTTTAAAATTTTGCAAAAGCTGCCACTGCTTTTTATTTTACACCCAGGGATGTGTCATCAGGTCTGGTTAAGGTATTCAGAAAATGCTGTTTACATGGCGGTGTCTTATTTACACTATTATATTAATCGGGTTAATATTGGAATATAGGTATCCAAACCTCTTTAGTGTTGGACAGTGTGATTCACGACCACAATTTTGGTTTGATCACCAAATAATTCCCCTCAAGACAGTCAACATATCACTTGGAGAGGATCAGAAATAACACAATGTCCAAGCGATCTCTACTAATTGACTAAATTAATGCTTAAAAACTTTGATGATGTGGGAACCATGGAGCGTTACAACAAATTCAGGGACTATATCTTTTATGAAAGATATGTGTCTTCCTATCCAGAGCCTCTATAAAAAGTGATATTTTGGGAAATTGTGACTTAGAAGGTAATACTTACGCCACATAGTCGGCTATGACTACAGGTTTGGGGATGTGTCCGGATGGTATGTGACCTTGCAGGATCTCTGGCTCCAGCATCCTCACAGGAGCAGCTGCAGAGTTGTTTGGGGCGTCCATGAGGTCTGGCAGGATGGTGGGGAGAGGAGTCTGCTCGGAGGCCCTGGAGCCTGGACCCAGCTGCAGCAGAGGACCAGAGTCACGTGGTCAATTCATGTACACTGTTTACAATTCAACGTCTACTAGAACACAAAATAAGCAAAACTTGATACTTACTATAGACAGAGGGAATGATGATGCAGTAGTTTTCATCTAGGTTTTTTTTGAAGAAGAGAAGGTAAGTTATTTATTATATGTTCAGTGTTCCAAGTTTTATAAGAAACAATTCAATGTTATTGTGTTATTTACTTTTAATTCTACAGTTGTATGATAAGATTTAAATAACTATAAGATTTAATATTTTTTTTCAGCCTCCCAATATAATTTTTTCAACACATGGAAATGTTGAAGAGAAGAACAGACATACACAGAATATTTTGTCTATACTGCAAAAGATAACACTTTTTATAACATATGAACATGTTAAAGAGAATATTAAGTCACCAAAATAGTCACTGATCTTTAGGTTTTACACACTGGTGTAAATGGGTCACAGCTACAGCATGTTACCTATGCTAATTAGGAACATACGAACACATGACATTCATTAATAAAAGAACACAGATGAAAACAATTCTGCAGTTTAAGGACGTATCATGAAACCAAGGTAGAGTGTCTTAAAAAACTTCTTCAGAACAAATTTGAGATAATTCTTATGAAGATATTGATGAATGAGGCCCATTGATTTCATGGTCAAATTTGTAACGCTTTCCCTCAAAACCCTGCACTTACACTCAAATATTCCCTTATTGTGCTTAGTTTTGCTCTGCTTGTGCTCAAACTGTGAGCTTGCACTCACATACAGATTTCCTGGGCTCCAGCCTCAGCTCTTCTCACGCTGCTTCTTTCCACATGTGAAATGTCTGCACTCGGATTTCCCCTTTACGGGCGGTTACTTGCACTCCAGTACAGGACTCTTAAAGAAGTAAAGCCAACACACCCACAACGAGGGCAGGACAATGTCATTTGTCAACACTAAAGCTGGCCCTCTATTAGTTTGTTTCATGCGCGCACAGAAGCAGCTGAATCAGCCATTGTGTCCATGCAACAAAATCTGTGCAAGAGCATAGTTTGAGCACAAGCAGAGCAAATATAAGCACAAGTAGGGGCTATTTGAGTGTGAGCGCAGGATTCTGAGTAAAACAAACCTATCCAGGGGTTTAGAATTTTTTTTATGAACACTTACTATCAGTCATTGTGCTTTGAAAAGCTATGGTATGTTTCAGAAAATGGTCTAAAAGAAGAAAACATTACATACAACATACGATTCAACCTTCTAGCATTCTTTGTGACAAGGCTTTAAGAGATTAAGCTTCAAATAAACACTCAGTTAATATTATACTCATATCGATGCTTCGAATTAGTGGTCTATAGCTTTCAAGTCTGTGTGTGTATGTGTGTGTCAGACCTCCTGTTCCAGTGCCTCCCTCCTCATCCTGGCTACTTCATGCCTCCACAGCTTCAGACACACTCCTGCACTAATGAAGTAGAGCACCATGGTGATGAAGAGGAAGATGATGGCTGCCGTCTGGCCAGCCTCTGTGCGACAAAACGCCCCGTTTATTCCATTATTGAAGACTGGTATGTTGCACATCCCCCCTCGAGTGGTGTCCCTGACATACACCACCCCTGCTGCTATGTAGAGCACAGCCAACACAAGGTTGATGGAACACTCTGTGAGTGGCCACCAGGAAGAGTCTAGAAGGATGGCTCTGTAGTACATTGACATCCCAAGAACGACAAGAATAACAGTCACTATCCATGCTAGACCAGCCACCACCAGGACAAATGGAGTTTTGGGGCCTGTGTAGTAACTGCCCCCCCCATATCCACCTGCCCCTCCACCAAGTCCTCCAAACAGCTGTGGCCCGGAGTATCCATACATATTAAACCACTCGTTGTCTTTATGAACATATGCGCAGACACAGGCAAACACAGCCGCTCCAAGCAGTAGCTGCACGCAGCCAAGGATTCTCAACAGGCCAGCCCAGGACTTCATGTAGGCGTAGCGCAGGTGATACTCCTCCACCCGCTCCTGATAGGTCTGTGCTGATAGATTGGTGGGCACTGCAGATGCAGAGCTGAGGGCTTCAGCACCCAGTAGCAGTCCGTCTTCCTTGTGAGCGTTGTAGCTGCTCCCGGAGCCTCCGTTGTGGCCCCAATTGGAGCCAGGAAGGGACGGAGATGGAGGGGCGGAGTGGGGGGGTGAGCAGGGGACCCCTGCTGTGGTGCGGCAGTTGGAACTCTTCTTGGATGAGGGTGCAGGCGAGTGAGGGGCAGTTGACGGAGGGATGGACCACCCCTGGCTGTCATGGGTGCCGCTATTGCCCCGGAAGAAGTTCTTGACTGAGTCAGGGACAAAACGATGGACTGGCTTAATGTCCATGGCATCACAATCGCTCTCCGTTGGGTCTTCATCGCTGGAGGGGTAGAAAGATTCAGGACCAACAGCTGGCTGACCAGGTAGAGGGGGAGGGGGAAGTGGGTCTAAGCTGAGAGCTTGCACTGCTCCATGCATGGGCCCCGGGGGCAAGGGGAAATTCTTATGCCATAAGGGGTCCAGAGGGACCTGGTCATAGTGAGGGACCTCTCGCACCCGGTCGAACCTGGTGACAGAACCAACTCCTCCTGAAGACATCCGGACCTGGTCTCTGTGCTCGCTGTAAAGAGAAACAGTGTTTGAACAGATGCCGACAGATGGATCCACATTAGCTGGAAAGGATACGTATTAAAATTAGAATCATACTTTATTTTTGAACAGAATTTCTAATGGTTGTGACATTGCATTCACACACCACCCAACACCAAGCAGTCAGGTGACCTCACAGGTTATAAAAAAGACATCAGTGTATTCTGAAACGAGAGGACATTATATAGGAGCCTGATATGACCCCCGGCATCAGGAACAAAATTTTTTTTTTTATTTCACGGTGTGTGTCATGGTTGAAGACAAATGACACTGAATTGGTGACTGAAAGTAACTCAAACTGAAGGTGAGCGCACCTGAAATGTTCTTCATAGTAAAACTGCGCACAACTGAAATTTTGAGAAATATTTTTACCTCATTGTGTCAAAAACGTTTGACTGACCTGGTAGTTTGTATCCAACTTGTCTCATTATGTGATTGCTTATTTTTAATGAACTTTTTTTGTGATTTCAGTTAAAAATCATCTTGGCAACTTAAACTTCTGCTAATAAAAAATGAATAGAGAAAAAATATGAGTAAATATGTCATCTTTTTAAAATAAATTGAGAGTTTTGTTTAGCTTAGTGATTGGATCATCATTATCAAAGATTCAGGTGTAAAAAAACAGTCAAAAATATTTTTGACACACTGTGGAAACTTTGACAGTTTTCTGAATTGTGTCTGTACAGAGCTGTTTAAAAAAAATCATCCTCGTATTTTCACAGATCTTTCCAAGATCAGCATCGTTTGACCCTAACTTGAGCTGTGCATTTCAATATTTTTCAAATTGCAGTAAAATTGCGGACTTAAACAAATGATAAAATATTCCTTCAATTTTACAGTTGCAGACAAGAATAAAAGCTTTTTATCATTTCTATATGTTTGAATTCCAACTTATTTGAAGTCTCTAGAAAACAGTAAGCTGTTGACGTTCACATTATTACGATTCATTATAGGGTAGTTTTAGCTTATTATACACTAAATGATACTTTCTGATACTCCAAATACAATTAAAAAGCATTCATTCAGACTGCAAACAAGAAGCATAAAACTGGCTTTCATGCCTCTTCACTGACTTCTCCAATCTTTGTGGTGCACAGTTCTTCTTGTTGTGGGTTTTTTTTCTGATGCACATTCAATTTCTCTTCTTGTCCCTTTGGCTTTTATTTAGTTTCAGCCAATTTAAGATAAGATAAAATAGGACTATCAATTCTGAAGGAACGGCCTGTGTCAGCCTGCTCCAGATTACAGTAATACAATATCTGAATAAAAACATTTTTATCAAGTCTAAATAAATATAATTGAATGTACACATACATGTTTAAAGTGTATTATAAGTTCAAATAAAAATACTAAGTGTATATACGGAGTAATTGCAGAACCTGTGCCTAATAGAAATAACGATAGAAATGAAAATAAAATAAGTACTTTCATAGTGACACAAATTTACAAACCTCTTGGTGCGATTCAGTTCAGACAAAGTAAACTTTATATATCCCACTGTAAACCATTGGTGTGTTGACTTTTGAAAGGTCCTGGATAATAAAACACCAGGTCATTGATAACATTGATAACTAGTTCCCTCCATTATTTATATTAATTCACTTTGTTTTTTTATAATTAAGTTGAGTATTAATTATAAATTCATTTGAAACAGTGAAGGCATGCAACTAAAAATTATTTTAAAGGATACTTAATTAATGAATGCCTAGATGGTGAAGGCGGCTGTTCCTTTGGCCACCGGATGTCGCTGTGTCTACTTCAGGTGTCATCCGCCCATCACTACATTGGGGCTAATTAATAGCACCAATCTATGCTAAACTAAGTTCGCAGTTTAACATTACTTGTGTAAACGTTTCGTCCAGTGGTAAAAAGCCTGAGGAAAACTGCAGCACTGGTGATAGCACTTAGCGTCACTGAGCCACTTCGACACTGAACCAGAGACAACGGAGAATATTAACTGCGGTTCATATTCAGACGCTCGTTGAACGCAACGTATCTCGCCTGTCGGTCGGTTTTTACGTGTTTAAATCGACGTTAGTGTTGTTAAAACAAACATGACGCTGACCTACCTGCTGCTATTCCTCCGTGTGTTGGTCCTCAGGTTAAAATCAGCCTGTGAGTCGCCCTCCTTTTGTTCTGGAGCAGATGTGAGCTGCAGGTGAAACTCACCTGTCCTGTCTGACCCGATCACGGTGCGTTCACGGCCTCCGCTCACATCCGACTTCACAACTCCTATAAACAAGATTTCTACAACAGATTGGTGTGTTGCTGTGATCATGGGCAGTGGGGGATGATGTTCTGTGTATAAGCTATCTCTGTCTTTATATTAGGAACAACACAGGAGTGAGCTTGGACACGAGATGAGTTAATATGAGTGTTCAGATGAAGAAGCTCTTCACATGTGGTGAAACATCTGTGAGACCATTTGACTTTGACCTGGATTCCTGTGACTGAATGAGCCCATGTCGTGTTCTTTTATCCTTAGGTATGAGAAGGGTCGGTCTTGGTTCAAAAAGTATTTATTTAGAAGCAATGAAAAGGTACAGCATAGCTATGGGCACTCAATGCACAGCCTCGGCTTTAGTCAGTAGCTCGGGGTAGTCAAGAGTCGCCCCGAACGGACGACAGGTGCAATATTTATAATAGTTGGTAGAAGGCGTGGTCCCAGCATCTTGGAACTGGAATCCACCAATGATGAGGAGGCGCTCCCAGGTTCGTCCCTCCTTTGATAGCAACTGGACAAATCTTCACATTCTGACAGTGTTAAGTTTTGTGTATTAAAAACAAGCCTTTATCCGGCTGAAGCTTTATGAGTCTTTAGTAGTTTTGCAGATACGGTGTTGTTGTTCATTGGAGTGAGAAACATTGTGTTTCTGCTTTATCGGCTGTATGTTCTGTGTGCGTAAGCATGCGTATTCATCAGACAAGACAACGCCTTTCCTATCTGGCCTTCAGAAGCTGGGGCAGCTTCTTGATTTCTTTCTAAGGCATAGGTCACAGTGTCTTAATGAGCACAGTGCATTCATGTATGTGTGATGTTGAATAAAGCTAAAGGAATACTTTAATATATATATAAAGGTTTATGTATGAGAACAAGTTTAAGTACAGTGTATTGTATGCCACGGATTGCAGTCCTAACACATAACAAAACATGAATTATTTCTGTTAAGGTACAAACATGGTGCGTGTAAAATCGATCCTTTTCGGGGCTATAGTGTCTAATTATATTATTAAAATCCTAACACCCACTGCAAAGTCAATGTAACGAAATAACACAGTGTACCAGAGCAGAAAATGATTCTTAACTGGGCTCACTTTACCATTAAGGCATTAGCAATTAAAATGATCAGATATTATCAGTTAAGAAATCACTTTCTATTTGAGGGCTTGCAATTGTAAACCTGTTAGCAGTATATTATTATTATTGTTATTATTATTAATAATAATTATATTATTATTATTATTATTATTATTATTATTAGTAGTAGTAGTAGTAGTGACAGTAGTAGTATTTTCATTGAAAAGAGAACACATTGGATTTACTCAATTCAAAACATTGTTTGCACACAGATGATTTGCTTCATCTAATCAGCAATTTACAGAATTGTGTTGAATCATCACAAACTACTATGTTCAATCAAAGTGCTTGGTGTTGATACAAAGTAATTCAAATCTGGTTTAGTAAATAATGAAACAATAACAGTAAATTAAACTATTTGTTCATTATACTCCAACACAATTTGATTACTTTAGTCCAACACAATTCAATCCTTATTATTGCAATTCAGTCCCTTTTATTCCAATATGATTTAATCACTTCAGCCCAACACTATTAGATCTCTTATTTCTAGCAATATTTGTTAAATAGTATTACTTAGTAATTCTTTGCTCAGCTACACCTCTTTCAGAGCTTTATTGTGCACCTGATACAATGTGACAATGTTTGCCTCAATTGGAAAAGTAATCATATATTATTTTTATTGGAGTTGTTCTTGTTTAACTTAGGGCTGCTATTATTACAGTCTAACACATCAGCATGAGACAATAAGAGTGACTTACAGTATATCTTCCAAATAATACCAATTTCTACATGTCACGTTTACTCAGATATTTGGGTCTTCACCCACATTGTTCCTGGATGAACATGTCAGTATTATTATGTGTTTTCCTTAACTTGATTCAAGAGCATGTCTTGAAGTTGAAGTTTGACAGCACCACTTATTCATTTCATATTAACATTCTGTCAATCTTTTGCTAAATACATTGTATAAAATAGAAAGATATGGAAAAAAACGTAATTTGTTAGAAGATTAACCTGAAAACAATAATCACAGCTGAATGGTTTTAATCAGTCACTTGCCTTTCCAACCCAGGTCAGGATTAAATTCTCCACTAGACACCATCTACAGGACAAACTGTGCTATAGCAGGAAGTCAACAGCGTTTGGATCTGAGGCTCAGAAATAAATTCTTGGGGAAGTGAAGAGGTCTGTGTTCCTGTCCATACCTGTTTACCCTTATCTTAACCTGAAACTAACTTTATCCCTAACTCCAGCCAGTCATGACTAACGATGCTTAACCTGACAACAGCCTTAGCCTGAGATGGGGTAATTCAGCACTTTTGTTTATTTTAGGTGAACATGAATTTTAGAAAGAAGGATTATTACTAATTTAAGAAAAAATAAGTCTCATTTCTTTTCTCATAGATTTTAAATATGATACAATATCTAGCCTTGTACAGAGACATAAAGATCATATTACAGAATTTTGTTGTTAAAATGGCCAAGACTCCCATATTATACAGTTGCTATCCCCTATCATCTATCAGCAAGTTTCAATGCCCCTTTAAGTTTGAATGTTTCAGTGAACTTCAGTGAACTGAAGAGTAAGAGCCTGAAAGTTTGAGACTTTGACATCATGTAATATTCTTTGAAAAATAGTCAACAAAAAAGTCAACTATATGAAATGTTACATCCCAACCTGATCCAAAAAGTCAATGGTCCACTTACAGATCATTAGGTTTTTTACATTAAGATAAAACTATCCACCTTTTAAACATGTGCTGCTCAGTTACTTACTATACTGCTTAGTAGCTCTTTACTGATAAATAATGAAGTTAAGAAAAAGAGGCCACAGGTCTGCCCACATTTTATTTTCTTGTAAAACAATTTGGCAACTTTTAAAAATTGAGGTTGGTAAATTCTTTAAAAAGTTTGGAAGAGGTCAAGTTAATAACAAGGATCACTTGCTTTTCTCACACAAACACAGATACATTATACCAGAGAAGGAGAAATTGGAAAAAACAAATTAAGTTGATGAATTACAGTTGAAATGCCCATTTATCAGGTATAGAACAGGATGGCTTGAAAGAGAAGGACAACAGTCCCACTGTTTTTTTAATAAAAAAAAATTGAATGGGGTTATTACAGGTGAGGTGAAAAGTACAGGATCTCTTTTATTAGTTCAGAATTATAACTGAGCTGACAGATGAAACCACACTGTTCTTACAATCAGACATTTTCTTTAAACACAAATCTCTTTATGTACATTGGTTTAGAATACCATTGTGTTGGTAGATCAGACTAGAGATGGTCTTCTCTTTACTTGTGAGGCATTTCTGACAGAATATCCATGTAACACCCGACTCTTTAGTGACATACCCCCTGGGGCTGTAATCCCAGAAATCTCAACACACACTCCCACAAACAAAACTAGTTCTTCCAGTTATTCTGGTTCTCTGTGGAACTAACAGAGCTCCACAGAGTTTTTCTTTTAAACTCATCTATAAATTATCTGCAGCTAAAAGAGAGAGACATTGTTGTAATTAGTTTGTGTTATGTATTTATTTTGGAATTACCCAGTTGTGAGGAGTTTCTGTCAAAACCTGTATATTAGAATTGCTGAATTTGTTAAAGGAAGTTTCTTCTTACTTAAGAATATGTTGTTTGGGCACCTAAAAAATAATATGAACCAACAGAAGTACACTTAATATTATAATGGCCTCATTCCATATCATATCAATGTCCTTTTTCAGATGAGAAATTGTGCTTTATTTCGTTTAGCAAAGGACTGAAAAAAAAGATCTACCAAAATAAACTGTTCAAACTTTTTACCGTGTTATATATTTTATATATATCTTTTTAATGTAGATCCTTCAGCTGTAGTGTAATTAATAACAATTATTTAAAAGTGTAGTTTAGTACTTGACAGATGAAAAATATTAATGGGGAAAAAGGTGCGTGCGCTGAAACAGAGGAAGAGGAAACTCTATCTCGACCAATCACAGGTCGACATTTACTTCCTCGTGTTTGGACTTGTCAAGTTGTGATTGGTTGAGGGCAGCAGTAACGTTTGAAAGAGACAGGAGCTGCAGATCATCCTCTCTCAGTGTGTGTGTGTGTGTAGTGACAGAATAGACCCACAGAGAAATGGAGATCGTCCACACTGTGCAGGTCCTGGTCAGGTCGCTGCTGCTGCTGCTGCTCTGCTCGAACTGTGACGGCAGAGAGTCGGAGTTAAACTACGTGACGTGCGGCTCCCTGGTCAAACTGCTCAACACCAGACACAACGTCCGCCTGCACTCACACGACGTCAAGTATGGCTCAGGTAACATGGTGACTCTTAAACAGTGTCTGCTTGACTCCAGCTGCTGCCGGCTCTTAGATACATGGGCTGCTGTGTTCTCTAAGATAAGTTGAAGCTCATTGAAAAATCTGTCAATTTAAAGTCTCCTCTCTTATCCGCGAACACACATACATAACAAACCACAGGCCTGTGAGGATTAGACCCTGAAATATGTTTTACTGCAGGATGTGACGACTATATCTTTATTTATATTTACTTTATATATGACGTCCTCTACGACCGCGGCCCAAATCCGTCTGTGGGGATGGAGGACAAGGGTAATGGCAGGTGAACAGGTGAACAGATGATATAACTTGAATCTTTAGTTCAAAACAGACGTTCTTCACCACATTTGTCCCACGCCGAATTTTACAGGGGGTGGTAACAGTTAGTGGGACGTGTTGAGTGATCTCCTGAAGTGCTCTGCTTTTGCCCGGAAAGCAGGACAATTTAAAAGTGTAATTTCTTCTATGTAGTTTGGCATGTGTGAAAGCAGCACAGCAGTGTCGAGAATCAAACGTGTCACTAAGATACACGTCTCCATTTTAACATATTACCTATGTGTTTCTTTTGACTTGGGTAATGTGACCAATTTCTTGTTATGTGCATGTCTTTTACACTGGTGTCAACGTCAGCAAAATATAAACCACCAGACTTCCTGCTAGAACTATTCAAAGCAAAGCAAAACTGAATCTCTTGTTTATGACTCTTGTTGAGGGTTAAGCGCAGAGGATGTCACACCTTGTTAAAGCCCTATGAAACAAATTGTGATTTGTGAATATGGGCTATTTCTCTACACACAGTTTGGAAAAAAGAAGTAAACAAATAAAAAAATAGAAACACATCCAAAATCTAGCCAAAGAAAAAAAACTGTCAGTGATTAGAAAAATGTACCAAATGCAGTGTGCAGATAGAACTATGGGACAAATGAGAGGGACAACAACAATAAGTTGACTAATGTTGGGAGACAGAATGACAAGTGTAGTGTGGGTCAACAGTAGGAGTAGTGAAACAGTAGAGTATTGATGGAGAAGCGCAGACAGAGGAGGAGTTGTCTATCTGGATGTTCACAGGAAGGAAGGAGCCCCTGTGGTGTCCAGTCGTTAGCCGTTGTCAGACCCATGAGAAAGTCCGGAGAGTCTGGTCCGGACCACCGTGGAGTTTGCCTTTCACACTTGCACAACGCAGCAGGAGATTCTCCGCTCAGACACGTTCACAACAACACAGAAATGTTCGGAGCGCTCGGTGAGGGATAGTGCAGCAGGCCGAGACGGGACATAACGTATTCATTCTGGTACACCCCCAGGACTGAGACGGTATCCTGAGTCAGTTTGTTGAGTCTGTTGTTGTCTGCCCTGGCACAACACAGCATAGACAAAGGTACTGGCCACCACAGACATTCACAGCATCATGTTACAGATGGTGAAGGAGCCAGAACCTACACAGGAAAATGAGCAGATTCTGGCCATTCCTGCACAGAGACACAGTCCTGGTCTAGTGAAGTTCGATGACCAAGTGGACACCCAGGTAATTGTACTCAAGTACCTGGGACCTTTTCCAGATTTAAGCTGAGGTTAAAGAGGTTCTGGAGTGTGACCCACAACTGGGACACACACAGGTCTCAAATGTCATTATAACCTGAAGCCTGTGTCACCTGAACAGCAGAGCTGATTAAAGGTGTCATTGTTAGTGGATGACTGTTGATCAATATGGTAAATAGTTACTTCTCACACATTAATCTGTTTTACAACAACCTCCTACCAAACTTGGTGATAAGAGAAGTGTACATTTATTCAGACAGAGGATCTGAAAGTGATACAGCAACATTCTGAATGCAAATCAGCCTCCTGTGTGGCTCAGGAAGAGAGAGGGCTGTAACATGACTCTTAAACCATTCAAAACAGGCTCCTCATATTATTCTTCAAGTAAGAACTAACATAACTGTCATGTGTGTGTTACATTTGGACACATTAGATATAATGAAGTTACACAAGATGTTACATAAGACAAGTCACATGATCAGTCAAGTCTGGTGCAGACTTGACTGATTTAAAAATCACTTTAAAAATCTTTCTGCTTGTTACATACTTAAGAACCAAAACTATTATTCAACAATGATTATTTCCAAATGTCACAAGGTTAAAATGAGTCTCTGGTATCAGTTATGTATATCATAATGTTATTACATGTTATTGCATGGTTATTCCAAGGACAGGGCCAAGGTGTCTGAGTGCCACTGGAGTATTTTTCTTTCTTTTTCTGATACAGTGGAGAAGCTGCTTCTGCTGTTAGTTATTGTTGACATGACTCATCCCTATGTCTGCAGACAGTTCATGTTAGTTAGCTACTGTCACGGCTTCTAAAGTAGAGTTCTCCTGTCTGTCAGTGAAATCTACCACTCGTGTGTGTGTGTGTGTGTGTGTGTGTGTGTGTGTGTGTGTGTGTGTGTGTGTGTGTGTGTGTGTGTGTGTGTGTGTGTGTGTGTGTGTGTGTGTGTGTGTGTGTGTGTGTGTGTGTGTGTGTGTGTGTGTGTGTGTGTGTGTGTGTGTGTGTGTGTGTGTGTGTAGGCAGTGGACAGCAGTCTGTAACTGGAGTGGACAACGCAGACGATGCAAACAGTTATTGGCAGATTCGTGGGAAGCCAAACCGTCCATGTCAGCGGGGGGTGGCCGTCAGGTGTGGTGAGTCCATCCGCATCACCCACATGAAGACCGGTCGAAACCTCCACACCCACCACTTCAGCTCACCCCTGTCTAATAACCAGGTAAAGACACACGCTCACTGTTGCACTTGTGGAGCTCACAGAAGACACAAGAATCATGCTGTGGATCCACTCACAATACAATACACTTTACAATTTACTGACAATCATTACAATAAATTGTGCAGCAGATCTATCAGTTTGCCAATACCGTGTCTGTCTGTGTCGTTGTCAGGAGGTCAGTGCCTTTGGAGAGAACGGCGAAGGTGACAACCTGGATTTGTGGACAGTGCAGTGCGATGCCGTCCACTGGGAGCGTGACGAGTCTGTGCGCTTCAAACACGTGGGCACCGATGTCTTCCTGAGCGTGACAGGCGAGCAGTATGGCCATCCCATCCGCGGTCAGCGGGAGGTGCACGGCATGAGCTCCTCCAACCAGCACAATTGGTGGCGTGCCATGGAGGGCGTGTTCATTCAGCCCAGCCAGGAGCTAATACGCCACGATGAGCTCTGACCTCATCACTGCATGGACATGTATGTGTGTGTGTGTGCACAGTCTGTGGATTCCTGTGGCTGTGGTGGTTTTATAGTTCACCTGGACCAAATGCTGTTGTGTGAATGATGTAGAATATTTGAATGACTCGTCTCTGTACACGTGAAGCACTCAGGGTGTTCTGAGGCAAAGTGCAGGAGAGGTGTTGTTTTCCCTAAAAGTTTGAAAATCACTGATATTGTGTAGTGCAGCCGTATGGTTTATTTATTCTACAGTTTTCTCCTCAGAGGAATTCATAGTAGAGAAAATCAAGGCTGGGTAACTGGACATAGCGACTACTGAAACTGAAATGGTGAGAGGCCCTATGTCAAATAAAACTTACATATGAATAGTGTGTGTGTGTGTGTGTGTGTGTGTGTGTGTGTGTGTGTGTGTGTGTGTGTGTGTGTGTGTGTGTGTGTGTGTGTGTGTGTGTGTGTGTGTGTGTGTGTGTGTGTGTGTGTGTGTGTGTGTGTGTGTGTGTGTGTATCTCTATCTATCATAGGCTACCTTGATGTCGAATTTCTCACTTTAGTCCAGTTAATTGGTCAGAGCTTGTCTCAAAACACATGTCCCCTATCAGGAGGATTAGCTGTTAGCGTAAGTGTCCAGGAAACGTGTGCAAGTTTATTGTACCCAAAAAGTAAGGTATGACAATGTGTCTCTCACACACACTCACACACATACACATTTGTTTGTATTTTTTTTTAAGTAGAAGATCTGCCTCAACCCTGCCTCCGATTTGGTTTACTTTGATATTGTTACTCTTAGCCTAATAAATCACTCCTCAGTCCTAAACCTAACCTTACCAACAAATGAAGGCAGCGACTCCAAGCCAATTGGAGGCAAAGTAGGGGTAGTCTCTTCCTGCCATGGATGAGAAAGAAGATAAGTCTCCCTGGGTACATATGAACGATTCATTCTGAGGCAAAATACATATATATGTTTCTCAGTTATAAAACGCATCACTTTTGCTACGTTTATGCATGGCGTCCACTCTACTCCAGAGTTTTCATGCCTCTATAATACCCATGTTCAAGGGTAATGCATTACAAGTGTTGCTAAACTTGACTGTCAGTAACAGTTCCACATCCTCGTTGATCCAACAAAAGAACTCCAGGGTCTTTTCACCATTACTGTTACTCGTTTAAAGCATTTTCTGTAACTAAGAAACCAAACTTCTGAGTAAACAATCTGCTTCACCAGCATGCACATGCTCAGTGTACATGAATGGTCATTTGATGTGTTTTCAGCTGTTGGTATGGCAGGAGAATGTTTCTAATATGAAGCTAAATCACTGGACGTTGTTTAGGTTTGAAAACATCATTGTTTAAAAAAATAAAGCATTTGTGTCAATACAAAGATTCATAGTTATAGGTGATAATACACTGATAAAAACATCACTAAGAATTTTATATTCCATTTCTGCCAATAAATCCCATTAAATCCTACACACTGGTTCTTTAACATCCTGCTTGTTTGTTTTTTGGAATCAGAGCTTTTTTATTTGTGCGAAGGCAGAATTTTTAATTAATGTGTCAAACTGAATTTAACCTTGGTAATAATTTACTGTGATTCCTAAATACAAAAAATAAAGCTGTATCTTCTCTGCCTGGTGTTGCAGCTCACCCTTTAATCCAGCAGGTGGAGACAAGTCATGTAAAAGAGACGGGGAGACAAGAGGATGCATCAGGTCTGCGCTCCTCAGCATCTCTCTCTCCCTCAGCTTCCTGCATCCTCTGCATCAGCTGCCTGTCCGGTGTGTGTGTGTGTGTGAGCGTGTGGATTCAGAGGATGTTAATGCAGCAGCAGCCTCATTGAGCCATGTTCACTGCAATTACATGTATTGAACTAAACACCACAGAAGTGGTGGGGTCAAGAAAAAACGCTCAGAGGAGGAAATAACTAGTAACTGTTACTTCAACAGTTACAGGTTGTTATCCAATGAGATGTGTTAACAATATCACAGTGTTCTAATCCTTTGTGTTAAATCAATATTCTACACAAGATGAAAGAAAAACCAGCAGATTATTTTTCAGTCTTGTTCTATACAAAACTTAAACATCTTACAAACTGTTCATGTTCATCATATTATTTACCCAGAAGTCTTTTACCTGATACACATTCATCACATGGAGAGCCAGAGCTATTCCCCTGCACTCATTTCCCTTAATCTAAGCTGTTAATATGGTCCATCTCTGAATCTGTTGGTGACAACAGGTCAGTTTGTTTCTTCCTGCACCGACGGTCATGTGATGATTCTGCTCTGCAGTCTATACCTACAGATATTTCATATATTTAAATGGTGTCAGTTTGAAAAGCTGAAAATGTTCTCTAAATTAAATTCTGCTCTTGAAAACGATGATTAGTTTATCTGACAGTAATATGACACCGAGAAATAATTTTCATGTTCATGACAAAATGTACAATATTTTTTTATTTACAATAAATATAAAACATGATGCATTTGTGCATCTTTGACATTGTGTAAGGTAGTTACTACCTGAACCAGGAATAATATTATAATACATCAAATGGATGAAAAATGCACCATGATGGAAGGAGCCATTCTTAAGAATAAGATATTTTATCAGTACAGTTATATTTGACAGTTATGTGTTGACTTCTTTACTTAAGCCTAATGATGAATTCAGGAATTGAGTAGTGAATATTTAACAATATAGTGGTCCATCTCAACTGTTCACCACAATTACTGGATGGGAACTAGATGGAAAATATGGAGAAGTATGTTTGAAAATAAGTCTGAAGACAGCAGATCATTTGGCAAACGATCCTCCCACCGCTGATTTCAGCTTACAGGTGCACAGAGCTGCACAATACCCACACTGTGACTGGTGCAGTTGATACCAGCCTGTATTGGCCTGCATTTACGACCTATGCTTTTTAATGGGTCACATAAAAACACACTCAAAATAATTTCCTTTCAATTTATATTTATAGAATGCATTTAACACCTTATCAAAAATGCATATTGTTCATTATTAAACAATACTAAACTAGAGTAATTAGTAGAGAAAGTGTGGTGTGTTTCGAGGCAGAGGAAAGTGTATCTCTGACAACACTGCATGTTGGTGAGTTATTGCTGATACTTGTCCTCCTTTATCCTCCAGTCAGAGGTGCACTGTTGCTGACCTTTAATGGGACTTTAGTGGTTGATGGGGTGGAGGTGCAGAGGGAGGTTCCCAGCCTCACTCATGAGTCCCAGCAGGCTGAGCACAGGAAATGTAAATGTAACCACCCACCTCTGTGGAGGAAGTGGCGTGTTGATCTATTAGCTCGCCCGTGTTCCTCACTTTTCTACAGCCCTGGGTCTGTTTCCACACAAGCTCACTGTTTCACTGCAGAGCTACGAGCTGCTCACAGTCACTGAGGGAGGCTGTTTCTGTAATACCTGCGGCTGATTGACACTATGTGGGCCAGAGTCCTGCACAGCTCCAACCCATATTAGTTTCTTCTTTATTGAAGATGAAAAAAGAGGAATGCTACGCGGCTTAAAACCATATTCAGAAACAAAATGAAGTATAATGTAATCCATGTCAATCTTCAGATATGTTCTATGATTTAGGTCTTTCTATGACACGGCTGGAAATTTTGGTTTGGTTTTTAAAATATTTTGATGTTTTAGCAGTTTTCCTTCTCTATTATTTACTGATGAATCATGATTTGCAGCACATTAATGATATTAAAGTCAGTCATATGTTAAAAGTCATAGTATAATAGACAGTTTAATGAACGTACATAATATCTGTTTGATTTGATCCCACTCAAGATAAAGGATAATTTTCTTTCTTTTTCGTTAATGTTGCTGAAATGGCTTTTGTTTCTTATTTTGGGAATTATAAACACTTTTCTATAAAGCCTTTCTTTTTATTTAACCAAATAATTCCAAATTGTTTAAAGTCTAAACAAAGGCCGGTAAACAAGCACTTGTAAGAAATCTAATTAAAATGAGTAAAATTAAGACATAAGGCTGTTTTTTAAGTCTCCACTTCTACACAGATATTTTTTGAGGTTTTATATCCAACTCTACTTGGGACACATGCTCTAGTATTTATATCCCTAACTCTAAGATGGTGGTAAACGAAGAAATGTCATTTAGCTATGTTAGTTTTGTTGTATTTTTTAGGTTGGTTTAACAAACCTACAACATATCCTGTTTTACATAAAATACATAATTTTGTATATCCTTCAAAAAAGGTCAAAATTATTTCAAATCAAAATCATTAGCCTATGTATTTCTCACAAGTATAACAATAATTCACAATTTGTTTAGCGTTTTTATACACTTATTTTTGTTGTATTCCCCAGAAAATACATATTACTCATGTAGTTGCCAATTTGTATTTAATTACTTTTATTAAGATATACTCCACTCCAATATAAAGACATTTATGCATATAGGCCATATCGAAGTAAATGAAAACATGTTTGTGGAAATCACACTGATGTAAAGTTAGAAGCACTAAAGTCTTGCTGGTGGCTAGCAGGACTGAGCAGTGATTTTTTTTTACTGAGTTCGGATTTTTACGAGTGACCATAACAAGTTTGACAAAGTTCGTTAAGTCTCACAAACACTTAGACAACCAAAACCTATTTGTTACGGACTGACCCCCTACATTACTGTCCCACATATGGTCTCTACCATCGTACAGTGAGGGCAGAGGAGTAATATCAAAATGAATTTAGATAATACATTTACAATTTAACATTACCAACATTTCCATATACAAGATACAAATCACTATTTCAAAATAGATTAAATAAATTGTATAATTAACTGACGAAATGAAAAAAGAAACTGGAGTCACTGCTCACTTGTTGACCCAAACAAGGTAAATGACATCTGCTGAAGTGTGTGCGTTCTCCTTCATCAAAACACGCCCCCCGGAAATATAGGCCTCACAGAGAAAGAGAAAGTGGGGTCTCCCAAAATACGTGGCTGTGTGTGCACTTAAGTGAGGGGGAGGCTTTCCAGCCGCTTCACACAAATGTAAACAAAACCTGTCTACATGGCTAAGTAACTTAACATATGTAGTTTGGGTGAACTATGTTTTTAAATAGGATTTATAACTCACATTTCATTATTTTATTTTCGTCTACGTGTTTCAATATTGTCTAAAATCTGAATTTGCTACTTTTCTATCTACCTGTCATTCTGTTTTTTTACTGGGATGAAAAGAACTTCACTCCAGAGGAACTCTGTGCATCAATGGTGTCAGCGTCCTATGACCCTTAGGAATATAGCTCAGAATAAAAAACGTACAGCACTTCGTTTAGTCTCACCTTTATTGAAGTAATCGTGACCACCAGATAAAGGCAGGTAAGAGGCAGTGTTGTGTTACCGATGGGTTGTGGGGTCTTCAGGCAGAGTAGCAGGTTGAGGGGTGGGGAGGGGGCTAGGCCCAGCTGACTGATGCCCTTTCATTATTGCACTGCTTGCTGCAGCTCCCACAGTAGTGCAACAGGGAAAGAGTGTCAAGCAGAGGGCGTCCAGACACAGGAAGGGCAGGGTGGTGTCCTCACTGCCCTCGGAGGTGAAGTCCTTTTGAATCACAAGTTTTGAACTGTCTCTTTTCAATTCAGTGTTAAGTGAAAGAGAGAATATTGCAGTTGTACATTTGGATTCATTTTAAGTCTAAAAGGAAAGAAACAAAACCCCAAAAGCTGTTTTCTGCAGCTCCTGTGTTTTATCCATATGTTTAATCCAAAGATGCAGTGATTTTTAACACTTTGCTGAGGAATGACTGAACTGTGGGAGCAGACTGAGCTGAGCTGCATTACACAAACCGCTGGATGAAGACAATCATCAGAGGAACACAGTGAAGGTCATTAAGGTTCATAATTAAATCATTAATCATATAGAATAATGATCATATTTTACATTGTATTGTATATTTTACATTGATCTGTGTCGATGAGCTACTTTTCGAGCAAGTTCTAGATATCATTAAATTTTTTTACATGTACACTCTACCCTGATGACATGGATCCATGCTGTGTTCACAAGCAACAAAATAACTTCTCACAACAAAGCTGTGCTGATTGGCCACATTCTATCCCGTCTCTATCATAGGATGTTCCATGTGGGACATGTTTGAAAAAGTTCAACATGAGGTGGGTGAGGAGCTGGTGCAAAATAAAAAGGACTTAGTTCTGCTCAGTGAGAAATTTCTCAAAGCATGGTTGTCTGTAGACTTTGTCAGGCAGTGGTCAGAGAGGTGATAGCCAATTTATTGAATCACCTTAAAGGAAATTAAGTACAACCCCACTCATCTGGATCTCACAGGGTCCAAAAACACCTGCACATTAGAGCATTGAAGTAAATACGATAGAAGCAGCCAACGTTGGACAGAGGGGGTCACATTCTATCTGAGGATGAGGTGCCAGTCACAGCTGTGGACAATGTGGGATAGATGCACAGATCAGCCGGTGTCTTTAATAGAACACTGTGTTTTAAATGCTGCAAAGTCCATAGGCTGGATCGAAGTAGTCTTACATTTAAAAATTTGGAACCATCGCAATTAAGATTCAGATTCACATATCGTGAATCCGTCTAAATAAAGTTTATGACTTGATTTTTTTGGGGACGATCGCCCACTTCTAGTTTGAGGCTCTTAAATTCTGTCTATAGTGACATAATATAAGGATGAATATAAGGTGATTTCAGTTATTAAGAACAAAACCCTAAATCATCAGCAATGATCAATTAAAGCTAAAGCAGATTCTTCCATTAATAACATGGCATTTAAATGATCAGTCCACTAGTGGCAAAAATAAACTGATATCCACTTATCTGTAGAGGCCATACAGATAGTTTTCAATCGATCTGTCTCTGAGATCCAACTCAAGAGAGGTGAATGGAAGTTCACTTGTGGTTAGAATTTTTGCACAAGGTCTTTACAAAAACAGTGTTGCTCCTACTCTGGCTAATACACAGTTGTTAGTGTCAACATCTTTCAAGAAGGAATAGTTCTTAAGAAAACTGTTATAACGACACTGCTTGTGAAAAGGGAAATGTCTTTCCAGTGCTGTCAGTACCAAACACTGCAATTCACCTCCATAGTATTTGGGAGGAGGCAGAAATATAGCCGATGCCTCTAGGTTTTGATCCATCGATGGACCACTTGAGGAAACAAAGAAAATATGTTTTTATAAATTATTTTGGTGAACCAACTCTTTCAGTATTTTATATTGTATTAAAAGGAAAATTGACATCAAAGCACAATGTTCTTGATCCAACATGGGTCAATGCAAAATCATTCTCTGATATCAAATGTTTTTCATCAACTATCATTTCATCATATATCAAATCCTATTTTTAACACATGTTAAAAATAATTTTATTTACACTTCCACTTTATGAGGAGACAATTAAAGCGCTGAATTAATGGGAGTGAATATCAGGTTTTACAAAAACATCAAATCATGTTAAACTAAACAATTATTTCAATGCACAGCAGAGAAAACACTCAGATTCATTAGAAATGACATTATTGGATGAAGACAATTAATACTCTGCATTTCTCTCACAGCAAAGCTACGATCTTGAAAGTTCTGACAGAGCTCGTATCACTGTGTATGTTTACCATCAGTGAGACGAATGGTCAGCAGCAGCAGAATGACCCTCACTGTAATGTCACGGACAGAATTAAGCCCTGTGACGTCCGCTGCATTAGAGGAAGATGAACAGCCCTCGGAGCCGAGACCCTATAAGCAATATTGCACTACTCTGTTAACTCTCGCGAAAGCAGAGGCAATATTGATAGGGTCTCGTCTGCGAGGAGACGTGGACGAGACGAGGCTTCTTCTCAGACAGGGGGAATCTCAGTCTGAGGCCACAGGTGGAGGACCAGAGGACACAGAACACAGAGGAGGTGGACGACAACAAACCCACACACACCAGGAGAAGACCCAAACATCAGTGTCTGGAGGTTCACTTCCATTTCATTGCTCACGGATGGAGCTAGATTTCTGGCTGTAGGCTCAAGTGATGTTGTGAAGAAGTTGTTATTTTGTTTTCTTTTCAATACAAATGTTCTAGAGTAACTTTTCTGCCAATCAGAAATGTTGCTACCAGAAAAATATTAACCTTTTTGATTCTGCACATCAGGTTCAGAATCTTAAAAACCCTTTGTATCTTCTTACTTAAAAATGACACAGCATGTAAATATTGTCTTCTCTCAGTAAATGTTTCCCTCATGAGGTGATGCCATTGATGAGGAGGATGGACATAAAAAGACAACTGAAAAAAAAAAAATAACAATAAATAAATCTAAGGAGAACAAACATGTGGATGTCATCCACCTCCTCCTCATGGTGACACTGTGAGAATGACGTGCAGGCCTGAGCTCATCAACTAAGTGCATTTAATTTGAAGCATTTAGCTTTTGTTTGCCTTCTGTAATTACACAGAATATTTAGAGACACTGTTTGGATTAAACAAGTAATTTGCAGGCCTCACCTTGGGCTTCAGAAAGCTGTGATGGGCATTTTAGATTTGTCACATCTGTGTCTAAGTGATGGTTTTAATTTGAGAGGAGAGAAAAAAGGTTTCATCACACTCCTACTTTTGACTTTGAATTTTTGGACGGATGTTACATAAACTTTCATTCTCCTGCTCAAAAACTTATTCAAAGTTCTGCCTGACGCATTTTCAATACTTAAAATGCTACAATTAATGAAGAGCCTGATGGCAGCAGAATGACCCTCACTGTAATGTCACGGACAGAATTAAGCCCTGTGACGTCCGCTGCATTAGAGGAAGATGAACAGCCCTCGGAGCCGAGACCCTATAAGCAATATTGCACTACTCTGTTAACTCTCGCGAAAGCAGAGGCAATATTGATAGGGTCTCGTCTGCGAGGAGACGTGGACGAGACGAGGCTTCTTCTCAGACAGGGGGAATCTCAGTCTGAGGCCACAGGTGGAGGACCAGAGGACACAGAACACAGAGGAGGTGGACGACAACAAACCCACACACACCAGGAGAAGACCCAAACATCAGTGTCTGGAGGTTCACTTCCATTTCATTGCTCACGGATGGAGCTAGATTTCTGGCTGTAGGCTCAAGTGATGTTGTGAAGAAGTTGTTATTTTGTTTTCTTTTCAATACAAATGTTCTAGAGTAACTTTTCTGCCAATCAGAAATGTTGCTACCAGAAAAATATTAACCTTTTTGATTCTGCACATCAGGTTCAGAATCTTAAAAACCCTTTGTATCTTCTTACTTAAAAATGACACAGCATGTAAATATTGTCTTCTCTCAGTAAATGTTTCCCTCATGAGGTGATGCCATTGATGAGGAGGATGGACATAAAAAGACAACTGAAAAAAAAAAAATAACAATAAATAAATCTAAGGAGAACAAACATGTGGATGTCATCCACCTCCTCCTCATGGTGACACTGTGAGAATGACGTGCAGGCCTGAGCTCATCAACTAAGTGCATTTAATTTGAAGCATTTAGCTTTTGTTTGCCTTCTGTAATTACACAGAATATTTAGAGACACTGTTTGGATTAAACAAGTAATTTGCAGGCCTCACCTTGGGCTTCAGAAAGCTGTGATGGGCATTTTAGATTTGTCACATCTGTGTCTAAGTGATGGTTTTAATTTGAGAGGAGAGAAAAAAGGTTTCATCACACTCCTACTTTTGACTTTGAATTTTTGGACGGATGTTACATAAACTTTCATTCTCCTGCTCAAAAACTTATTCAAAGTTCTGCCTGACGCATTTTCAATACTTAAAATGCTACAATTAATGAAGAGCCTGATGGCTGCAGCACAAAAACAGAAGAAAGCATCTTCTGACACATGAATTACAAACATCTGGTGTGATAGTGTCAAATATCACTAATCATAAAATATTATATTATTTGAAGCAATATTTGCATTTGAACATTTTATTGGATTTTGTTTGCACGTCAACAATATAACTGAAATAGATTTTGTTTCTATTACTTCTCATAAATCTTCAATATATTGACTTCCTGCTTCAGTTTAGGTTTATTTTTCTACTTTATGGGTTTGTATTATATTTTAAATATATGTCACCTTAAAATGGATGTTATGAAATATTTTACACAAATACAATGAACGTTGATTAAGTTGGTACATGTTTATGCAAAATGACACCAGTGAGATAATGCTTCCTGTTGTGAGCGTACATGTGATTCATCATGTGATCAGTTGAGCTGGAGTTATCAGCTTGATAAATGTATCTTATCATTGAGAGAGCTATTCGGAAAAAAACAGACTCTGATCTGAGTGACCAAGATTAAAAACGCCTTCATGTTCTTTATTTATTTATTAATAATTTTTCGTTTAGTTTCACTGCTGCTTTACCCATGATATAAAAAAGAGTCTATGTCTGTCTATGTTTGGATTCTTACAGGATGCAGAAAAGTTGAATTTCCTCTGAGATCACACTAGAAGAGTTTCAAAGTTATGATAAGTCTTATGCTTCTAATCGATCAAATAATCCTTTCAGATATGTCCCAGAATCCATCAAGTTTACTTTTGTAGCATGCAGCACTAACTGCACCCGTGTTTTAAGAGGCAAAGGTTGTGTCTATACTTAAATTTCATAAAAATGTAAAACACCTACCTCTATTCTGAGAAAACTATAAAATACATTTCTGTCTTTTGCACACATCATCTAAAAGTCTAAGCCATGTTTCCATTTATCAACACTGAGGAAGCAGTTGGGTCATATTGAAGAGAAAGAGCTTGTGAGGTGCCTCCACTACTTTTAGTGTCGGAAACGCTGCACTCTGACCCTCATTAAAACCAAATACTTTGGAGACAACAGACATGATAAATTCCTACCCCCTCCCTCTTTTTTTTTTGCTCTTTTAGGAATGGTCAGGGGCCTCTGCACACACATTGGCTCTGTAACAACACAAACTAATCACTTTAGGAGTGAAAGGTATTCTTTTACAGCTTGTGTTGCAAGTTAGACTCAAAACATTGATGAAAAATCTAAATCAGACAATAAATACAACTTTTCAAACAACGATACATAAAATCCTATTTCTACACACCAAATCCTATTTCTCAACTCAAGGTCAGTTTTGGTGTTCTAACTACTGCAACACAAACAATTTCAACCAACACTGCTGTCACATGTACACTACCTCCACCCCTGTCATGACATCAGACCTAATGTATCTCCTCACAACTTTAAAATGGACATAGTGGCAGCACGCTGCAGCGGTTCATTTCCTCTGTCCCTATGTCACCATGAGTCACTCTTATTTGGTGGAATTCCTTCAAAGCTCCCATTTATGAGCAACATAATTAGGGCCATTTAAACAAATTTATACAGTCGTGACCTTGCAATATGCCCACCTCAACTTTCTGTACTAAGAGTATGACTTCCGAATATTCTGTATAGCTCATGTAAGGTCTAAAGAAGCCTCAGGATAACACACAGCGGGTGTTTCCCCCTGAATACATGAGGGATTATAATGACAAAATAATAATGTGCCGCTTAGGGCGGAAACCAATATTTATATTCAATACAGAATCACCGCCAACTGTTCTCAATTAATCCCTAAACAGAATCTGAGCAAAAATAATTGTCCACCACAAGTTGTCGGAGCACATAGTGACATCTTCGAATCACTAGTCTTGCCTGCTCAACAAAGGGAGAGTCCATGTTCCAGCCAGATAATATTCACTTTAGAGAAGCTACAACCAGTGAATCTGTTTATTAATGAATTGATTTAATGATATAAAATACGTGCTGATTAGTTTTCTTCTAATCAGCTAATCACATAAGGGATTCACTGTTCCAGCTCTGACCCAGATCATGTGATCACACACGTCATTCTTCCTCATTGCTTCCTGCACCAACATATGATCAGAAATAAACGGGCATGATATAACTCTTTGTGCTTTATTTGTTCTTTGTAATTTGTCCCAGCAGCAAATGTGCAGTTTGCGGTTTTAACACATGGCAACATAAACATATATTGTTTTTGAGGGCCTCATTGAAGCAGCAAGCAGTATGGATGATGTTGTGACATTAGACACACTCTTCAGTACATTTCACCTGACACGTCTCTGGACGTTACCCTCCAGGTAATAGGATCAACAGGATCTTGGTTTCAGGTGCGTTTACACCTACTGGTGAGCAGGATGGGATTGCTCTATAGCCAACTACTCCGGACACATGCTGATGGCATCTGTGATAGCAGCATTAATCCCTTCTCCATTTAATCACCCACAATTCATATAGAACCAGTCTGCTCTGGTATTTGCCTGCCAGCACTTTGAAAAAGGCAAGCTTCTACATGCCCATCATCCCAAGTCCCACAGCCACTCCATGCTAAAGAGAGAGTAAAACAATTATACATTTGACAACGGGCCACAATCACCTCATGGAGGTTTTGATTGGTATCAAAGGGCCTCCTATGTGAATCCACAACAAATGCATTTGTAACGTTCAGTAAAAGGAAGGAAAACTGGGACCTTATCTATACAAAAAAAAAAAACAATAATAATAAAATTAATTCTCATATTGTTTCTATTTAAATTCCCTGTTCTAAATTTAGTACAATTTATTGAGATTTATATGCATTAATATCAAACTATTCTACCAACATGTACCACCACATAAATGTGATCAAATCTACTCAACTTTGCAAAATCACTCAGTCTTTTGTAGTTAACTTTCGCTGTGACCCTCATGAGACTAACCAACAGTACAAGTAAATTTTGATGTAATTGGATGTCTGCGAGTGAAAATAAATCAGCAAAACACATAACTGCAAAAAGGAGGTGCTCTTTGCTCGTAGCCTCCACTCAATCCCTCAAAGACACAACAAACAGCAAATTCCACAGTCACTTGCAAAACAGTGGCTAAATATGACACTTAAGGCTCACACACACACACACACACACACACACACACAGAGCGGCCCTGCCCTCCACATTCCTCACAAGAAGCCCCATCCCCCCTACGACCTGCCCCAAATAGGAAACTTACCCCCTTTTTCCCACCCACACCGTGACTTCTTCAAATTATACTTTCAAAAGCTGACTGAGAGAGAGAGAGAGAGAGAGAGAGAGAGAGAGAGAGAGAGAGAGAGAGAGAGAGAGAGAGAGAAAAAAGGTCTGTGCTCCACACAAACATAGGCCTATCGCACGGCCATAACAAAATGACTGCAGCGTTAACCTATAGGCTCACACATTCCTTCACAGGGAAGCCACGCACATTGCTCATTTTACCCGACAAAATAAAAGGCTCTTAAGTAGACAGCTTGTATGTAATAAACAACACATGTGTATGTATTAAGTTGTAACCAAACTGTATTCCAAAGTGGACCATTTTTAATAAATGGAGTTTTCTTGTCATTTTCACACATTAAAAATAGAAATAATTATAATTATGGCAGGCTAATTTATATTTTTAAAAGGCCCATTTGTATGTAAATAAATTATAAATAGAAGTAAATAGAAAAGTAATATCAGTAAAATGATAAACTAAAATTAACCAGATATTATTGATCTTACAAAAATCACAAAAAAATCCTTTATAGTCCTTTATATCCCTTTGTGACTGGCTTCTACACACTGATACATAACTACAGATTTATGGTGAGTCATTTAGATTTGTGTGAGGTAAAAATAAGTAATTTTTCGCAAAAATAAAATAGGTTTTAGGGTTGAATTGTGGTTCCATTCCTTGAATTAAATTGCCTCCATCTGATTGAATTTGATTGGACAATTTTAAAATCTTTGGAACTTAGAAAGCCGGTAACAGCAGGAAGCTTTAAGGGAAGATTTGATGCAGTGCTTGACAGGATAACGCACTGTTGGCCAGCATGAAGCAACTGATACTGTCTAAAAAAAATGTGTGAAAAGTTGGGAAAGTTGACCTCAAAGCATGTTACTAAATCTGACACGTGGTGTGCACTGCAAACCAAGACAGCCGCTGAAATTCAGTGAACAAAATGTTCTTTTTTTTTACAGAAGGCGTGGTCCAGGAGGCCTGTGTCTCCCAGTGTAAAATACGGCCTAATAATGCAGCGTGGTTGAACAGCAAAGCCACTGACTCTTCATGTCAAATGGCCATCTGGGCTTAGCCACCGCTTCCCAAACCGTGGACTGAGGACCTCCAGTGGGTCTTGAGGGACTTTCCCAAATAGAAATGTGGTTTTTGGTTTCACTCAGTAAAAGAGCAAATTTAAATGTTATGTTTTAGCAGGAGATGTAGAGGGATATTCCTTCAATTGTGTTAATGTGGATCTTTGAGTTTAAGAACTTATTATAGGATAGAACCTTCCCTGTAAGCCCCAAGTCGGTGGCAATGTACAAATGTAATACATAATCCTTATGAAGATATGGAGCAAAAAAATTAAAAATATTTTAGAAAATTCAAAGCCAGCGCTTCCATGCTCAAAACCAGTTTTTTATTAAAATTTTATTCAACTCCCTCTCTCTAACTATATATATATATATATATGCCCATCTGGTCTATCATTTATTTCTTTATTGTGAATGTTTCTGAGATGCACAGCAAATTTCATTTTACAATATACAATGACAAACAGCAATAAATTCTATTCAAAATGTTTAATAAGACAGTTATTGATTAGAGTGACTTGATAAGAGACAACATCTCGTGTCAACAGTTACTGCTTACACTGCACTTGTAAAGAATTTCCTTCTAATCACAAAGCAGTTTTAGATGTTAACTGACAATTGGAATTGGATTAAGGGATTTTTCCAGTGTATTACAGTGACCTTACACTCGGCCAAAAAAGACCAGCTGTGGTTTAAAAGAAATGGCTCCACACAAAATGAATGACCTGTGTCATGTGATTGTTGCTGTAAATGTGTGTGTGTATGGAGGGGGGGGGGCTACCTTCCAATATGGACCTACATGGTTTCTATACTGTCTCCACTGAGCAGTGTCTGTCTGCTGCTGCAGCTGTAGTGTAGGGCGAAGGCCGAATGCTATGACAATACTATTGCACTGCTTTAGCGGATGGTACAGTAGTGCAACATCGTCAAAGCAGCTGACCTCTGCACGCTGGTACACACACACACACACACACACACACACACACACACACACACACACACACACACACACACACACACACACACACACACACACACACACACACACACACACACACACACACACACACACACACACACACACACACACACACACACAGTGAACGGCAGCCATACCTCACACATGCATGCACCACATACCACGACAACAAACTGACGTGTCGAAATATATTAAAAGCTGTGGCACAAATGCTGCTTTGCATGGTTGCTGTGGCGAGGTAAAGGCATCCAATCCATTTAATGCGAACAAAGGGCCAATTCTATATTTTCTTGTCACGTTTAAATAAGATTTGAAAGAAGAGGAAGTGGGAGACGGGAGGGAGGCAAAGGAGGGAGGAAGGGGGTGGAAGTGTCTGCGTGAGTGTGTGTTGTTGGTGGAGGGGGGAGGGGGAGAGGGTGAAGAGGGGAGGGGGGTTGTCAGCCAATGCCCTTTTAATATTGCACTGCTCATCTGATTTCACAGTAGTACAACAGAAAAAGGGCCTCGGACACAACACAACACAACACGGGACTGCTCCTCACATCCAGGCGGCTTCTTCTTCTATAGAGACACCGCCAGCCGTCAGCTCCACAGCCCAGCTTAAAGCATGCAGACAGTGCGGGGGCCATACTACATGTGAGCCCACCACCACACACAGACATTAACATGGTGGAGAGGTTCAAGCAGCAGCCGTGAAACAACCGAACAGGCTTACTAGATTTACAACACAATGCAGCCTGTATAAGGCGGCAAATGCACAGACAGTAAAGCCTCTGTTCTGAGCAACGTGGAGAGGAAGTGTCAACATATATTCACACGTTACTTCAAATTTAAAAAAAAAGGGTTTTATTTGATGTCTTTCTTGGTGTAAGGAGGGAGGTGTGGGTCAAATCTGGGCTTAGATTGCATTATTTTCATTTAAGTTTAGTTTTTTATATAGTAATTGATAATTGTCGACTATTTGCACAGCCTCCATAGAAACACTCATTTACCTATGTACAATATGTTTGTTTATTGGTTTTAGGTCACATTTTCCTCATCCCCTTATATTTTATTGATAATTTGTTGACTATTTGCATCTATCTATCCATATAAAAGTGAGAAGAGAAGCAATGGCATTGTGGGCTGTGGCCTCGCTGAGAACAGGCAGCAGTGTGCAGGACTATGCAGCATGGAGGAAATGAGGGTGGAGAGAACATATATAGGGCAAAGAGCACACAGAGCGATACAATACCAGAAACCTTCATTTAATACCTACTATTCCTGTCCCTTTAGCCCAAGTGGCAACATGAAACCCTCCTCGTTTAGGAAACCCGGGGGTCGGGGCCTGGGTGGGTGTGTGTGTGTGGAGGAGGGTCTGTGTGTGTGTGGTTGGGGGCTTTGTTATTTCCAGTGTTCAGAAGAGAAGTTTACAATCAGCCAAAGTGCTCGCGCAAACCCCCCCCCCCCCCCCCCCCCCCCTTTGCTCGTGCACACAGATTTCAAAGTGAACAAACAGGACCATCGGCTACAGCTCAAACAGCTCTCAACCTTTAACTCTCATAGTTTACATTTGGACAAAAATAAAAAAAAAACGTGAGAAATGTCTGAACGTGGAAATGCCAATTTATTTATGCTATATGTACAATTATTTCCTCCATATGCTCCCCTATACAGCATAAAGTAGATTATTGTGTCAGAGGGGCTGAAAAGTCTGCTCTGAAAGGGACAGATAGATCTCAGGAATGTGAAGATATGTGGGTTTGTGGGGGGGATGTCACAGGGCGGACCAGTCTTATGTCCTCTGTGTAAAATGTTACATTTTGAAGTGAGGTTTTTAAAAGCACGTGTTTTACAAACTACAGCTTAGCCTGATGTGTGTTCACAGACACAGTGATTTAAACAACATGATTGAGCCTGTGATCAGCCTACATTTAAACATGTGGAAATTAAATAAAAACTTTAGTCACTATTGTCAATAATATACCAGCTCCTGTTGACAGGTTTAAGGCCAGTTGTTGGTTATAAAGCTGCCCTGTTTATACTGGCTATAGAAGGAGACACCTGCAGCTGTAGGTCTACTAAACATTAACTAACTGGGTAAAATAAATATCTTGGTTTTCATATTAGAGTAATTAATAAGTCATTAGTGGTTATGTTGGGGTCCAGAGGCCGCACTGGACCCCTGGGTGGAATTAACTCAAAGTGATAATAACCTACTTAGTTTTGATATCTCAGTTTGCAGCCAGGAATAATCACTTGTAAGGGATCCTACCTGTCAATCAAAGCCTTTACGTGTACGCGCACTCGCTCACTCACACGCGCGCGCAAACACGCACGCAAACACGCGCACGTACGCACACACACACACAATAGCTGCTACACATTTTTTTTCGCGGAGCCTCTCCGCGGCCAATCAGACCCACCGAAATCCACGTCCGTCTGCGGGCTCCACGCCATCTCCGCCCTGCGGCAGCCGCGCTCTCCTCGGGCGGGCAGAGGTTCTGGTGGTCGGTACCTGGCGGAGGGAGGCCAGTCCGTACACTTCAACACACACAGGGAGGCAAGTTACCACTTTAACGGGGAAAACGTCCGGTCCGTTCCCGTCTATCTCCAACACGCTCTTCCCTGTCGACTGAAGTAGCGGTTCGCGAGGTGTCGCGGCTCCTCCGTCGTAAAAACCGTATTTCGTCCATTGGCAACCTCACGGCCTCCCAGCTCCGGACTCCATCTTTGACTAGTTGACATTCAGCTCTTGCAGACACACATTCCTTATTTACATGCCTACCCTGCCATTGGTCCGTTTCCGCGCTCGTCCCTGCCGTCATTGGTGGAAAATGTATCTCATCACCTTCGGGATTGGTCGAATACTGAGGGGACGTCATTGTATAGTTTAATTTTAACAATGAACACAAATTCCCTCTTCCATTCACAAATTTCTCATTACCCGCCTTTGAGGTGCTACGTGTTGTTATTGTGCTTCAGAGTAACGACGGGAAAAAACAAAACAGTCAGAAACACTGTCAGCTGCACAAGGCAGGTGTACAGAAGAGGGGGATGATGGAGAGACCCTCTGTCTCCACTCAAGACCACCCTGAGTTTAAACTAGGCTACATAAGGATACTACCTCCTGTTGTTTATAATGGAGATCCTTTTGGTTAGCACATTAGTTCTTATTTAGTATATTTGGATATAATTAACTGGTGCTGCTCTTATTAATTAAACCATTACATCTAAATGGGACTCCTATTATTTTCATTTTAATAACCAGTTCTACAAAGCTTCCCCTTTTTTCTCCGCTCACCCCAACCGGTCGAGGCAGATGGCCGCCCACACAGTCTGGTTATGCTGGAGGTTTCTAAGGGAGTGTTTCTCTCCAAATGTTGCAATGTGTAAGGTCTCGACCTTTAATGTAAAGTGCATTGAGATAATGTCAATGACTGGCATTGATTTTAATTAGTGGTCAATTCCTCGTAACATTCTAAACATATCAACAGATTGATCACCTCAATGCAGGAATTGGACTTCATCCGCTAAAGAGACTCAACCCCAGTCTCAGCTCAACAGCTATGTTGTGGTGTTGTTTATTCTGAAGTCACTTCTGAAGATGTTGTAAAAGTTCCACTGATGAGGATCCGTCCCTGCAGTGTCGGGTGGTTGCAGAGGATAGCCTGCAGGGTGGGAAAAGGCTAAAGGCGGCGGGGCTCAGTGGAGGTGCTGCGGTCGGACGCTTGGAGGAGGGCAGCGGCCTGTGAAATCTTGCATTCCTGACCAATGGAGCTGAAATAATTGCATTGTCCAGCGGGAAAGAATCGCCTCCCCACCAGCCATCCCTCTCTTCCTCTGTCCCGAGGTTTGGGGACCTGGAGTGGGTTTATAGAGACAGAGGTGATCTGACACGTTTGAAGACAGTGAAACTCTGCGTTCACACAGTTTCTTCACACAAGAACCGTAGTCTGTGGCTTGTTGGGGCACACATGTTTCACTGCAGCTCATGGGAGACGTGTGTGAAACGGAGCCTTCTCCCTCATTCACGTCAACAAAGCCTGCTGGGTTTGAGTTGAGAATGAAAGGCCTCCACCTCCCCACCCCCTCCCACAGCTCAAATGACTGCAATACATTTTATTGTCAAGTAGCCTATCCCTAACTCACACACACTCTCAGAGCATTACAGTCTTTGCAGTATTGCTGCATAATGAAAGTGTGTGTGACTATTCTTCAGGCTGTGTGGTTGTTGTGCAGCAGTGTGTGGAAGTGTCCCTCATCCTCAGCTTCACTTTCTTTACTTTGCCACCGAGTTTTCAGAAGAAACCTGTCCGCCATGACGTGCTTTAGAAGCTATGTAAGGAATGCGCGTTCACGCTCGCTCCTGCTCATGTGTGTAGTGTGGCGCGCACGCCCGCGTTTGCGCGCGAGCAGAGGTGCCGAGCGAAGTATGTGGGGCCGCAGGAAGCGTCATGCCCATATTTGGCCGTGACGGCTGAGTGATCCAGTTGACATGTTGCCCACTTTAAACTACACATCTGACTTCTGCTCTGCGGGTCTGCAGCTTTGAAGGCTGTAGTGTAGGTGATCAATAATTATGCTAATAAAACCATAATGTCCTGTTTGTGCAGATGATGCAAAAAAGATTTAAATGGTTGGGGGATCTTTCAAATATAAAAAAATAACAACTGACAACCCATTTTGACCCACTGCATAAAAAGATTTTACTTCAGTATTTTAAATAACAGTAAAATATATAGCTCCAGTATGAATGATTAAAATAATGCCTTTTCTTTTTTATCAGATCAAACCTACATTTCATTTATTTTTCAAATAAGGAGTCATAGTAGGCCACATTCGCATTTAAAGCAATCTTACAGGAAGGAAACCATATGCACCAATATAGAAATAAATACAAATAAATATAAATAATAATTCCTAATCATTTAAACTGGGATCGTTTCTACTGAATACAGTTTCCCATTTTTCTGGTAATTCAACATTTGCAGCCACAGTCTGTTAGTACAGATTCTTACACAGATCACAAAGTTTCCAAAAAACAATAAAAAAAAATATCTGGTTGAATTTTAAAGGAATATTAAATAACGAACAGACAGGTTTGTTTGCTATGAATAAAAATTTGGTGATTTAAATTTGCTTCACTGAAGTGTGGAGGAAGGAGATACAAAGCACATCATGTTTTTAACACCTTGTGGAAAACTTTATAGAGAAGCAATTTTATACCTTTTAATGTTTAAAAAGGTTAAACCTCATCCAAGGTTACAGACAAGGAGGTAGACAAAGAGTACAGAATTAAGAATAAGCAGCTCAGTATCAGTGAGGCCACATAGGTTTAGAAAAGAAAAATAATTAACATGTGGCCTGATGACAATTTTCACTTTGATGTGTGTTACCACCAAAGATTAGGTCAAGGAAAATTGCAGCATGCATAAGGCAATAGCTTGAATTTTGTTAATCCACAACAGATATAGGTTAAACAAAGTGATGGCTTTAGTGACAACTCAGAGCACAACAAATAAAGATTAAACGGACACATCTTTAGAAAAGTATTTTGGAAGCTTTTAGGGGAGTTTAATTTTGCCATATTGGCTTGTGTTGGTGCCTTTTGGTATGAAATACACTGCAGCGCAGATAATTGTCTTTTACTGCAGAGAGCTTTAATCCATAGTGTTAAGAAATTTCTAATCATTATCATGACCTGACTTTCCTCCATGTCTCTTTCATAATGTTTGATATGTTTCAAAGTTAGATAAAGTAACACTGGATCACTGTCAAGTGAAAATTCTGTAACATTAAGGATTATTTCATGCAACCTACATGGTCTCATCAAACTGAAAAACAAGCTGTTTAGTCTTTATATCAAAGATATCAGCATGCCTATTCCCCTCAAATGTACCTTTAGACATAGTTTGAGACATTTCCCTGCACTATGACAACTTCTTACTGACACTTCACCTCCAATAATCAGGTTTTTCCAGCAGCTTTACGTCAACTTAAAATACGGCCTCTGCCTGATCTATAACATAAATTCAGTTTAAATGATTTACAATAAAATTAAGTTGTTTTGCACAAAGTGTTTGTGCTGACTGACACACTGTAGGAAACTCAATGTAGAGAGACTGCATTTTGCTACGAGTGCAGGCTGTGTCATGTATGGCCAGGGTCCAAACTTGTTTGTCAGCGCAGGCAACACGCAGTGGGTTAATTTTTACTGAAAGTTGTGCAATAGATTGCACAGAGCACAAGTTGACATACGTAGGTAGCAGGAGTGTAACTCCCAACCTTTTACACATGTAACTTTTAGTACAACATGTTCTGTGGTCCTCGGCCATACCTCATTGATTTTTTCCCCCAACATTTTAATGAGACATATTATTACACTAACATTTTGAAAGACTAAGTTAGTATTTTATCCTGCAAAATAAAGAAAAAGTTGTTACTGATACCATTTGGAGAGTTTGCCCTGTTGAAGGATTTGTGTTCAGGGATATTTGTGGAATTCACAGCAGAAGATTTTTTTATTCATTAATTTGTTTATCTTTCCTTCATCTCAGCGAGAGCCCTCAGATGACCAAACAGGCCTCTGCAAGTGTAGCTGTTGAGATAAGGTCCTATGGTCACATGTTTTAAAAACACTTGTTTCCTCACTGCAACAGCACAACAGGTATCTTTCAAAAGTGTCAGCCAATCACAAATACTTAGAGTCTTTACAGTTTTTGTGGTTTGTGGTTTGGTAAGAAATTAGTTTAAAAAAAACACACTAACACCTTGAATCTTTTTTGTACATCGCAGAAGTTTCTTATTTAAGTAAGAGCGATTCAAGGAGTGGACCATGTGCACTCCACAACATTTATTTAAGCATTTATCTATTCATATGACTCAAATTAGGATCTACTATTAAAGAAACAAAGTTGGATTTGATGCGTTGACCAGTAAAACCTTGTAAAATCCTAAAATTTGCTTCCAGCTGGCTGTTCATGGTGCGACTTTAAATTAGTTTAATTAAGTTCTAGTAACATTTAGGTTACGAAGCAAATCATGCAAATTATAATTAATCCCTCTCAGATTGTGATGCACAGTCGATAATGCACAAAAAACATGTTGAAAATAAATGTATTGTCTTCCTGCTAGTTCTGTATTCATTTTTCTAAGGATGTGAAATTCTTCTGGTTGCAGAGTTTTTCTGCTTGACTACATGACTCCAGTTTAGTCCGAGTGATTATGACCTCCCGATAAAAAACAGAACAAGTATTTGTATGGTTCCATCATTGCTCTGTTAGATGTTCCCATATTGAATCTATTTTGATCCTCCTCAGTATTTGTGAAGCCTTGATGCAGTTCCACTGGCTCCTTGTCATTCACAGTGACTACTGTCCTGTCAAGTTAGAACAGGAAGAAAAAAAAGGCTCAACAGTGTCACATTGTTGCTCTCAGCCAGTCACAGCTGAAAGAATTCAGACAGGCAGCTTGTGTTGGTCCTGGCCCCACCCCTGGTGCAGGTCATGTGACCAGTCAGCAGCAGGACACACCTCTGGCTCTCACAGGAAACCAACATAGGCCCAGTAATCAACTGGGAAAGTAGGCCTACTGCAGCTGGAGGTCCGATTCTACAACCTCAGTGTGGGGAATAGTTGTGTTGGACAGACACAATACAGATCAGTTGTAGGACAATCAGAATGAGCCCAGATTAAAACATACAGATTGTCCCATGATGAGCATAATATCTGCTGATGAATCTGTTGCTGAAAGGTCTTTGAGCAACAAGTCCTCAGAGTTCACCCTTGTCACTGATATTATGATTAGGATCACTGTCTCACAAGTAAGTACTTCTACTGGTAGTAGGAGCATGCTTTCTGTATTATGTTGGGAGTACTGGTACTGGTACTGTGGTGTGTAATATAAAATATTTACTGTTACAGTCGATTCTATTGTTCCATTCACTGTATGTATTCATATTTTACATGCATTATAAAATATATGAGGATTCCTGGTTGTTATTACAAAGACAAAAAAGGATTTAAACTTTTTTTGTCGGACAAATTATTCTGTGTTGTACTTTATACCATTTATTGAGATATGTAAAAATACAATGTATACAGTTGTGTAAAATAAATTAAACATGTATCTGGTTGAGAACAAGCTCATTAAAACTACCCTGTACAGTACTGTTGGGCCACATAGGTCTATCATATCGTTTTGTGTGTAAAATGTTAATCTTCAAAGTAACTAAAAGAGCAGCTGGTCAATAAGCAGAGCAAAAAGTACATTACCTTTAGAAATTTTGTGAACTTATAACTATAACCTATAGTATAACATGGAAATACCCAAGTTAAGTGCCATCACATTTACCTTAAATGTACTGTATTCACAACATTGACAAAAAGTGTCAAGAACCGGTGTTAATGATAGGGATCCATCCAGTGATGGCCTGACATAAAAAAGAAAACTTTCTGTTTCTTTCTACCGGTATTTCTGTGAGTTTGATAGAAATTAAGTTTAAACTGGTGTGAACTGCCTCTTGGAAACAGACGTTTGACTGCTCACCTGACAGACAAAGGCTTTCACCCTCTCCCGCCTATACTCGCCTTTTACATGTCACCAAAGTGACTGTATAAAAATGGAAACATTAACTTTAGATAGTGTGAAGAACTCCCTCAGTTGTGTGTGACCACGTTGAGCTTCAAGCAGTGAGGTAGGGGGCTGACTGACCTTTCCACCTTAGGCAAACTGAAACTGTTCAGTGCTTCTAACCCGTACAAACCTGTGTACACTAATTGCTCATACCAGCTCTTCTACATAGCTGCTTCCCCTGACACAGTATCCACCAAACTGCAGCACATATGCAGAAGATTGCTGAAGAGTCTGTTGAGGGGTCACCAGATTCACTCAGGTAGCACATATAGCAAGATGGTATATGTGCTTGTTGTCCTGTGGATGTTACCCCTTAATTCCCATAGTGAGTTCTAGTGTTAATGATTGTTTATATTTTGATTTGATATTGTCAGTTTTTTCTTTGTAGCTCTGGTACTGTCATGAGAAAACATACAAGTTGGTAGAGTATTCTTGTTTATTTACTGTAATTAAAACACAAATGGCATCAACACAATTGACCCTTGTTGATTTCATAAGTTATCATCTTTATGTTGCCTGCAGCTGTTTAATATTGTAGCAAGATAATGAGGTATATTGTTTTACTTCTGCTCACTACCCACATATCATATCCTGCCTGACATGCTCATGGCCAGAAAGATGTGCATCATCAATCTCTGGAAACCTGAAATACTTGCACTAAATTCCTCTAGATGTTGCTGTCTGTCCTTATATTTTCATAGAAACATTTGTTGAATTCATTGTGTATAGTATATCTGTGGTGAAGTACAGACCACTTTATAAATGTGGTGAAAATGGAGAATCAGAAATCAAATCCTTTTTAAGTGTTCTCCCACCCACACAACAATGAACACACATTGATTCCCCGTCACTTTTTGATGATTGATGCCTGTATGATACCTAGAACAATGCTCTGTGTTTGGCCTCACACAGGTTACAGGGGACTGATAGTAATGGATGCCAGTGCAATTCTCTGGCTCAGGCAACAAACAGTCAGGTTGGGAAAAGACTGTGTTCTTGTCTTTTACTTTAAATAACTTTTTCTTTACTGTAACTACTTTACTTTACTACAATATTTCTGTTATGAATAAATAGATAAATTACAGCTATAAATAAAAGTTGACAAAATAAATGGATGAATATATATATATATATTTACATACTTCAATTAAATTTACATATTTATTTATAGATAAAGTCAGTTTTGATGCTCCTCAAATCCTAACCTCAATTAAGCACAGTGAGTGTCTAAACACAACTGTAAATATGTCTGATCACACAGGCACATATTGTGGGTGAGTATGAAATTAATTGAATTAAATCTACATTGTGAATAATTTTCAAATATGTTGAAGGAACCTTTTAGACTTTGCATACAAATTCATTTAAGGTACAGAAAACTTCAAGAATACTCTTTCATCCATATCTATATGGGAATATGCATGCTGTACTCTGCATTTAAATTAAACTAGTAGCATAAGAATATTGTTCAAAGGCGTTGTCTAAGGGCAATTTACCAAACAGGAAAGTGAGGTTAGCATCAGACAAGCTCAGTTTGTTTACGCTCACATAGTCTACTCAGGTAGTATGAGTAAAAAATACCTGTGTGAGTGTTCCATTGTGCCTTAGGCCCTCAACACACCAAACAGTGTCTTCTCTTACAATGACAAGAAAACAGTAAAGATCTCACACTATGACACAAAGAACTTGTGATCAAAAACATCACAATAAAATACTGGTATCATTAATTCATTCTGCTCTAAAAAAAGAGTCTAGTTCGACGTCTGTTTGCTTTTGGGTTTGGATATCATCTTCAACATTGACAGTGTCGCCAGAATCTTTGAAGTTATTGCCATAGCTAGTATATTTTCACACATTGATCTGTAATATCAGTGGTAACACAGACGGCAAAACATTTGTTCACTTCACCCCCACAAATGATCGACTGCTCTGTGGCAACAGCTCCGTGCTGGGGTGAGAAATGCACAGGGGAATTTCCAGGATGAGCGCACATGACAGGCCACTCCCAGAACAAGGGGTCCTAGGACACCCTCCAGGAATAAATCTGAAACTCACAGCTCTTTTTCATTTTTTTTAAACTTGTGATTAAAACAAACTTGACTTTTTTGATATGACTGCAGTAGCAACAGCTTTCCCATTAGTTACAAATAACATGAAGTGTAGGAGTAAAATAAACATGTTGTATAGTATCATTGCAGCTGGCCAATGAACAAGAGTCAAGTAATAAGTAGTGAATTGCAGGTTTATTTTAATAATGTGGTTTAAATTGTGTGTTTTACAACCTGTGACCTAAGTTGTATATATAATTAAAAAATGTAAATTATGATTACCAATAACCCGCAACATAATGCTTTGATTAGTGAACACTGGTTCTGGTGCATCACTGCCCTAAAGTCCTCATATTGCCCATGTCTTAAAAAACAAACAAATTATTATGTAATACCAACTATAGTATAATTTATAAGAATACATTTATTCTCTCTCTCTCTCTCTCTCTCTCTCTCTCTCTCTCTCTCTCTCTCTCTCTCTCTCTCTCTCTCTCTCTCTCTCTCTATATATATATATATATATATATATATATATATATATATCATTAACACTATCATCTTCTCAGCCCCCTTTAAGAAGCTTTTCACTGGCACTGAAAAGGAAACTCTACATGCGACCGCTCCCCCCATCCCTCCCACACTATCTGACCTTTGACCTCACGGGGTCAGCAGCCATAGAGAAGCCAGATGTCGGGATGGGGAAAGGGTGCTTGGGGTGGGGGGTGGTTGGCTGATATTACGCAATGCAGATAGCAAAAGAGAGGGACACGCTGAGCACACTGCAGCAAGCATGTGTGCCCCCTTCCCCTTTTTTTTCTCTGTTCTACGACCCAATCATGTACAAAACATTTTCAGTTTTGCACGAATTTCACAGGAATTTGAAAATCTGAATGCTATTGCAACATGGACGTCAATATTAACATTACTGTTGGTGTCAAGAAGCCACGGAGACTAGCAGGCATATTCAATAGTGCAGGACAAAGGCATACTGACAGAGGGGAAAAAATGAGACTGTTGGGAATATAAACATTTTGTTCAGAATAAAAATTATGAAGAAAAACTGTGCGCGACTAAAGTTATAACACAATATATTAATTTAACAGGAAAAATGAATCCTCCACCATTTCTAAGAATTTCAGGAGACACATTTCAACTTGTGAACTATTGACTCCTGACCATATGACCAGTAACATACGAACCAGTGTGGGGAGTAACCTGTGAGGAACACATTACTATAACATGTAACTTGCTGGGCCTCTCTGGTTACCTGCTCGAGTCCTCCTGCACGCTGTCTTTCATTGGCTGACAGACCACTCACCTGAGCGCAGGATATGAGGCCTGGCTCTTCTCTTCCTCTCTGCCACAGCAGGCAGTACAGTGTGGTGACAGTCCCCAGCCTCAGCTGCTCTGCCTGACCAGTCCAGAACCTCAGTAAAACAACCTCCGCCTGAGCCGCTCTCCTCTGTCACACTGGTGAAACCTCAGACCCGAACTGCTTCAGTGAATTACATGTCAGCTATTTCGAGTAGTTCTCCCCCCGCTTCTGCAAGGGACTGCACAGCTCCTGTCAAATGGGACCATCACAGTGGTTGGCACTGGTTCGTTGTTGTTAACAAATCTTCAAAACTTCCACAAAATCTAAATCTCACGCAAAACCTATTTGAAAATATTCTTAACAATAGCAGACACATGCAACCATCACCTGCTGGTTTTGTGAGACCACCAGGATTTGTCCCGGTGTGCCAGATGGCCAGTACGCCACTGCTTGACATTATGATGTATGACACTGCCAATTAAATAGCCCACTATACCAATAGGAGATTATGTTTTCACCCCTGTTCATTTTATTTAGCAAAATGATGCAAAAACTACTGCACCGATTTACACAAAACTTGGTAAAAGGCTGGGACATGAGCCAAATAAGAACCTTTTTGACATTATCATAAATTTCCCAGTGAATAATTCATGGCTCTTGTTGAAATAAATCATATTTCGTTGTACATGTACTATGTGCAATGACAATAAGGTTGAATCTAATCTAAAATGTATGGCACAAATATCTATTAATGTGGGAAATTTGGTTCAGATCCAAATGAAAATCTGGATCTAGTGGATTTAAATAGGAGGGTAGTCTTTTTTCAGCTGATGTACTGTAACAAATTTTGGCACGTCTCTCGACAAAGGGGTGCATCCTGGATTTTTTTAAATCACTGTCTTTAGGATTGTGAGGTAGGGGCCATGGCAGATGTATGCATTCTACTGAGTGTCAGTCCAGTCTACATTTGTAGGGGCTGGAACGTTGTTTTAGGCAACTTAAGCCTCTGGGTGGTCATATAATTAAACAAAAACATAATCTTTTATTAATTATTTATTTATTTTAACAAAAATGTCTGATGAATTATGTCCTGAAATATGCTCTTCAGACTTTGTACCCAAAACTGCCTCCTTTTTTTAAAGACAGCTGACAATAAAGCAGAATTCCTCTATGTATTGAATACATAAAGACAGATTTTGCATATGCTGTAATTGTCAGCCTCAACTTGTAAACACATCTGGGATATGCAAAGTTTATAGTCAAACTCTACTTCAGGCAGTTAGCGCTGACCTGAGGCCAGTTGAGTTTCTGTTTGTCACAGCTAACACTGAACCAATCCAGCCCCAAATTACCAATATTGCAAGGTAAAAATATTTTATTACAATTTACAATCAAAGTGTTCATGGTGAAGAAATCAGATCCCTGGGACTAATTAGATATACTATTAAACTATTATCACATCATGCATAAATGGGTGTAAGTAGTGCACATACAGCATGAGGTCTAAGTAGTGTCTCAGGATTCATGAGCTGATTACTGGGAAAAGAGACTCTTAATTATTTTTTCTGAAATAGACAGTTTTATAATTTACAATGTAAAACCTTAATCTGAAAAACAACTAATAATGCAGCATTTTTTAAACACAGTGGCACTCATACCATTTTGTCTTTGTAACCCATTAAATTAAGCAGTGTCATGGGCCCTCATCACATATGGTTTATGGGTTTAGTGTTTGTTGTTTTAGATTCGTGTCATTCATAGCACTGAAAAATGTAGAGGAAATTGGAAATGTGAACAATGCAACAATTTTTCTTCACCTTATCATCACCCAGTGAAAATAAAGTTACAATTTACTGACATGTTGGTATTAAATTATGTCATATAAGATGGATATGCTTGTTTTTTTTTTACCTTAAAAAGAATAAACAATGACACTGGTGGACAGAGGGATTTCTTCTTCTGTCCATCCTGGGAGAGGGATCCCACACATGTGACTCTCTCTGAAGTTTCTGTTTCTTTCCCCTGTTTTCCGAACTCTTGTCGAGGATCACGGGCAGAGATGGTTGAACCTCGTATATTGATTAAACAATTAGTATTTATTATTGTTTGATTTATATGCAATGAATTATATCAAATTTTCATTACATTACAAACCCTTTAAAATTCACACAAATCATCTAAATTAAGAGGGATCGCACATATGTCGTTTCTCAGTTCTTTTTAAAAAGTTGGACAATTGTTGTAATTATTATATTGCTTTTTAATTGTTATTTTGATAAATATTTATTGTGATTTCTCCTAGAGAACGTGTTTTGCCAGTGACTTGGTGCAACAAAGAAATGAATGTCTGCAACAAATCTGTTGCTCAAAACTGTTTTATTTGATTTTATTTATATATTTGTGGACTTGTGCCCACTTGTGACTGCATGTTGATTGGGGCTTGTCTGATTTTCTGTTGTCTGTAGGGCCATGCTGACTTATATAGTTATGTTTATGAAAAAATAAATATATGTTTGATTTAAGATGTGGTATCTTTATTGGTTTCTTCGTCACCAAAGGATCTCCCACAGTAGATTATAATTTACTGACCGTTTATTTAGCACTAAATCTGTGTGTAAAATAACATATTGAGTTGTAACAGGGCCGAATGAGAGACACAGCTCAAATATGTCACCTAAATGTTTCCTATTGGACGAGCTGCAGGCTTCCTGCTGGCTCAGCCCATGCAGGGTCTCAGTCATGCCTGCCGCCCACTGTGCCCCCTCCCACACTCATATCAGTGTGTTTTTGAATGGTGTTCCTTCAGAGGGGCGGGGTCCAGCCCTCTTGCATTCCAGAGGGAGGGGCCTAATATTGGAGCCTTGTGCTGCATTCATGTGACACAAGAAAGATAGGAAATCCAGGAGAATGAGGACAATGTCTCATCTCATTTTCAGTCACCAGTTTAGACACACAGTTTCTGTGTTGATGAATAAAATAGGCCTACTACAAGAACATGCTGCCCCTGTCAGTGTTGAGACATTTGTATCCCGTGGAGAGGAACAATGTATAGGCCCAGTTAAACAAGTTTCATAACAAAGAATTAAATATTTATGTGGTAAAAAAATGACCCTTCATGTGACACTATCATTATTTTTGGTTTTGTGGTTCAATTCAGCCTGATTTCTTTGCTGTATGATGCAAATTATAAAATATAGTCTTACCAGTGTAAGTATGTATACATTTACAGTCAACTTCTAGATGTTTATGCTCTTATTTTATTATTATTTATTATTATCTTATTTTGTGTCTGTGGGTTTCAAATACAAAACCGATACTTTAAAAGTCGTTTTCAAAATAATTAGCTTTTAAAAGAAATCATATTCTGAGAGTGTATGGAAATCGACTTTCCAGTTGGATCCCTATCATTATTCAGAAGTCTTTTCATGCATAAAAATGTATACTTCAATTACAATATCTCATACAGTATAGCCCAAATACAGTATACACTCTTAATCACCTTTCATTTCTTTACAAACAATATTTCCATCAGTAGTGAAAGGAGTGTATTGCGTACTTATTCTCTGTATTCTGTTTTCTATTTAATTGCCAATTTTATTATATTCTTATACTTTCATGTGTTCTCTTGTCCACCTCATTCTGACTCTCTGCTGCTGTAATGAGGGAATTTCCCCATCGTCGGACCATCAAAGTTCTCATAATCCAATAATCTTCATTCAGTGATAAAAAGAGAGATCCAAAATCCCCTCAGTAAAAACCTATGGCTCTAATAAGTCAACAAGATGATCGATCTTTGAATCGATAGCTTCATTCAATAATCAGATGTCTCTTATGGAAATGTATGGAGATTGTCACATTTTAATTCAACAATGCTTCACTTCCATATGTAGAGTAAAGATAACATTGAATTCAATGTGTGATAAATAAATAATTGTCGTGATGTGAGTGATGAAATGGGGACGTTCCGTGGTGATGAATATTCGTTAGATTTATTTTATCCTATTCACCTGTAATTTCGCGCCTTAATTTGAGATGTTAATTTCGAAGTTGATCCCGTGTTACGTGAATGCAACATTAACCTATGAAGACCTAACCACAGATAACATATCAGTCCGCGATGTATACATTTCGGCTCAGACTTATAAGAACTACGTAACCATAGCAACACGCCAAAATGGCCTATCTCTCTGCCGCCGAGGGACTATTTTTCTCGGCGAAGTGTTGAGTTAATAGCATTGGCACCGTCTGAATTGAGTCGCTCTGTGACGCTTCCTGATAAAATGGCTCCTTTAATAACATTCATTTAATACTTTGAGTGGAATCGGGTTTTTCGTGTGTGTCTGTGAGTGACGGACGGATCACAGCCGTCCCTCTGCGGTGCCTCAGCGCCCTCCGCCAGTGAAAGGGTTAACCCGGGAGGCTGCTGCTGGACCACACATGTTGGAGGGAGCCGCGCGCTGACCGGACCGGTTTACATCAAGCCGAGCTTCATTTATCCCGGGACAGGCCAAACTAATGGGCTTGACAGGATTAACGCCGAGAATCAAACTATGAAAGGTCAAAAATAATTTCTTTACACATTCCGCGGCGGGGGATTTCAGTGCCAATATGTCCGACTGAATTATTTTGAACGAATTTCAAGACGCCAACATCCTGCTTCATATGATTTGGATGATTTTGTCACGTTTCTGATTATATTACATGAAACACAATAAGGCTCTTTCTATGATGGATTCTCCCATGACACATATATATAAGCAACAATCCGAATTATACAATACATGTAAGAAATATATTATTGTTTTGTTTTGCTCAGTACAAAGTAAATAAGTATTATCTATAGGCCTTCAACACTATATATTACAGGCCTACAAGATTCAAATTAGTCTTATTTGGTTAGATAAATTTTGCTTATACTTTTCATACTTCTTAAAATACCATCATATGGTAATTATATGTAATATTAATTGAAGTCATCATTATGCTGTCTGTATCAAATATTTAATACAAAAGGAAAATTATTCTGACGAGAACCATTCCATAAATTACTGTGGTTTAAATTTATACAAGAAAATTCTTGTATAAATATTGGTAAATATCCAATTCTATGCTTACACTAATATATAACCTGTATTAAAGATTTTGTGTCTTTCGTATTTGTATTTTATTTATATTTTGATATATGGGTGTGGTTTTCATAAGGCATTACTGGTTTCTGCCACACCCCACATATTATTTCACTTATGTCTTTTTGTTTTTACGTTGTGAGAACTAAACTAAACTAAACTAAACTAAAACAAAAATACAAAAAAGGTGGGAAAACAATCATCCATTTTATCACGAATATGAACTATTAAAACCAAATAACCATGAGCATTAACTATAGTGTCTTTTCATAGGCCTATTCATCATAACAATGTCCACATATCACGTAAATCTTCATTTGTATTTAGTAAAGGTGGCTTTTATTAAAAAACAGTTTGTTCTAATCTGAATTAGGAACAAATATCTTGTCCTCCAGTGACAATCTAAAAATATTTCTCCTTTCATTTCATGATACTTTTTTATCCATTTACATGGAAAAAGCTGCATTTCAGCACCATTAGGTGGAAATGAGTCAGGTAACTCTATTATTAAACAAGTTTACTGCTGATTGATCAGCTTGCTGCTAATCATCTGTTTCACATGTAAACACTTTATTTAAGATATGACTGTGCTGCAGCCATCATGTCAATGTCGTGGAGTTAAAAAGCAAACTGGGAAAACTCCAGTGTGATACCTTTTCAGGACAGGGGTGACCCTCCACATCAGTCTCGCACCCTGTGAGGGGGGTGGAAGAATTGCTCAGATCCTTTTTTGGCATCAATTTAAATATAGGCCATTAGAACTAAAAGTGCTGCAATTAAAAATTGTACACAATAAAAGTACAGACATTATTTTGAGCAACATTTTCTCAAAGCAACCAAATAAAAAACATGGGCTGAGTGACCCCTGTCAGAGTAATATGTTTCCTCAGAGTAATATTACCATCTATCATAATGATTATTATTTCCTGTTATGTGTTATTTTGGATGATTGAGGTGGAGCTCATTAAATTATTTTTAATTTATATTATATGTTATAAGATGTATGACATATTTGAACACTAAAATTGTCTTGGATATATTAATAATAATTAGTTACTATAGTTCCCAAATAAATAGAGTAAAAGGTACAATCGACAGACACAAATCACATCTGATCTGTCAACATAACTGTTGGGGAATATCCAATATATTCCAGTACGATAATGTTAGATACAGTGATTGATGGGACAGGTGGCATGTGACGAAAGGTGATGAAGCAATTTACCTTTGACACATCACAGATGACGATTGCTGGTTTTAAGGCAGCTTGGGTCTTTTTCTGTCCCTCTTTCTGTCCAACCTGCATTTGCTCAACCTGTGTCCCTCAGGATGCTCCAGGAGATTCAGCTTAGGGGACTCTCCAGCCATCTGTTAACTTTATTTACCAGTGTTCATGGTGCCTATGCTAATTGAAGATGTATCACGTCGATGGGGGGTATTTGCCAAGTCCTTCTCTGTTGTTAACCTCAATAAATATAGCTTTACACTTTCAACTGATGTCTCTTTTTTGAACAGCACGTAGGAGTTACTGCAGTCAGAATAGTGTAAGAAGTGCACTTTGCTACCACACGTGTTCAGCATATTCAAACAAATCATCCAAGTCTTCTTTTTTAGATAGATACTGTAAATGTAATGGCTACAAATCAATGTGTACAATCCCTGAAACAGATTCATTAGAGCAGGGGTCCTCAAGCTATTGGCCTAAAATATGAAAGTTTCAACACAGACGCGTTGAACCTCAATGTAAAAGATCAGCAGCAGGTTAGAGGTAAAACATCCATGACTGTCTGGTCTGAAAAAAAGGTTAATTACCTGATTCCCTATTGCAGAAAAAGGAGCTAAATAAAGCTGCTATGGCTGCAACAGGTCCCCTTGTTATTTATTTGAAGGAAAACGTTTCCTTTAACCCAACTACTTACTTTCCTGAATTATCTGATGACTTAAAAAACACACCAACAGCAGTTGAAGGTGCTATATGTATGAGGATTCTTGCTGGTAGCAGGTGGTGGTGATGGTCTCTCTTCAAAAGCTTCAACCATCATTGTCTTTACAAGACAAGAGGTTGTAATACGTCCTCTGAGCACAGCTACTTCTTCAGGGCAGACTGGAGACTGGAGTGACTCAATATTGGAGCGTGAACACTAGGTCGGGGCTAGGTGGTTAGCATGCTAACTTCAGTAGGAGTAAAGAAGTGACAGAAAGAGAAGTGAAATGAGAGTTAACATTGGTGCTGTTTTCCACCACTGGATTGAAGGAATGAAGCTTGATGCTGAACTAACATTGTTTCTGCTAGAATGGTAAGTAAACAGCTGTTAATGCTAACACGTAGCAATAGAACATCTACAAACAGGTAGACTATTACAAGCTGAATTTCCCCAAGCAGGACAATAAAGTACTGAACTGAAAGATATGCTGTCAATGTTGTCTTTACTTTCACAAAACATGGAATTATTTAAACTGAGCAGTTTAACTGAGTTCAACATGTTTGAAATGTTTGATTCTGCAGACACTTTGTTAATGAGGAAGTTGTGCTTTATAATGTACATTGGCTAAAGGCTATTAACCCTTAAAAGCATATTTCAGTATTACACCCTCTGTTTTATTATTTATATTCAGTTTAAGGGACATTTTTACAAGCTCTGTTTAGTCATGGCTGGTGTTTCTCAACCTCTTTAGTCTGAGTTTGGACTTGGAGACTGCAGCTTTTTATCTGCAAGTCTACAAACTGGGGATATGAAGACTGAAAGACATGTGCATTTATAAAACATCTAATCCTCATTGCACACTGTTGAAAATGAAAACAGGATTTCGTGTTTCCCTGTCAGGACTAGAATTTGAACTATCTTTGCCGGTAATTTTAAATCTTTAACAAAAAACTAATTGAATATAAAATGTGAAAAAAATCGGTCTCTGGCCTTTCACCTGTTTCAAGGGAAGTGCAATATTTGAGTACCATGTGAGTGTTTTCCTATTTCTCAAAAGTTTCATTTTAAACAACTCTCAGAATGTCAGTTCAGTTGAAATGTTTATTTTTGCACATAAATTACTACATTTTGTTGCTGAGTTGGAAAACTTTACAAATATTCGTAACCACAGAGCTGATGGTTATTATAAAGTTACTAAAGAAGGAAACAAACACTTTCTGAGCTGGAATATGCAGCAGGAGATGATGAAATACAAAATTATTTAATTAATATTAATATTAATATTTAATATTTCATTTTACCTCAAATTTGTATGTGATATTATTATTATTATTATTATTATTATTATTATTATGTGATAAATTATCTTGTCGATTCATATTTCAGCAATTATTTTGATTATAAATATATATAATAAAAGTGAAAATATTCGGATCGAAAACTCAATTCAACAAGAAATGAGGTTGATGGATGTTTTTTTGGGTCAAAGTGAATGTTTTTTTAACTATTAATAAAAATGGTATTTCAAGAGCAATAAATTGTTTTGAAATAGCAAAAATAGCAACTTATCAACTATTTATAAAGTGAACATATTTAAAATAATCAGCCCTTACTTATGATATGTAAGGGTATATAAATATGAAATCAATGAAAGGTTAAAACAGTTCATGAGTGGGCGATTTCATAGATTTCATAATTGTACCTGATAATTGCATTGTTTAAAAAAATATATATTTTAATTGTTTAATTTTGATTTTCCATTTGGTGTTTTCTTTATTTAAAATTCTTCTCTCTGCTCAGTGCAGTTGTTTTCACATATCTTTAAGCATTATTCAGTCAGTATGATTCATCTCTTTCCTTTGTGCATCCTTGAGGAGCCCAGAACTCTTGTTGTTTATCTGTCCTTTCTACCTCTTTACTTCTATAACGTCTTACATGTGCTGTGCACGAGGAGGGCTCTTCAATTTTGTTAATTTCAGCAATGTTGCTGTAATATTAATTTTAGATTAGAGTTAACATGAATGATTGGCTGTCAAATATATCTCCTATTTTTTTTTCTTATCAAAATGGTTTGAGGATCACACTCTAATTGAATTTAACTCTTACTTGACAAAGGATGGATTTGTGCGTAGTCATCCCTGTTCCCTCAAACAATTTCTGTAGCTGTGGTTAAATGGAGATTGCCTTCATAAAAAGAACAACAGCATCAGTCATTATACAGTCGTTATAATAAGTGCAAGTTCTGTGTGGCGTTCCAAATGGCCATTACAAATCATTTAAAAAATGTAACTAGCTATTCTTGACCTGAAAACTTTATAGTGGTTATTATCCTGTTACTGAAATGACCTGAAGGTGCACTCACTCTCTCATCCACACCCTCTCTTCTCCCCGTACACCACCAAAGAGGGAATGGACTGAAGGCAGCCAGGCGTCTGCTTCCATCTTCCTTCACAACATGACAATACGATTGACAATCTTTAGTTCACCACCTCAACCACTAACCAAATCAAATTAATACCACAGAAATAAATGCATGCAAGATTAAGACAAACATAAGCGCAGGCCCAAAATTACACAACCAATCCAAAATGAATAGATAAGTAAATACATAAAAAAATCTAAAGACCTGGTTTGTGAAAGGACATGGTTTGTGTTTGTGTGATGTAAACTCCGTTTTAGACATAAATCAGGTAGCAACTCATTGCTAATATCTTCACCATAATAATTTATGGCAAACCTCTGGCCGACACATTCAGCACAATCAAACACAAAGTTACATTAATATTAATTTGGAGAAGTGTTTTTATTCACACGATGGAAGACTCCACCAAAATAATGCTCCACTGAAGCTGCGGGCCATAAAACCAGAGGCTGAATGATGCTACAAAGCTCCAGAACACTGAGGGGAACTGCACAGTTGGTGACTATTCTCTCTGGGTTCTTCACTTCTGTCATAATATGTTTATATTCTTTAAATATAAACATGGAAACAGGTTATGTCACTGTGCAGTGCAACCCATGGCTCTGACATGATGTCTAATCCTCTTTGTTTAAATACATCTCTACTCTCCTGTTAGGATGAACCACATTTGACCTCCTGAGCACCAACATACAGTATTCAGTGCCTATGAGCCGGATTATTCAAACTGCGTCCCTAACAATCCATCATCTTACAGGGAAACTGTGTGCACATAGAACATAGACATTACAGACCAATGTTGAACCAGGGAGTCTGTAAGCTATAGAAAATAGAGTGGCTGAAAGAGAAGAATTCCCAGATCATAGCATCTGTTACTGAAAGAAATGAATAAATATAATAGAACCTGATGTGGGCAAAGGCTGTGAGTTGCTCTTTAGCTCAAAGCTCTGTCTTATACATTGATGTCTTCTGATAGATTTTTCTTATATGTACGTTCTGCCATACATGCTCCTGTAAAGAGTCCTGTGTGTGTGCGCTTGTGTGTAGGAATCAATGCTGAACACCTCCCTGCCTCTGTCTGCATGGGATCCATACCATAATACTCTCATCCTCCTGCACCTCCGGATCTGAGCATGCAATCTGAGCTCCATTCCGAATGGATCCGGCATCATGGGGGGAAAATGGGAGCGTGTTGCCATAGCAACGGTGCCTGTCGCAGCCATTCGCATGGTATAGGAAGAGAGGAGTGGTGCAGGCTAATGTACAAGCAGTCTGCAAGGTTCCCTCGCTCTGAGCTGCTCAGCTGTGGTTTGCAGGGAAGCAGAAGCTTTTTGTTGGTCGTCAACAGTCTGAATATCATGAGAGGTCCAACAGATGACACAGGCAGGGGATGCAGAAATGTGAGGCAATGAATTAAAAAGTGAAGGTTTTTCACATTCTGTAGAGTTATTGTGCTGTGCATGCAGTCATGATGACTGACAAGATGTAGGGGCTGAGGTTTCTAAGCTGGAGGTGAAGAAACCCATGTTGGAAGAAACAGGTTCTGCTGATGTTGCCGCTGTTTCTACTGGATCAGATAATAATTTAATTATATAATTTCAGGCTAACACTTTTCTTCTCATACCTTCCAAAAAGAGAATCTCCCATTTTTAGTAGTTTTCAACTCAGTTTAGTTATGCTTATGGTTTTGCTTGTAGTTATCGTCAAGGTTTTAGGATGAGGGTTAATGTTACATTGTCATTAACTCGCTCATTTATTTTTGCATTATTTAGTATCCATTTCCTGTGCATTGACTCCTGTGCAGAAGTAGTTTCCGTAAAAAGTTGGACATTTGTTCGGGACTATTTTTAGTGGTGATTTAATACATATCCAGAGCTCTAGTGAGCATTTCTAGCATTTCTGGTGTGTTTGTGTGTGTCTTTAATAGGTTTAATCAGACAATAACTTATGCTCTGTTATACAGAGTACTAAGATAAATCAGACTGTGACATACACAATACTTATTGTTGGGTTGTTGTCGATTTTTGTGGTTTCTTTATCAGAAAAACACGTGTAGAAAATCATCACAGTATCAGACTAGCGAGTAAAGTCCTCTTCTCAGGTTTTCCACGCAGCATGTGCATCCATATTTTACACAACATCAGCAGCTGTACTGATATTAAGTGTCATGTCATCTTGCTCACCATTGTTTCTCACCTCCAACCTTCCTCATCGCCTTTTTCCCTCTGTCACTGATACGTATCTGCTTTTAAAAGCTGCCATTACAGCAGGATATTAACATGTGACAGTCAACTGTACAGTGCTTAAACACACACACACACACACACACACACACACACACACACACACACACACACACACACACACACACACACACACACACACACTCACACACCCATGCATCAACGCACATACTAAGAACATGCATAGATTAGCATTACACCTGTACCTCACATCTTCAGTTTCGATTTTCCTTCATGTGCTTTGTGTTGCACTCTTGTACATCCACAGACATGACACCTAATATATATTATAGAGTAAGTGGCAGACTTAGGCCACAGGGACAGTCGTGGCTTTCGCTTGAATACCTGCTCCAGTGAGTGTTGATCCATCTCATGACATTGCTTGACATTGACTGATTATTTATTTCGAGTAGAACTGATGACGTGATGAGATGGTTTGATGAGATTCAGTATGAATAAAGCTAAATGTATTTGTTTTCAATGTCAGTGTGTTGGATTTCACTGCAGACTGTTCATTATATCTCTCTCCAGTTGTTTAACTTGGCACTAGGGCACCTAAAACGATTCCTTCCTTCACCCGCTGTCATCATCTGTTGTAGGTGGGCTAACCTGCTAGCTACTGGGGCAGCTGTGGCTGAGGGGTAGAACGGTCGTCCTCCAACCTTAAGGTCGGCAGTTCAATCTCCAGTCTTCCCCATCTGCATGCCAAAGTGTCCTTGGGAAAGATGCTGAACCCCAAATTGCCCCTCATAGAACAAAAAAGTGCTGCTAATAGATGCACTGTATGAATGTGTGTGTGAATGGGTGAATGTAAAACTGTACTGTAAAGAGCTTTGAGTGGTCATCAGCTAAGCGCTATATAAATACAAAACATTTACCATTTACTGCACCCCCTGCACATAAATCTATGACGCCTAATGCCTTGTGCTGTTTTCAGTTGCAGAAGGATGCTGGTTTAGTGTGGATACAGCACTTGTTTTAACTGCTTATTGTTACTGTTGGCTAACAACACAGTGACTGACAGTAAACACCACTCTGGCTCCATTTGAATGATTGAATTGTATTTAGCTTTATTCTTTTCTGCTGAGCAGACTTCACTGTGGGAAGGTTTAGTGTAGCTACTGGATGATGTAACTGACTATCTCTCTGACTGGAGGCAGGGTAGGAAGAAGATCATCTCATTTCAGTAAAGACCATCCTTTAGTGGCAGCAGTCCTTCTGTTTCATCAACCAACTCGAAGCTATCAACATGTACACAAATGCGCCGAATAACCATTCTCCTGTAATGTTGTGTTAGAATACATGTTAAGAATAACTGCAGATGTTTGTCACAAGGAGTTCATTTGTAGAAGGAGGCAAAACAAAGTGCTCCTCATCTATATTTTATCAGCTATTTCTTATTTTAGTTTCTTTATTTGTTTCTATCTGATTTGCTCTCTTTCATTGTGAAGCACTCTGTGACTATTGTCTGTGGAAGGTGCTTTATATAATGGACATTGGTAGTTTGCAATGCAAACATTATGAGCCACTATCAAATAATTTTGTTGTCTGACAATAATTTAACAAATAATTTTGGTTTTTGTGCATAGATTAAGACCCAGTGTAGTTGATGGTGGAGACTGAAAAAATATAGAATTTGTAGTGTTGGAACAGAGAACAACTTACAGACACCTCATGGTTATCTTTGGCTAGTAGTATAGATTTTTTTAAATCAGTGATGAAGATTGATTTAAATCTTTGGCATGGCTACTCACCAACAGCGCAAGCAGTTTATGGTCATCTCCCAGAGTTCCTTGCAGGATGTGACTCACAGTTTATTGGATGACTAAAACAGCAGTAGCCGTGATATCATTTGTCCGCAGATGGGTTTCTGACCAATGTCATCATTAAGGCTAGATACATACTACTACATTTTGGTTTTACAATGCATCACCTTTGTTACATTTACATGCAAGTGTCCACACTACTCTAGAGCTTTCTAACCCATACAAACAGAAGAGTTTGAAAATGGTGCCGTTTCAGTTTGAAAACTCCGGAAATCTGTCTTTGTGTGGAAAGGTAGACACTGAGGCACTGAAACATAGATGTCCACATTCACATTTTGATTGGGTAGGTTCTCATCAGTCATGGCTCGACTACCAGTGGTGAGAGAGGAGAGAGAGACCAGGGACCATCCTGTTTCAGCTCTGACAGACTGGTTGTTATAATGAGAATAATAGGAGCGATAATCATAGATGTGAACTGTTATTAATGATAACAGAACCATTTAATATAATAATAACAATAGTTATAATAATTGTTGTAGTTGTAACCAAGCAACTAATTGAAAATAGACAATCTGCTTCCCGTTACACTGACACACACACACAAATGAAGTCTGAGAAGGAAAACAGAAATTGACACCATACCAAAAATACGAAAGAAAACACTTAAGTAAGACAATACAAGCTGTGAGCATTATAATGCTAATTATTTTACTTTGTGTATATCATTGTTCTGTTATATTTCTTAATGATAGTTCATTTTTGGGTTGCAGTTTGTGTTGCGATTCCACATTTACAATTTAGAAAAAAGACAAAACTAATGGCAGACACCTCTCCATTAATGTTAGACACTGTCTTATCTCATCAATGTTGAATTTGATTTGATTGATTGATTGATTGACTTTTATTTTCTCCTGTAAAAGTGAAACATACTGTTTGAGGATACAAACAATAAAGTGTTAATGTAACCTCTGTGTTGTCTGTGTAATATTTTCTATCTACTTTATGTCAGGATGCTGACATAAAGTGTGGGGCTCGTTGCTTTAGCTTCAGTGTTATTTAAGGCATATTTAAGGCTTAAACAAGCTTCTGGTCAACTGATACAGACGCTGGTCTTCTATTGGAGCAGATCAAATCTGACAGCCTTCATCAAATTAAGCAAAAATACACTTAAGATATTTCTACAGTTAATACAGTGATCTGCATATGTGCCGCGGTAGAATTGAAGGTATAGCAACAATATCTTAGCCAAGGACCAGTCCAGTGCCAAATGATTGCTTACGCACTTTTAGAGGCTTCCCCAAGTTGTTCAGCACATACAGAGATGTAAATATATTCACTCTGTGTGTGCGCTGAGATCCTCCGGTCAATCTACCCCTACCTCCCCCAAAGCACAGCTCCAGCCCCCTCCCTCGCTGGAAAATGCAAAACATCCACACTGAGTCATATCCGTCGGCCTGCATCTGCTCACAGGGATCTGCTGACTCGATGGACGGCTTGGAGGGGCAGCGACGGGGGGATGGTGGTGGTTAGGATGCATTTAATTGATTACCCACTTGGAAGGGTGGAGGAGGGGATGGATGAAACACAAACACACATGCAGATCTTTCCTCAAACCATCTGCCTGGGGGTCCACATCCCACCACCACACCAAAGGATGAGGGGAAGGTCTCTCTGTGACCTATAGGCTCAGAGAGCAGTATGGAGTGGATAGATGAATGAATGTTCCCACAGCTGTGATTTCAGTGCATTGGCAACACAGCATTCTGGTCAACTTTCCATGTATTTGCTGTCAGCCCAACAAACTCCAGGGACTGATCAGATAGTTTGAAACACTTTTATAATTGTTACAGAAAAATGGCTTGAAAGTCAAAACCTGTGTTGCTCTAAGATACTTTCTTCTCTCCTGCTGGGATAGATGAGTGAATGAAGGGACTGACGCTGTATTATTTCATGTCGTCTACTGCCATCTGGAGACCAAAATTGGGAACAGTGTCGAGGCTGCTTGTTTTTCAGGTCATTGAGGACTGGCTGATCAGCTTGTGTCTCACAGATAAGCACAAGGCATCTGTATAGTGACACACAGGGTTGTTTTAAGTTGACTCCAATGTTAACCCACTGCACCTTCAACAATCTAAGATGCGTTGTGCTTAAACATTTAAAGTGTTGCATTGTATTTTTGTATTTCATTTTATTTGATTGTGTTAGAGTTCTATCATGGATAATATTTTATTTATTATCAGCCATATCATGGGTTTGTAGTACAGTAATTTTTCATGGTATGTATAATGCACATGACTATATTTGGAATTCTATAAGACAGGTCATTTTATTTCAGGTTGCCTTAAGCAGCTGTACAGATGGAACCTTTGCTGAAATAAACACCAATACTTATGTTGTTGATATTCTGATTTATTTTGAGATTTTCACACAGCACTGACAAGCCAAAGAATATACGACTGAACACTCTATAAAGGAATCGACAGTGCAGATTAAGGGTTGGGATTAGAATGTCAGGTATGCAGTACCCTATAAATCCCAAATATACTTGCACAGGAAGTTCAGAATTGAGTTTTAGTGACACTGTCAAGAGTAAATCTAGTCACTCCAGTAGATCTCAGTTTATGGAGTCATGACTGATACCGCAGTCTTCTAGTGTTACAAATTTCACACACTTTGTTATTAAGTTTTCCCAACCATAATGAACATCAACAAATTCTTCATTGTATAAGACAGTTGAAGATTATATCGATGTGTGATAGATGTCAGACAGTGTATATATACCATATATCTGAACATACATACTTACAGTTCAACAACCAAACACCTCACCCACACCCACACCACACCTTCACCCAAACCCCAAAATTAACACACAAATAAAATGAAAGAAAATAAAGAGAAAATTCCTTTTTAGTTGAGGATCACATTGGAATAGATGAATGCTCTTCAGTTTAACAACAGCTTGTATTAACGCACATCAATCATGTGGATACTACAAAGAGCCACAGAGCATCTCTTGTGTTTCACTTATATGGTTTAAGTCTGTTATATCATTTTAAAGTTAATACAATCAAAGTTAAAAGGCTAGAAAATCCCATTTTAAATGTGACATAAGCAACAATAAACACAACTTAGCCTGAAATCCACTTATCCCATCGCAGAACAGCATTTAGGATTTCTCTGATTACACATCTAGATTTCTTGATGGCATGTATGATTGTTGTAGCGATCTGAATAACCAATGGCAGACAAAATATTTTACCATGGAATTCACTTTTTCAGACTTACTTTAAAACAGGCTATCTAAAACACATGTGAAATACATAGGATAAGATATGCTTGCTGTAATCTTTGGGTTATATAGCAAGTTGCAACTCTTACATTTTCATGTGAATACTAAATTCCAATGTATGATAAGATATAGCTTTAAATCCCAAACAATATAAATTCACCAAACCCCCCAAAAACATCCTTAAAATGAATACCGACAGGTGTCTACACGAACGTCATGACAGGTATGTAGACCTCTGTAGTTTTCCTGACTTCTTTGCCAGCCATATTGTCAGGTGTCAATATCCCACTGTAAAAAGAACACAAGTACATTTTTCACTTAGATCAACTGCTAACCATAATAACGTAGACCATTCACTGTAAGTCATCTCTTGTGTGTACGTTTTAGTGAATACACAAAAACAAAAAGTAAAACTTGCACATTTATGCCACTTTGTGCCAGTGGGATTTTTGTCAGGTTTTTTACACATTTTAGTAAATACCCAAAAAATATAGGAACATTTTGCTGCCTAAGATTATCCATCATTTTTCTCTTGGGAAATAAATCATCTTATTTTTTTCTCCTGAACTTCCCTTTGTAGGAGAAATGAGGAGCAAGAGACAAGCTCTATTTGAGATGAATCATCATGACCAGGAATTCTTACACTGTGTTCATTGGCTTCTTTGATTTGAATTTGATCACTGAAACAAATTCCAGAAGTTGTGTAGGCTCATGTGTAAGCCCGTCACATTGTGTTTTGGTTCTCACTGACACAAATAAAGATTAGTGGGGGGAGACAGAAGTCGGATCATTAAAGATATGTAATAAGGATCAGGTTGAGACAAGAGGAAGACCATTTCTCAGGAGCTACATACATACAAGTATGAGGAAATAGTCTAAATCTCATATTGATCTTAAATTGGGCTTGGAGCAAAGGATAGACAAAGAAGAGATCATATTTGAAAATGTTCTATCCTCTTGGAATAAGTATTCTAAAAACATGGCCTTTTGTCATCCTTGAATTAAACTACATTATCAATCTGACTACACACTGCTCCTTTGATCCACATGGCAACTATCCTTTATGATTTGGTGCCATGCAGATAGGGTGCCAAGCATGTGTTGCTGATGCTGTTTGAAGGAAATGAAGTGAGCACATGTTCAGCTGACACTCAGATGCCTGGTTAGTCGAGAGAGGTTACATTTAAAAGTTAAGTTAAAATTTATGATCTGATCATAACTTTGATCACCAATTTGTGTCTCTTCCCACAGGTATGGCTACAGCATGGGATGCAAAGCTGCTCTGTGAACACGTGCCTCTTTTACATTTACCATCCAACCAGACTCCCTTATCAAACACTAGATTAAATGTCATATTACCTTTGCATTAGAGGAGTTTGGAGAGTTTTTTCCTGTGTGGGTCAGTTTGATTCTCGAAGCCCTTGTTGTCGATCCATGCAGTTAGGGTGTCAAGATCAGCCTTTGTCATGACAACCTTGTCTTGAAGATGGTTGAACCATTTGTTGACCAAATCTTTAGAATGTTGCTCAAAGTTTATTTCGAAAATGGCAAGCCTGGTTTTACTCACTCGGTTGTTCTGAAAGTCTCTGTAGTTCTTGGCACTATTGAACTTGAATCTGGGTATTGCACCTAGAATGGTCAGTTTTAGGGCACTCACAACATTATCCTGGCTGATTGTGCGAGCCAATAGTTTCCTGAATTGGTTTGTTGTTCTACTGGGAAACTCACGTTGTATTTCTGTTGGCACATAAATAGTTGGAAGTCCAAGGCCTTTGTAATTTTCCACATCAGCAGTTGACTTTGTTGCCACAAGCATTGCTTTGGCTCATTTGCTATTCTGATTCAATTCTCCAGCTTGCGATATACTACTCACTGGTGGTTCGTGAGCTGCTTTGATGAACTGTCCAGTGCTTGGCTTGCTTTTTACATGTTTTACCCAGTCGTCGTACTTTTTCACTTTTCCATCCTTGATCACCTTTTTGTTTTCTTTTACTGTCTTTTTTAGTCCAGCTTCCTTTGCCATATACCAGTCCCCTCCTCTGATTTCATCCGTCCTCTCTTTGTACTTGATGAAAGGCTCCCATCGATCCGAGTGTTTCACTAGAGTGTCGGCCTCCAAAGATCGGAGACGGCCTGCTTCCAAGCCAATCTCTTCTTTGGTGGCCTTTGGTTTCATGCCCTGTGCCAAAGCATGAAACAGGCTGCTCTTTTCTTTGCTGGTTACTTTCACCGTCTTATTATTGATGGACACATCATAATGGCCGTCTGGGTGTTGTGAACTCTTTGGTGTGTAAATCAGTGTCACCGTTTGACTGGCAGATTTGGTGCTCGGGCTCAGCTCCTGCATTTTGGTAAGCTTGCCATGGCTGTCCTGTGTTAGGATGACAACCTTAGTGCCAGTGGTTTCTGAAAGGACTCTGATATCAAGAATAGTAGTGGCTGTCGAGGAGTCCTTGATCTTTTCAGCATGAGACTCTGAGCGTTTACCAGACTCTCTGTCCTGTTTACGTTTTGAATTCATGTCTACTGACATGTATGAGATGTATCTGTTGTTTTGTCCAGCCCTGAGTTTGTCCTCTGTTTTTTCACTCTTCAAGCCAGTTCTTACATAACCACCTATGACATTATTCACTTGGCCTACGGCCTTGGAAACAAAGTGACTGGAGAACTTTTGGTGGAACACTTCTACCAAAGCATCTGCTAATAAAGCCCTGGTTTCGTTGGCTAAATCCTGCTTGAAGTCTTTCAGGATCTTCATTTCTGAAGCAGACAGATCATTTTGTTTCACTTTCTCTGTCAATTTGTTATTCTCTTTAAATGTATTCAGCTCTTTGTGAAGGTTGGAGAAAAACTGGCTTGAAAGCCTGCGCACTGCACTGATGGCATCTGCTGCCAGTGAGGCCATGTGAATGCCTTTCAGAACTGCAAGTGTTTTGCCTTCGGCCTCTGATGCTGCACTGTCAATCACCTTGGCGATGGATGAGTTCAGTTTGTTCTGCCATTCGAGGTCAGCGTAGAATGGCTGTAAGGCTGTTTTGCTTATCTGCTTGAAAATACCCAGAAGTTTGCTCTTTCTGTTCTTATCCTGCAGGAGATCAGACATTTGTTTTTCATCCTCAAGGTGAGAGAGCAAAATGGAGTCTACCAATCCAGCCAAAGGATCCTTTTCCATGTTGGTTTTTACATCATTTGCAATAATCTTTGTAATCTCATTCTTAATGCCTTTTAGTATTTCTTGTAATACAGCATCTTCTGCCTTCCCAAATGCATAGCTAATGATTTCTTCTGCCATTTTCTTTCCTGTTTGTTTCACTGCATTCTTCATGTTTGTCTTTGTAACAACGCTAAGGCCTTCTTTAACCTGTTTGGAGAAAAACTTTGGTAATGACTTAAGGTCTTTTCCTAGTCCCTTGACCAACATTTTAGCAGGTTTGAAGCCCTTTGTAATCAGCTTTCCAACCCCAAACCCAATGAGAGAAATACCAATAGATATTGCTTTTTCTATAGCCCATGATTGCCAACTGAATTCTCCTGTAATCATGGACTCAATGCCAGTGATGCAGACTGATATTCCTTCACTGATCAGCCCCATGCCGACTTGAGCTAATGTTCCAAACGTAAAGGCAGTGAGCAGTGCCCCTCCAACAATCTGCAGAATTCCAAGACAGAACACCAGCAGAGCTTCCCATGGGAACCGAGGCTGCTCTTCCACGGAAAACACATATTCCAGACCTTTACTGTACAGATTGTAGGCCTCTATTTGGAGATCTTCATCTGTGCTTGACACCAGGGAGAACATGGGTAATTTCTTGGTTGTTGCATCCCTTCCTTTGTCTTTTATTTCCTTCAGCTTCTTGATAGCCTCACTAATGTTTTTATCAAAGTAGCTGAACAAGATGCACTTGGTTGTTAACTGTTTTTCAAGGCTGGTTGGTTGTCCACTGTTTTTTAATTCAGCAGAAGATATTTTTACAAACTGCAGGCAGACCAAGCATTCCTCACTGAGGTACTTCAGAGACTCCTGTGCTTTCTTGAGATCATTGCTGGCAGTAGTCAGGTAATCTCCCTTCTGCTGTTTTATAGAGCAGTATGCATGATTGTAAAACGCTATGGCTGCCCAACTTTCATCTTGTCCCATTGCTTTTTCAAATAGCTTCATGCTGACATCCCATTTTTTTTCGCCCAGTGCGAGATTCCCAAAGTTGATGTAGTGGTAAATGCTGGAGCATGGTGAAGTCTGACTTTGAGACTGACTTTGTGCAAGGGACAAATCAGCTTTCAAGCTCTTTTCCAATTCATTTATTTTTAAGTTGTCAATTTCCTCTGATTTAGTTTGCAACCAAATCCCCCAGAACTCATTCATGACGGCAACAACAACTCTTTGCTCATCTCCATCGGTGTTCCTGTAAATTCCCTGGAGGGTCTTGCAGTACTCTGCGAAAAGGTCCTCCCGCAGTTTCATCTCAGTTACATCAGCCATCATGTCATTTGTCCTTTCTGCTGCAAGTCTATTCCTTGTTTCCTTTACCTCCTCCAGAGAAGACACTGTCTTGAGGGACTCCTGTAGATGATCAGTGGTCATGATTATCTGTGCAGATCCAGGTTTACCCTTGCGTGCAGTTCGGCCAAATGCCTGGAGTTCCACTCTTGTGTTCTCAGAAAGGAAGGAGAGGACCACAAATAATCCCCCATTTTTGTTCACCTTTTTAGACACTTTGATGTCGGTGCCACGTCCAGCCAGGTTTGTGGCAACAATGACATCCCCAGGATCCAGTTTCTTATCTATTTTGCGCAAACTGTCTTTGTCACTCCGGCTGTAGAGAATGATTTGACCTGGGATGACACTTTGTAGCATTTCATAGACCTCTTTGGCTTTGGTAATAGTTTCACAGATCACCAAGGCTGCTCTCCCCTCTCTGTATGAATTTGGGCAAATTTGATCCATAACCACATGGGTAATTTTAGATTTCCACTCTTCAGCTGAAGTCTCCAGATTGCCCTTGACCTCAAATAATTTCCTCCGGTTGAAAGTTGGCATTTTACAGGCTGAGAGATTCGGATATAGATCCTGCAAAAACAGCATGTCAGTTTCACTCCCCAGTGTCCCCGTGGTCCCATATATTTTCCCATTGTATTTTTCAAAAAAGGAAAGGTTAGAGATAAAGTTTGTCACTGTTGAAATCGTGCTCATTTTGATTTGGTGTTTGATCTCAACAAACTGCTGCAGGCCGTCACCCCATTTCTTATTTAGTTCCACAATACCTGTGGATCTGTAGTCAACGGGACAGACACAGTCATTTTCCACAACATACTCTCGTCCTTGCCTCAGTCTCTTTGCCAGAAAGGCATTCTGAACCCAAACTGGCAATTTACTCTCTATCAGATTTTTCAAGAATCCAGGGATGCTGATTTTCCCTGTATTGTTTGTGCATGGAGTGTACTGAATCTTTTCTAAGATGAATTCTGTGATGGGATTGGCAAGAACTTCCTCAGAATCATAAAGAGCAGAACACAAGCCATCATCCAAAACAAGAAATGTAAGTTCTGGAATGTCTGGGTTGTTGTACGGTGTGGCCTTTCTAAGAGAGAGCAATCCATTATCATCTAACGTGTACACAGTGAAACCATAGGGGACATACTGCTCAATCTTTTGGAAAAAATCGATCACGTCATCCTGACTCACAGTTTTCAGTTTCCTGAGAAGTTCATCTTTTTCGCTATTGTAGATTTCCTCTGTAAATCCCTTATGCACAATCCCTGACTCTTCAGCAATATGTAAAACGTCCATGGGGTCATTTATTCCATCCATGTCAATTGAGTCAAATATGCTCTTGTAGAATGAAGAAGGGGGACCCTGTACGAATGTGATGTGTCCTGTGGACAAGAAGCCATACTGGCTGGCATGGCCCCAGATCATGGCCAGGATAACATTCAGGTGCTGCATGGAGACCATGGGGCTGGAGAGATATGTCAGCTGCACTCCCTGATCCAACAGCAGTGAGTCCACTTCATCGATGATGATACACTGATAGCTGCGATCTGTTCTCACATCCTTCATCTCAAATATCTGGCGAAGGTGATCTGCAGCAAAGGTTTCAATTGTTCCATAGACCACGTCCTTCTGGTAGCATTTTTTTCTATCTTCATCTTTAGTCTTGTTTGTGTTTGTGTCAGCCGTGATGTCAAAGTACTTGTAGAAGTTTGTCCATTCTTCTGCATCTCTTTGACATAACACAGATGAGCTGGACACCACATCAACCTTTTCGCCCCGGAATACACGCAGCGCTGCAAACATTGCTATGACGCATGACTTCCCCTCTCCAGTTCCCATCTCCAGAAGCTTTCCAGTGTCAGACAAGGCCAAGAAGCACCAGCTTGTCAACTGAGTGGCTCTGGGCCACCACTTTTCTTCAGCATTGCACACATGTACAGCATTGCATAAGACTGCCAGGATCTCCTGCAAGTCTTCTGTGTTTGTGCTATGACTCAGCTTCTTAGCTTGCTTTAGATTAGTGTGTTTTTTGATTTCACCAGATTTAATCATGTTTTGAACCCCCTTTACTATAGAATAAGACTTCTCCAGGGTTTTTTCGTCAATGTTTTTCATCTGCCGTATTTCATCAAAAAGATACTCAAGGCTTTTTATTTCCTCATCTTCAAAGCCTCTTTCCAAATGCTGCATCACTTTCTTAGTATCAAGCATGCTCAAGAGCTCAAGGAGAGACTGATTCTTCTCATCTGTCCACCTAGAAGACACTTGATATGTTTCTATCAGATGTAAAATCTTCATGATAGAAATACAGTCTTTATCGTGATGGTGGTCAGTTAATGTTACAAGGAGGGCTACAACTTCCTCTGGTGACCATCTTTTTTGTGCTGTAAGATTTGACACCATCTGGAATTGCCCTGCATGGGAAAAAAGAATCTCCAAACACAAGTTGCCAACCAGGGATGCCCCTTGTTTCTCACATTCCGTTTCTCCACTAAACTCTTGAAGGAGTTTCTCAAGAATGGACAGGATGTAGACCTTATTGGAAGGCAAATATTTTCCAGTGCATTTTTGTGAAATCGCTATGACTTTACTGTCTTCATCTGTGCGTTTGTTAAGGTTAGAATGGAGGACCTGAAAAAGAGCCTTGATAAATCTGTCTCTCAGTTCCATCTCCTCACTGTAAAAAGTACCCATAAGGCTTTGCAGAGTCTCTGAAGCAAACACCAAAGCATCATTTTCCTTGAGCACTGAGAGTTCCAGATTATAGGAAGCACTGAGGCATCTGTCTTCAATGAGAAATCCTCGACTAAGGAGAGGGCTCCCCGCTTCCATTCCCTTCAAGCCACATTGAAGGTAATCAGACACAAAGTCATCCATTGTACCATACACAATGTCGGCTTCATAGACATCCATCAATGATGTGTTATCTCTCCTCAAGTTTGTGTTGAGTGAAATCCCCAGGTGCTTGTAGAAGTCAGACCACTCTTTAGTTTGATTGAGTGAGTGAATGTTAGAGCTCAACACAATGTCCACTTTCTTTCCCATGAGGACGTTTGTGGCTGCAAACATGGCTGTGACACATGGGTCCAACTCCACACCAACAAATCCTAGTGTTGCGGTCTTCTCAGTCAGCACCAGCACACACCACCTCAGCATCTGCAGCACTGTTGGCCACCAGCCTTTGGTGTCAGACATTGCTTTGCACAGCTGAGAGAGTGAGTTTTGGATTTCATTTGCAGGCAGGTTTCCACTTTTAAAGGAATCTCTCATAAAAGGTTCACCTTTTGGGGCATTTTCTGAATATTTTAGGACACCATTGGTAATGTTTTTCATCATGGTGACAACAGAATCATCTAAGTTATTGAGTGTTTTTAATTCTGCTAGAGCTGAATCTAGACTGCTCTCATCTTGTTTTCTGAGAGTCTTACAGAAGTCAAGTAGGAATCTCTCAGGGCCAAGGACGTCCAGAGCTTGGGTGAGGGAGTGTCCGGAGTCATCTGTCCACTCTGGTGATAGGTCATACACTTGTACTAATGTGAGCACTTCAGTGATGGGAGCATCCTCTTTATATTTCTCTGACAGCACTTTGAGCAGAGTCACTGCCTCAGTTGGTGTCCATTTGTTTGTTTGCACAATTCTGAGGAGTATTTCATTGAATCCTACATGTCTCTCCTTGCCATTTAGATGTGTGAGTGTGGATAGGAGAAGCTCCAAGCACTGGATCTCCATCTTCAAAATGAACGTGGATGCTCTTCCAACTGCACTCTGTAGTGATGTTGTGAGTGTGCCCAAGAATTCTATAAGAAAGAGATCTTCAGCTGTGAGGTCCTGCTCAGCCCATTGTTTAGCTATGAGAGCTGCATCACAGCTGCCAGGGTCAGTGAAGAAGTGCATCAGGTTCAGGTACAGGGCTTGAGTCAGCAGGAAACTCTCAGAGACATTGCATGCTGATTGGCTGATGTGGCTCACCAGGGACTGCACATGATTGGAGATGCCCTTCAGGGAAACTCCCTCAGATATCTCCAGGGACAGGGCACACAGCTCTGTGATTAACACCTGGGCATGCTGCAGAGTGCTCAGAGATGGAGGAGCACTGATCCATTCATCAAACAGGAGTTTGTCCAGGGCTGACAGGATGCTGCCCAGCTGGTCAGCACTCAGCTGAACCAGACTGAGGTCTGACACCGGGATGCTGCATTTTGATGAAAGAGTTTCCAGAAGATCATCATAATCAGATTTGTACTTTGCATCAAACTCATCCAGATGGCTTATTAGAACGCGTTGCTTGTACACAAGTTCCTCTTTTATGGTGCTCTCTTCATGCTCTTCCGCTTGCCTTTGTGATTCCTCAAGCCTTTGATTCAGTTCTTCTTGTCTCCTCTTTTCAGCCTCTTGAGCCTTTCTCTTTCTCTCCTCTTCTTTTCTCTGCTCCTCTCTCTTTCTCTCCTCTTCTTGTCTCTGCTGCTCTCTCTTTCTCTCCTCTTCTTGTCTCTGCTGCTCTCTCTTTCTCTCCTCTTCTTTTCTCTTCTCCTCTCTCTTTCTCTCTTCTTCTCTCCTCCTCTCCTCCTCTCTCTTCCTTTGTTCCTCATCTTCGATTTGCTTAAAAAAACAATGTTGGCATTTGTATTGATTATTGTGACCGACTGGTCTGTAGTATTCTCCTCCATTGAAGACATGAACATGTTGGCCATGGAGAGTAGTTTGGTAGAAATTGTCAAAAGAATGGCACGGAGGCAAGACTTTATCACATACACAGCATCTCAGGCGGTTGCCCATGTTACTCTCTGATGGTACGTTCCCCATTTTTAATTAATTTCTCGGTAGCTAAGCAATGAAGTGTGACCAGATAATTCCTGAAAGATAAAAGAAATACACAAACACATACAATTTAATTACTACCAACAACTATTTGTGTAAAATTGAACTTAATGACATTATTATCTACCTTCTAATTCTACAAACGTCTGCCTGTCTGTCTGAATGTGGAATGTATATCTCACAAACCATTCATCTTATCAACTTCACACTTGGTATGTGTGTTGTTATTGTCCTAGGGAAGGGCAGTGTCGAATTTATGCATACACAGTATGTTCAATTTCAATACAAAGGTAATAAACAGGTGACCAGTGCACTGTAGCAGTCAGTGGGGACAGGGCAATGGGCCTGAGTCTGAGGACCGAGTTGAACATGTCCTCTTTTACGTCCTCAGATCAAATTCAACAGCAGTTGGCAAATGGGTTAAATTGTGGGTCTAAATTGCTACCAGATTATTTGATAATTTTTTTTCATCATTCACAAACCATTTCACCATTCAGTTTCATTTTTTGAAAAACATTGACTATCAAATCTTCATTGCAGATAAACCAGGTAGGATGAACACACAGTTTTTTTTAACTTCACTCTGTCCCATAGACTGCTTATAAAAAGCTATGCACAAGCCATCCAGCACACAAACATTAAAAAGTAACAGGATAATGTTTGAGGAGGACTCACTAATGACGAGGAACAGACCAAGTACACAGCCCATTCCAAACAGGATTAAAACAGGTACTGCGTTAGTAATGGTGAAACGTGCAGCATCGAGCACTCTTATAAAGAGCGACTTCCCTTTATCATTAATTTTCAAGAATATTCTCCATTTCTAATCCAGCCAAGAGATTGGAAAACTTTTCCCAGCCTTTTAGTGTTATTGCTAACGGACACGCCCCCTTCAAATGTCACAGAATTAAAAACAGATACAGTCTGCCAACAGAGACAAAGCCATGTCCAAGGCTAGATCCAGTGCCACCCCTGAGGACTGGTTAGCGTTCATACAACAAAGAAACATCTGCACTACTATGATCAGAAAAGCTTTATAAACTGAGTGTCAAGCTCAGATTGTCCTCTTCACCGTCCCTACCGATTGCACCAGTAGATGGTAGCAGTGACTCAATGTTCACTATAAACCTCTTTTCCACTCCTCTCACTTTGAATTCATGTCAGCTGCTTTTGTGGATATCACCTGTAGTACTTAGGTTCTTAAAAATGTTTTACCTTTTATGTCAGGATATCCTAAGAATCCTACTGACATGACCAGCATGGTTAGTAGGCTACATTTATTAATGAAAAGACATCAATATGGAAGTTATAGGGCTGACAAAATATTTGCTTGCATTGATTTTATGGACTCAAAAATATCAAAGTCGTTATGGACTTAAAAGTGAATACAGATTTAGGACAACAACTGCCCTCAGCTATTATTGTGCTATCATTGAGACTAACACTGTAATTAAAATATGTACATGGAATATTAGGGGCATACATAATACATTTTTTTGGGGGGGGTTAACACTTCCCAAGCCCAATGATGAGCAAATAACAGAGTTTAACATAACAATGGAGGAAATGACTAATATTAAGTTAGTTTTTACGCCTGCAGCAACTGATTGATGCTGGTTGTGTTTAGTGTATTCATGTGAACTGTGTGTTAATGCCTGCAAGCCCATTCTCCCTCAGTGTAATATCAAAATTGAAGAGAGTTGTATTTATTCTTCACACTTGATACTGGAGTTAAAATATGGACCCAGCCAAGAGTCACGCCTTCTGTTATATTTTGTTATTTTACCTGACATCTACTTTAAAAATTGTAGTCAGACTCTGATTAAATACGCAAGTACTGCTATCCTACAAGTAGGATAGCAGTAAAAATATTTATTTGCAGTTACATTATGACAGTCAAGATATTTGATATAGTTATCATATGATAGTAAAATACTTGATGTAGTTTAAGAACCACAGTATTAGTGTTTAATCAAGTATCAAGCAAAATCATTGGATGCAGTTAACCAATCAAAGTAAAAGTATTTGATGTAGCTACAGTATGACAGTAAAAGTACTTTAGCACTTTAAGTATGATGATATAAGTAAGCTCCTTTATGTAGTTAAAAAAGAACAGCAAAAGTATTTCATGTGGTTAGAATATCACAGTAAAATAATTTAATGAAGCTAAAGTATGACAATAAAAGTATTTTGTAAAGTCAAAATATTTAATTTTTTAAATGACAATAAAAGTTTATTTAATGTATGTGTTACGTGCCGTGTTTTGTTTCTTTCTCTCTCTCTCTCCTCCTCCAGGTGGGTGCTCTGGAAGCACCTCCACTGGCACAGCTGAGGCCACTCTGGAATCAGGGTGTGGCCAATAAAACCCTGAGCAGAGCATCAGCTGTTGCCAGTGGGCCAAACGGCAGTTTGGAGAAGTTGCGTGGGGACATACTGTGTGGCCGTATTGGTGTTCCGGTGTGGAGTTGTTTACGAAGTTCTTTTCGAAGTTGTGGATATTGTGCATAGTTAAGTGTTCTTCTGTGTTTCTTTTTCCACTTCCGTTTTGAGAAGGGTGTTTTGTTTTAACCCTATAGTTGTTTAATAAATACTTGTTTCATTTAAAACGCATCCTACTGATGCATCCTAATGACAACATCGTCTCCTTTGGCGAAGGATGAACCTTCGCCGCACCTCAATGTTTACACAGTTAGAGGAAATGTCACAATTCTGACCATGATCCAATGACTTGACTGAGCTCTTTTGAGCTGTGTATTGTAAAGCAGCCAGGAGCAGTTCATTAAAGTAAAAACATGTCACTTCCTGTAGCCAGCAGGTGGCGCTGTGATTTTAAGTCAAGATTTCTGTGTAGATGTCACCAAGCCGGGACTCTTGTCTTACATGTCTAGTTTGGACTCGATTGGAACAAATATGTCAGAGATACAGAACCTCATGTTTTGATGGCGTGTAATCAAACTTTGACGCCACGCCACGGTCACACCGTGTGACGAAAAAACGATCTTTGAGTTAGTTTTTTATCTCCATCTTGTTTAAATGACACTCATCTCAATATGAAGTTGATCTGATGAAAGCCCTGGGACAAGTACGTCAAAGTAAAAATGTGGAAAATAGTCAAAATGGCGGGCTTCCTGTTGCTTTTTTCCAATTGCACCTCTGACCTTTTTTGTTTGTCTGGTCATGATACACCTGGGCTACGATTTTTGTGAAGATCGGCGAAAGCTAACTGAGGGGCTTTTCCTTAGATGGCGCTGTTGAGGCATTTTTCCAAGCCCATTTCAAATTACTCCAGAATACAATAACGTTTTGGGGTTTTGAATTCCCTGCAAACTTTGGTAACGATTTGAGCATGTCTAGGCCCTGAAAAAGCCCCAAAAGGGAAATACAAATCCTTCGAAATACAATAGGGCCTCCCACCGACGGTGCTCGGGCCCTAATAAGAAAAATCCTTACAATTTCAATAGGGCCTCCCACCGTTCGGTGCTCGGGCCCTAATTAAATCATTGTGCTGTGATGTGTCTCCTGTGACTGATTTCTGATTTTGGCTGACATGATCTGATACACTTGGATAGACAGTTATTGAAATGAGCACAGCGCTGCTGATATTTGTACCGTTAACCACTACTTGTTGAGACCTGTCCTGTAAGGGGCTTTTATCCAAAGCATATAATTGTTAACATCTCGACTCTGTCTAAACATATGCTGCACATAATTCAACGCCATGATCCCCTGACACATGACATGACATCTATCTTGGACATCTAAGTCTTGGCTAGTGTCCAAATACATTAATCACAATAATCACAATCACACAAAACAATTCATTTGTAAACAAAACAGTTTGTAATAAGTTCACTGGGAAGCATGCAGCTCAAAATACATTTTCCAGAATAAAATCATGTACTTACTGTCAATGACGTTTGCAGCCAACACTGAAGCTCATGAACTCCTTTCTGAGTGAGACGGTAGCACACAGAACAGACACAGCTGTATCAGACAAATACTCCTGACAATAATACCACACAAACAATGAGATACAGTGAAATGAAAAAAATGATCTTAAACTTAAACTAAACTAAACTTAAAATAAAATAACCTAAGGAATGTGATAAAAGTCTGCACCTCAAGCCTGATCAACGCAGAGCTTTAGAAAAGAGGTGTGTCAGTGGAGGTCCAAAATGCTTGATTGCTTGAATCCATATATAGAGACACAGAACTGTGATTTTTGCTCATTAACCCTTGTGTTGTCCCTGCCGCTATCTACATAACATAATAACATAACATAATAATAATAAAAAGACTAACCTCTGAACGGAACCAGTTTCTTGTCCACGGTCACTTCGGGACCCGGGTTGTAGAATGCGTGGCCCCACCCACGCATTCGTCGCATTCGTCGCATTCGTCGTCGTCGTCGCCGTCCTCTCTGTCTTCTTCTCCATCTGCTTGTCCGTCCGCTTCTCGGTCTGGCTCTTTCGCGTCCTCTTCGGGTTCAGAGGATGGTTGCTGGGAGAATAGTTGTTGGAGAACCTGTTCTCTGGTGAAACGCGCCTGACGTGACATCGTGACATGGTCAGGGAGGGTGGCACACGGAGAATGGCACACCGGCTTCTATGTGGGTCTAATGTACCCCCCTAGATTACAATTGGAATCAGGTGTGGGTCTAAATGACCCCCCAGGAGAATCGAGAATGACAATCCATTGGTCTCAATTACCCCAGGAGAATTGGATAATGACAATCCTTGGGTCACCCTAACCCTGACCGGCCAGGGCTTGCGGATGATCACATGCACGTACGCACACACACACACACACACACACACACACACACACACACACACACACACTCTGGGTCAATTCGACCCAGGAACAACACAAGGGTTAATAGTGTTGGTATGTACTTTACTGGTACAGTGTTTGTACAAAAAATAACCCTGCAACTCTTATTACAATGATTATACTTTAACTAAATAATTTGCTGCAGATCACAGGCTATTCTTATATTATACTCTATAAAATAGTGCAATAAAGTGTGAGAATATCAATATAAAATATATTAGTATCCTTACTATTATATTTATAGGAGCATCATATAAGGAAGAGTAAGGTTTTTAAAGTTAATTTAAAGATGTGTAAGTTGTGCATCATTCAACAAACTGATATGATTTTATGGTATATGGTGTTGTGCAATAGTAGGTAGACTTGATGTTGGCTAATTAATAATCATAAAATATGATTATTAAAATAATACAATTATTTATTAAAAATAATACAATTATTAATTAAAAACGATAAAGTTATCAATCAAGAATAATGAAATTATTAATGAAAAACAATAAAATTATCAATTAAGAATAATAAAATCTGTAATTATAATTTATAAAAGACGGGGCACCACCCTGGTATCAGGGACCAACAATCAATCTGTAAAGATCAGTCTCATAAAATCTCAATATTTACTATTAATGATTATAAAATGAACAGTGAAGGTTAAAGTTCAAGCACTGGCTATCATGTTCCAGCTGTATTCACATACATATTCACAAATAATCACAAAAATACCGGTACTTTAAATACAATAGAATTTATTAAAGATAATAACATCAATGTTAATTAATGACTATTATCCTAACAAGAATCCACTATATCAAAGATCACAACACTAGCACCTAACACGATTTATAACACACATGCAATACCTGTGTGTAGGTCTGTGTGTGTGTGTGTGTGTGTGTGTGTGTGTGTGTGTGTGTGTGTGTGTGTGTGAGAGAGAGAGAAGGGGGAGTCAAGATGGCGTACGAAGTCACGGGGGATGACGTCGTATTACTGAATTCAAGATGGCGGTCTAACCGCGTGGTATCGTGTTACTGAATTCAAGATGGCAGTCTAACCACGCGATTTGACGTAGGATCGAATTCAAGATGGCGGTATAAACTCGTGGTTTGACCAACAGGGAATGGAGAACAAAGGGATGCTTTGGTTTATCTCGTGGTTCAAACCGCCGAATGGCGTCGAGATGCGATCGCACTATCTAAGTCCCCGAACGGGTATAACACGTGAATTATGTGGATGCAGGTCAGAACGTGTGTGCAGGCGGGTTTAGGAGAAAAGAGAGAGAGAGAGAAAAGGAAACATGCAAAGAATGATCAGAGGAGATCTCAAACACCGCCAGAGACAGTTTTGCGGGGACTATACCACTCGGTACCCAAGCGGACGAACTAAGATCCGTCCAGCTGTGTACCGATCTTTTAATGGATTAAAATCTCCGCAAAATTGGTCTAACGGTAAACAGTGCCGCGGTCCCGGCAGACGTCACTCCAGTGCCGACGTCCGGGGTCCCGGCTACGATTTTGACTGTCCGGGGTCTTCCTACTGTTTTGACTGTTTTCTGTGCACTTAGCTGATACAACATCAATGTCTTCCACCTCCTGTTGACCTTTGTGCAACTGTGTGCTGGATTTGATTCCCCTTTTTTTTTATAACAGTGATGCCAGACAGCAGACGGTCCTGTCTGCTTTCTGTTTTGTTTCCTGTTTATCACATTGTATAAAAACCTTCCTTTTTAACTTCTCGTTGTTGCACTCTGAGCCATGTTGCTGACTGTGTAACCCTCTGCAGAGCTAATAATTAAAACTCTAAGGCAACTCTGGTCTGAGAAACTCATTATTTCAAATCTCATGATAAATTTCCACGACAACTTCTTTATGAAAAAGGCTCAGAGGAAGATTCTTCAATGTTGCCCAGGTCACACTGATGATGGAATGTGGACATGTAATCTGATGTGTTCTGATGTGTCTGCGTCTTGTCAAATGGTTGATCACACCTGTTTAGCTTTGGATGGGAAAATACCTTAGGAGATGTGATAATGTTCACCCTCTGCTGCTCATGTTACAAATGATGACAGATGGCTGCAGATAAAGTGTTAAAATGGATGCAAGGATAATTACTATTTACTCTTTATTCTTGAAGGCACTGTTGTTACGTTCACTTACAGGATAACTATAGTGTCTGCAGACTGAAATCTATCACTGTTACATAATCCCTTGTAATGTAAAAAAAACAATTTGTTACAATGTAGACTGATATCAACTAATGAGAGCAAATAAAAATTTGACCCACAATAAATACAGAAGCCTGATCATCTTCAACTTATCATTAATGGAGAATAGAAGGGCCACTAATCTAAACTTAAACTAAACTTAAAATAAAATAACCTAAGGAATGTGATAAAAGTCTGCACTTCAAGCCTGATCAACCCAGAGCTTTAGAAAAGAGGTGTGTCAGTGGAGGTCCAAAATGCTTGATTGCTTGAATCCATATATAGAGACACAGAACTGTGATTTTTGCTCATTAATAGTGTTGGTATGTACTTTACTGGTACAGTGTTTGTGTTACCGGCGCCAGACCTAGGGGAAATCTGGACCGGCAGCCAGGGTTACACAGGCTAGGGAGCGCTGCGTAACCAATAGATACATAGATATAGTCTCTGTGGATTTAAGAAGGGAGGAGACTAAGTTTAGCGTCTTGCTCAGACTGAACTCATTTATTATGAGATGCACATGCGCTGAGCCTGTGCTTATAGTCGCCCTTCAGGATCCACCGCTGTACCAACAGCACCACCTACTGACGTGGAGTATAATTGTCATGTGAAACTGTTAGAATAGTTCAGTTGTCTTCCAAAAAATAGGGGGGGTATCTCTTAAAATAAAAACTAAATGCATAGCATTTCCAACCTATTACAAATACATTGACTGATTATTTATTTCCAGTAGAACTGATGAACTGATGAGATGGTTTGATGAGGTTCAGTATGAATAAAGCTAAATGTATTTGTTTTCAATGTCAGTGTGTTGGATTTCACTGCAGACTGTTCATTATATCTCTCTCCAGTTGTTTAACTTGGCACTAGGGCACCTAAAACGATTCCTTCCTTCACCCGCTGTCATCATCTGTTGTAGGTGGACTAACCTGCTAACTACTGCACCCCCTACACAAATCTATGACGCCTAATGCCTTGTGCTGTTTTCAGTTGCAGAAGGATGCTGGTTTAGTGTGGATACAGCACTTGTTTTAACTGCTTATTGTTACTGTTGGCTAACAACACAGTGACTGACAGTAAACACCACTCTGGCTCCATTTGAATGATTGAATTGTATTTAGCTTTATTCTTTTCTGCTGAGCAGACTTCACTGTGGGAAAGTTTAGTGTATCTACTGGATGATGTAACTGACTATCTCTCTGACTGGAGGCAGGGTAGGAAGAAGATCATCTCATTTCAGTAAAGACCATCCTTTAGTGGCAGCAGTCCTTCTGTTTCATCAACCAACTCGAAGCTATCAACATGTACACAAATGCGCCGAATAACCATTCTCCTGTAATGTTGTGTTTGAATACATGTTAAGAATAACTGCAGATGTTTGTCACAAGGAGTTCATTTGTAGAAGGAGGCAAAACAAAGTGCTCCTCATGTATATTTTATCAGCTATTTCTTATTTTAGTTTCTTTATTTGTTTCTATCTGATTTGTTCTCTTTCATTGTGAAGCACTCTGTGACTATTGTCTGTGGAAGGTGCTTTATATAATGGACATTGGTAGTTTGCAATGCAAACATTATGAGCCACTATCAAATAATTTTGTTGTCTGACAATAATTTAACAAATAATTTTGGTTTTTGTGCATAGATTAAGACTGAAAAAATATAGAATTTGTAGTGTTGGAACAGAGAACAACTTACAGACACCTCACGGTTATCTTTGGCTAGTAGTATTGATTTTTAAAAATCAGTGATGAAGATTGATTAACCCTTGTGTTGTCCCTGCTTCCCCCGGCTGTTGGCCCCCTCACATAGCCCACCCCATATTAGGACGCACACGTAGGGCAATAGACAAGTGAGCAGCCCTTGCAGATGTATTTGTTACACCCGCGGCACATGGTGTGAGTTTTACAGTCCTTTGTCCTGGGGCATATCTGACACCTCTTCCTCTTACTCGCCCCGAGCGGGGCTGCTGCTAGGGCTATGGAGGAGGCTGGATGCTCGGGTCGAGCGTCGTAGTCAAGAGCTCTCTGTGCGGCGGCTTTTACAGCCTTCACAACCGCGGCGGACGCTTCCATGCGGGGGATGCGCTCCCTTCGTGCGATGAACGGAGTCACGAGAGCCTTTCCCAGCTGCTCTAGGAACACCCTCCGCTTGTTCCGCTTGCCCGGCATCCAGTCTGGGTTAATCTCTCTCCATATCACGAAGGCGTTGTAGGAAGAGACGTCGATAATGTTGTGAACGACAACCAGGGGCCAGCGTGCGGTCATTCTCCTGCAGCTGTACGTTCCGATCACCTTGTCTAGGTTGTCCACGCCACCTTTGGCTGCTCGCCACCGCGAGCAGCCCGGTCGGGAGCTCGGGCTTGTTCTTCCGAACCGTGCCGACCACGGTGAGCTTCCTCTCCAGGAGCTGCCGCGCGAGTTCGTAGGAGGTGAAGTAATTGTCGCACGTGACGTTACGACCGTGCAGTCCCTCCGTTACATCGAGCACTACCCGCAACCCCTGGTTCCGTTCTGGGTGTCCGCCGCTCGGCTTTCCGGTGTACACTTGCATCTTCCAAGCGTAGCTTGATTTCGCATCGCAGGCCACCCACGACTTGATCCCGTATTTCGCCGGCTTGCTGGGCATGTACTGACGGAATGGACACCGGCCTAGGGAGAAAAACAGGAGGAGAAGATAGCAGCTGCTATCTACATAACATAACATAACATAACATAACATAATAATATTTTTTTTTTAAATCAAAAAAAAAGACTAACCTCTGAACGGAACCAGTTGCTCGTCCACGGTTACTTCAGGCCCCGGGTTGTAGAGGTGCGGTAGCTGCGACACCCACGCATCCCAGACCTCTCGCACGGCCGCCAATTTGTCCGTGGCTCGTCTCGTCTCGCGGTCGTCGAAGCGCAGCAGTCTGGAGTACGTGTGGAAGAGTTTTAGGGGCATCGTGGCACAAAATATCGCCCGGCCGCTCTCGGCGTCTCACAGGCTGGCAGCGGCCTCGCCCCGGGACCTGTACACGCCCGCCAAGATCAGCAGCCCTACGTAGGCGCGCAGGTCGGTCTCGTTCATCCCTTTCCATTCTTCGCCGTATTTTCGACGACCCTCCCGATTCGTCATCTCCAGGATGATGTTTTCTACCGTCGGCGTGATGAACAAGCAGAACGTCGAGGCTAGGTCACCGGTGCGGGATGTCGCGTGGATCGTGGGGCCCCGGGGGACCCCGCTTTGAGCCGCAGCAGAGGAGGAGGAGGAGGAGGAGCAGTGGCTTCGCCCTCGAGGACCATGTTATTTCCCCGTTTCTTGACGGGAAGGTCTCTCTTTCCACGAGTCCGGTGGTGGTGGTTGTGGTGTCGCCGTGGTCTTGTTCTTCTTCTTCCAAGGATGACGAATCTGCAGAAGCATCACCCACTGTAGTCTTCATCACCGTCGTCGTCGTCGTCACCGTCGTCGTCTTCGTCGCCGTCGTCGTCGTCGTCGCCGTCGTTGCCGTCCTCTCTTTCTTCTTCTCGGTCTGCTTTTCTGTCTGCTTCTCGGTCTGCTTCTCCATCTCCTTGTCCGGCCGCTTCTCGGTCTGGCTCTTTCGCGTCCTCTTCAGGTTCAGAGGATGGTTGCTGGGAGAATAGTTGTTGGAGAACCTGTTCTCTGGTGAAACGCTCCTGACGTGACATCGTGCCATGGTCCGGGAGAGTGGCACACGGAGAATTCTATGTGGGTCTAATGTACCCCCTTAGATTTTAATTGGAATCAGGTGTGGGTCTAAATGACCCCACAGAGCACCACAGCGCCCTCTCTGGGGGTCTAAATGACCCCCCAGGAGAATCGAGAATGACAAACCATTGGTCTCAATTACCCCAGGAGAATTGGATAATGACAATCCTTGGGTCACCCTAACCCTGACCCTGACCAGCCAGGGCTTGCGTATGATCACACGCACTCACTCACGCACGCACACACACACACACACAGACACACACACACTCTGGGTCAATCCGACCAACACGAGGGTTAAAATCTTTGGCATGGCTACTCACAAACAGCGCAAGCAGTTTATGGTCATCTCCCAGAGTTCCTTGCAGGATGTGACACAGTTTATTGGATGACTAGAACAGCAGCAGCCCCGATATCATTTGTCCACAGATGGGTTTCGGACCAATGTCATCATTAAGGCTAGATACATACTACTACATTTTGGTTTAACAATGCATCACCTTTGTTACATTTACATGCAAGTGTCCACACTACTCTAGAGCTTTCTAACCCATACAAACAGAAGAGTTTGAAAATGGTGCCGTTTCAGTTTGAAAACTCCAGGAATGTGTCTTTGTGTGGAAAGGTAGACACTGAGGCACTGAAACATAGATGTCCACATTCACATTTTGATTGGGTAGGTTCTCATCAGTCATGGCTCGACCACCAGTGGTGAGAGAGGAGAGAGAGACCAGGGACCATCCTGTTTCACCTCTGACAGACTGGTTGTTATAATGAGAATAATAGGAGCGATAATCATAGATGTGAACTGTTATTAATGATAACAGAACCATTTAATATAATAATAACAATAATGATGACAAATAATAATAATAATAGTTCTAATAATAATTGTTGTAGTTGTAACCAAGCAACTAATTGAAAATAGACAATCTGCTTCCCGTTACACTGACACACACACACAAATGAAGTCTGAGAAGGAAAACAGAAATTGACACCATACCAAAAACACGAAAGAAAACACTTAAGTAAGACAATACAAGCTGTGACCATTATAATGCTAATTATTTTACTTTGTGTATATCATTGTTCTGTTATATTTCTTAATGATTGTTAATTTTTGGGTTGCAGTTTATGTTGGGATTCCACATTTGCAATTTAGAAAAAAGACTAAACTAATGGCAGACACCTCTCCATTAATGTTAGACACCATCTTATCTCATCAATGTTGAATTTGATTTGATTGATTGATTGATTGACTTGTATTTTCTCTTGTAAAAGTGAAACATACTGTTTGAGGATACAAACAATAAAGTGTTAATGTAACCTCTGTGTTGTCTGTGTAACATTTCTATTTAAACAGGATGCTGACATAAAGTGTGGGGCTTGTTGCTTTAGCTTCAGTGTTATTTAAGGCATATTTAAGGCTTAAACAAGCTTCTGGTCAACTGAGACAGACACTGGTCTTCTATTGGAGCGGATCAAATCTGACAGATACTTAAGATATTTCTACAGTTAATACAGTGATCTGCATATGTGCCGCAGTAGAATTGAAGGTATAGCAACAATATCTTAGCCAAGGATCAGTCCAGTGCCAAATGATTGCTTACGCACTTTTAGAGGCTTCCCCAAGTTGTTCAGCACATACAGAGATGTAAATATATTCACTCTGTGTGTGCGCTGAGATCCTTGGGTCAATCTACCCCTACCTCCCCCAAAGCACAGCTCAAGCCCCCCCCCTCCCCGGAAAATGCAAAACATCCACACTGAGTCATATCCGTAGGCCTGCATCTGCTCACAGGGATCTGCTGACTCGATGGACGGCTTGGAGGGGCAGCAACGGGGGAATGGTGGTGGTTAGGATGCATTTAATTGATTACCCACTTGGAAGGGTGGAGGAGGGGATGGATGAAACACAAACACACATGCAGATCTTTCCTCAAACCATCTGCCTGGGGGTCCACATCCCACCACCACACCAAAGGATGAGGGGAAGGTCTCTCTGTGACCTATAGGCTCAGAGAGCAGTATGGAGTGGATAGATGAATGAATGTTCCCACAGCTGTGATTTCAGTGCATTGCCAACACAGCATTCTGGTCAACTTTCCATGTATTTGCCGTCAGCCCCACAAACTCCAGGGACTGATCAGATAGTTTGAAACACTTTTATAATTGTTACAGAAAAATGGCTTGAAAGTCAAAACCTGTGTTCCTCTAAGATACTTTCTTCTCTCCTGCTGGGATAGATGAGTGAATGAAGGGACTGACGCTGTATTATTTCATGTCGTCTACTGCCATCTGGAGACCAAAATTGGGAACAGTGTCGAGGCTGCTTGTTTTTCAGGTCATTGAGGACTGGCTGATCAGCTTGTGTCTCACAGATAAGCACAAGGCATCTGTATAGTGACACACAGGGTTGTTTTAAGTTGACTCCAATGTTAACCCACTGCACCTTCAACAATCTAAGATGCGTTGTGCTTAAACATTTAAAGTGTTGCATTGTATTTTTGTACTTCATTTTATTTGATTGTGTTAGAGTTCTATCATGGGTAATGTTTTATTTATTATCAGCCATATCATGGGTTTGTAGTACAGTCATTTTTCATGGTATGTATAATGCACATGACTATATTTGGAATTCTATAAGACAGGTCAGTTTATTTCAGGTTGCCTTAAGCAGCTGTACAGATGGAACCTTTGCTGAAATAAACACCAATACTTATGTTGTTGATATTCTGATTTATTTTGAGATTTTCACACAGCACTGACAAGCCAAAGAATATACGACTGAACACTCTATAAAGGAATAGACAGTGCAGATTAAGGGTTGGGATTAGAATGTCAGGTATGCAGTACCCTATAAATCCCAAATATACTTGCACAGGAAGTTCAGAATTGAGTTTTAGTGACACTGTCAAGAGTAAATCTAGTCACTCCAGTAGATCTCAGTTTATGGAGTCATGACTGATACCGCAGTCTTCTAGTGTTACAAATTTCACACACTTTGTTATTAAGTTTTCCCAACCATAATGAACATCAACAAATTCTTCATTGTATAAGACAGCTGAAGATTATAGATGTGATAGATGTCAGACAGTGTATATATACCATATATCTGAACAAACATACTTACAGTTCAACAACCAAACACCTCACCCACACCCACACCACACCTTCACCCAAACCCCAAAATTAACACATACAAATAAAATGAAAGAAAATAAAGAGAAAATTCCTTTTTAGTTGAGGATCACATTGGAATAGATGAATGCTCTTCAGTTTAACAACAGCTTGTATTAACGCACATCAATCATGTGGATACTACAAAGAGCCACAGAGCATCTCTTGTGTTTCAATTATATGGTTTAAGTCTGTTAAATCATTTTAAAATGAATACAATCAAAGTTAAAAGGCTAGAAAATCCCATTTTAAATGGGACATAAGCAACAATAAACACAACTTAGCCTGAAATACACTTATCCCATCGCAGAAGAGCATTTAGGATTTCTCTGATTACACATCTAGATTTCTTGATGGCATGTATGATTGTTCTAGCGATCTGAATAACCAATGGCAGACAAAATATTTTACCATGGAATTCACTTTTTCAGACTTACTTTAAAACAGGCTATCTAAAACACATGTGAAATACATAGGATAAGATATGCTTGCTGTAATCTTTGGGTTATATAGCAAGTTGCAACTCTAACATTTTCATGTGAATACTAAATTCCAATGTATGATAAGATATAGCTTTAAATCCCAAACAATATAAATTTACCAAACCCCCAAAAAACATCCTTATAATGAACACCGACAGGTGTCTACACGAACGTCATGACAGGTATGTAGACCTCTGTAGTTTTTCCTGACTTCTTTGCCAGCCATATTGTCAGGTGTCAATATCCCACTGTCAAAAGAACACAAGTACATTTTTCACTTAGATCAACTGCTAACCATAATAACGTAGACCATTCACTGTAAGTCATCTCTTGTGTGTACGTTTTAGTGAATACACAAAAACAAAAAGTAAAACTTGCACATTTATGCCACTTTGTGCCAGAGTGGGATCTTTGTCAGGTTTTTTCCACATTTTAGTAAATACTATAAAAATAAAGGAAAATTTTGCTGCCCAAGATTATCCATCATTTTTCTCTTGGAAAATAAATCATCTTATTTTTTTCTCCTGAACTTCCCTTTGTAGGAGAAATGAGGAGCAAGAGACAAGCTCTATTTGAGATGAATCATCATGACCAGGAATTCTTACACTGTGTTCATTGGCTTCTTTGATTTGAATTTGATCACTGAAACAAATTCCAGAAGTTGTGTAGGCTCACGTCACATTGTGTTTTGGTTCTCACTGACACAAATAAAGATTAATGGGAAGAGACAGAAGTCGGATCATTAAAGATATGGAATAAGGATCAGGTTGAGACAAGAGGAAGACCATTTCTCAGGAGCTACATACATACAAGTATGAGGAAATAGTCTAAATCTCATATTGATCTTAAATTGGGCTTGGAGCAAAGGATAGACAAAGAAGAGATCATATTTTAAAATGTTCTATCCTCTTGGAATAAGTATTCTAAAAACCTTTTGTCATCCTTGAATTAAACTACATTATCAATCTGACTACACACTGCTCCTTTGATCCACATGGCAACTATCCTTTATGATTTGGTGCCATGCAGATAGGGTGCCAAGCATGTGTTGCTGATGCTGTTTGAAGGAAATGAAGTGAGCACATGTTCAGCTGACACTCAGATGCCTGGTTAGTCGAGAGAGGTTACATTTAAAAGTTAAGTTAAAATTTATGATCTGATCATAACTTTGATCACCAATTTGTGTCTCTTCCCACAGGTATGGCTACAGCATGGGATGCAAAGCTGCTCTGTGAACACGTGCCTCTTTTACATTTACCATCCAACCAGACTCCCTTATCAAACACTCTAGATTAAATGTCATATTACCTTTGCATTAGAGGAGTTTGGAGACTTGCTTCCTGTGTGGGTCAGTTTGATTCTCGTAGCCCTTTTTGTCGATCCATGCAGTTAGGGTGTCAAGATCAGCCTTTGTCATGACACCTTTGTCTTGAAGATGGTGGAACCATTTGTTGACCAAATCTTTAGAATGTTGCTCAAAGTTTCTTTCGAAAATGGCAAGCCTGGTTTTACTCACTCGGTTGTTCCGAAAGTCTCTGTAGTTCTTGGCACTATTGAACTTGAATCTGGGTATTGCACCTAGAATGGTCAGTTTTAGGGCACTCACAACATTATCCTGGCTGATTGTGCGAGCCAATAGTTTCCTGAATTGGTTTGTTGTTGTACTGGGAAACTCACGTTGTATTTCTGTTGGCACATAAATAGTTGGAAGTCCAAGGCCTTTGTAATTTTCCACATCAGCAGTTGACTTTGTTGCCACTTCAAGCATTGCTTTGGCTAATTTGCTATTCTGATTCAATTTTCCAGCTTGCGATATACTACTCACTGGTGGTTGGTGAGCTGCTTTGATGAACTGTCCAGTGCTTGGCTTGCTGTTTACATGTTTTACCCAGTCGTTGTACTTTTTCACTTTTCCATCCTTGATCACCTTTTTGTTTTCTTTTACTGTCTTTTTTAGTCCAGCTTCCTTTGCCATATACCAGTCCCCTCCTCTGATTTCATCCGTCCTCTCTTTGTACTTGATGAAAGGCTCCCATCGATCCGAGTGTTTCACTAGAGTGTCAGCCTCCAAAGATCGGAGACGGCCTGCTTCCAAGGCAATCTCTTCTTTGGTGGCCTTTGGTTTCATGCCCTGTGCCAAAGCATGAAACAGGCTGCTCTTTTCTTTGCTGGTTACTTTCACCGTCTTATTATTGATGGACACATCATAATGGCCATCTGGGTGTTGTGAACTCTTTGGTGTGTAAATCAGTGTCACCGTTTGACTGGCAGATTTGGTGCTCGGGCTCAGCTCCTGCATTTTGGTAAGCTTGCCATGGCTGTCCTGTGTTAGGATGACAACCTTAGTGCCAGTGGTTTCTGAAAGGACTCTGATATCAAGAATAGTAGTGGCTGTCGAGGAGTCCTTGATCTTTTCAGCATGAGACTCTGAGCGTTTACCAGACTCTCTGTCCTGTTTACGTTTTGAATTCATGTCTACTGACATGTATGAGATGTATCTGTTGTTTTGTCCAGCCCTGAGTTTGTCCTCTGTTTTTTCACTCTTCAAGCCAGTTCTTACATAACCACCTATGACATTATTCACTTGGCCTACAGCATTGGAAACAAAGTGACTGGAGAACTTTTGGTGGAACACTTCTACCAAAGCATCTGCTAATAAAGCACTGGTTTCGTTGGCTAAATCCTGCTTGAAGTCTTTCAGGATCTTCATTTCTGAAGCAGACAGATCATTTCGTTTCACTTTCTCTGTCAATTTTTTTTTCTCTTTAAATGTATTCAGCTCTTTGTGAAGGTTGGAGAAAAACTGGCTTGAAAGCCTGAGCACTGTACTGGTGGCTTCTGCTGCGAGTGAGGCAATGTGAATGCCTTGAATGACTTTCAGAACTGCAAGTGTTTTGCCTTTGGCCTCTGATGCTGCATTGTCAATCACCGTGGCGATGGATGAGTTCAGCTTGTTCTGCCATTCGAGGTCAGCGTAGAATGGCTGTAAGGCTGTTTTGCTTATCTGCTTGAAAATACCCAGAAGTTTGCTCTTTCTGTTCTTATCCTGCAGGAGATCAGACATTTGTTTTTTATCCTCAAGGTGAGAGAGCAAAATGGAGTCTACCAATCCAGCCAAAGGATCCTTTTCCATGTTGGTTTTTACATCATTTGCAATACCCTTTGTCATCTCATTCTTAATGCCTTTCAGTATTTCTTGCAATACAGCATCTTCTGCCTTCCCAAATGCATAGCTAATGATTTCTTCTGCCATTTTCTTGGCTGTTTGTTTCACTGCATTCTTCATGTTTGTCTTTGTAACAACGCTAAGGCCTTCTTTCACCTGTTTGGAGAAAAACTTTGGTAATGACTTAAGTTTTTTTCCTATTCCCTTGACCAACATTTTAGCAGCTTTGAAGCCCTTTGTAACCAGCTTTCCAACCCCAAACCCAATGAGAGAAATACCAATAGATATTGCTTTTTCTATAGCCCATGATTGCCAACTGAATTCTCCTGTAATCATGGACTCAATGCCAGTGATGCAGTCTGATATTCCTTCAACGATCAGCCCCATGCCGACTTGAGCTAATGTTCCAAACGTAAAGGCAGTGAGCAGTGCCCCTCCAACAATCTGCAGAATTCCGAGACAGAACACCAGCAGAGCTTCCCATGGGAACCGAGGCTGCTCTTCCACGGAAAACACATATTCCAGACCTTTACTGTACAGATTGTAGGCCTCTATTTGGAGATCTTCATCTGTGCTTGACACCAGGGAGAACATGGGTAATTTCTTGGTTGTTGCATCCCTTCCTTTGTCTTTTATTTCCTTCAGCTTCTTGATAGCCTCACAAATGTTTTTATCAAAGTAGCTGAACAAGTTGCACTTGGTTGTTAACTGTTTTTCAAGGCTGGTTGGTTGTCCACTGTTTTTTAATTCAGCAGAAGATATTTTTACAAACTGCAGGCAGACCAAGCATTCCTCACTGAGGTACTTCAGAGACTCCTGTGCTTTCTTGAGATCATTGCTGGCCGTAGTCAGGTAATCTCCCTTCTGCTGTTTTATAGAGCAGTATGCATGATTGTAAAAAGCTATGGCTGCCCAACTTTCATCTTGTCCCATTGCTTTTTCAAATAGCTTCATGCTGACATCCCATTTTTTTTCGCCCAGTGCGAGATTCCCAAACTTGATGTAGTGGTAAATGCTGGAGCATGGTGAAGTCTGACTTTGAGACTGACTTTGTGCAAGGGACAAATCAGCTTTCAAGCTCTTTTCCAATTCATTTCTTTTTAAGTTGTCAATTTCCTCTGATTTAGTTTGCAACCAAATCCCCCAGAACTCATTCATGACGGCAACAACAACTCTTTCCTCATCTCCATCGGTTTTCCTGTAAATTCCCTGGAGGGTCTTGCAGTACTCTGCGAAAAGGTCCTCCCGCAGTTTCATCTCAGTTATATCAGCCATCATGTCATTTGTCCTTTCTGCTGCAAGTCTATTCCTTGTTTCCTTTGCCTCCTCCAGAGAAGACACTGTCTTGAGGGACTCCTGTAGATGATCAGTGGTCATGATTATCTGTGCAGATCCAGGTTTACCCTTGCGTGCAGTTCGGCCAAATGCCTGGAGTTCCACTCTTGTGTTCTCAGAAAGGAAGGAGAGGACCACAAATAATCCCCCATTTTTGTTCACCTTTTTAGACACTTTGATGTCGGTGCCACGTCCAGCCAGGTTTGTGGCAACAATGACATCCCCAGGATCCAGTTTCTTATCTATTTTGCTCAAACTGTCTTTGTCACTCCGGCTGTAGAGAATGATTTGACCTGGGATGACACTTTTTAGCGTATCATAGAGCTCTTTGGCTTTGGTAATAGTTTCACAGATCACCAAGGCTGCTCTCCCCTCTCTGTATGAATTTGGGCAAATTTGATCCATAACCACATGAGTAATTTTAGATTTCCACTCTTCAGCTGAAGTCTCCAGGTTGCCCTTGACCTCAAATAATTTCCTCCGGTTGAAAGTTGGCATTTTACAGGCTGAGAGATTGGGATATAGATCCTGCAAAAACAGCATGTCAGTTTCACTCCCCAGTGTCCCCGTGGTCCCATATATTTTCCCATTGTATTTTTCAAAAAAGGAAAGGTTAGAGATAAAGTTTGTCACTGTTGAAATCGTGCTCATTTTGATTTGGTGTTTGATCTCAACAAACTGCTGCAGGCCGTCACCCCATTTCTTACTTAGTTCCACAATACCCGTGGATCTGTAGTCAACGGGACAGACACAGTCATTTTCCACAACATACTCTCGTCCTTGCCTCAGTCTCTTTGCCAGAAAGGCATTCTGAACCCAAACTGGCAATTTACTCTCTATCAGATTTTTCAAGAATCCAGGGATGCTGATTTTCCCTGTATTGTTTGTGCATGGAGTGTACTGAATCTTTCCTAAGATGAATTCTGTGATGGGATTGGCGAGAATTTCCTCAGAATCATAGAGAGCAGAACACAAGCCATCATCCAAAACAAGAAATGTAAGTTCTGGAATGTCGGGGTTGTTGTATGGTGTGGCCTTTCTAAGAGAGAGCAATCCATTATCATCTAACGTGTACACAGTGAAACCATAGGGGACATACTGCTCAATCTTTTGGAAGAAATCGATCACGTCATCCAGACTCACAGTTTTCAGTTTCCTGAGAAGTTCATCTTTTTCGCTATTGTAGATTTCCTCTGTAAATCCCTTATGCACAATCCCTGACTCTTCAGCAATATGTAAAACGTCCATGGGGTCATTTATTCCATCCATGTCAATTGAGTCAAATATGCTCTTGTAGAATGAAGAAGGGGGACCCTGTACGAATGTGATGTGTCCTGTGGACAAGAAGCCATACTGGCTGGCATGGCCCCAGATCATGGCCAGGATAACATTCAGGTGCTGCATGGAGACCATGGGGCTGGAGAGATATGTCAGCTGCACTCCCTGATCCAACAGCAGTGAGTCCACTTCATCGATGATGATACACTGATAGCTGCGATCTGTTCTCACATCCTTCATCTCAAATATCTGGCGAAGGTGATCTGCAGCAAAGGTTTCAATTGTTCCATAGACCACGTCCTTCTGGTAGCATTTTTTTCTATCTTCATCTTTAGTCTTGTTTGTGTTTGTGTCAGCCGTGATGTCAAAGTACTTGTAGAAGTTTGTCCATTCTTCTGCATCTCTTTGACATAACACAGATGAGCTGGACACCACATCAACCTTTTCGCCCCGGAATACACGCAGCGCTGCAAACATTGCTATGACGCATGACTTCCCCTCTCCAGTTCCCATCTCCAGAAGCTTTCCAGTGTCAGACAAGGCCAAGAAGCACCAGCTTGTTAACTGAGTGGCTCTGGGCCACCACTTTTCTTCAGCATTGCACACATGTACAGCATTGCATAAGACTGCCAGGATCTCCTGCAAGTCCTCTGTGTTTGTGCTATGACTCAGCTTCTTAGCTTGCTTTAGATTAGTGTGTTTTTTGATTTCACCAGATTTAATCATGTTTTGAACCCCCTTTACTATAGAATAAGACTTCTCCAGGGTTTTTTCGTCAATGTTTTTCATCTGCCGTATTTCATCAAAAAGATACTCAAGGCTTTTTATTTCCTCATCTTCAAAGCCTCTTTCCAAATGCTGCATCACTTTCTTAGTATCAAGCATGCTCAAGAGCTCAAGGAGAGACTGATTCTTCTCATCTGTCCACCTAGAAGACACTTGATATGTTTCTATCAGATGTAAAATCTTCATGATAGAAATACAGTCTTTATCGTGATGGTGGTCAGTTAATGTTACAAGGAGGGCTACAACTTCCTCTGGTGACCATCTTTTTTGTGCTGTAAGGTTTGACACCATCTGGAATTGCCCTGCATGGGAAAAAAGAATCTCCAAACACAAGTTGCCAACCAGGGATGCCCCTTGTTTCTCACATTCCGTTTCTCCACTAAACTCTTGGAGGAGTTTCTCAAGAATGGACAGGATGTAGACCTTATTGGAAGGCAAATCTTTTCCAGTGCATTTTTGTGAAATGGCTATGACTTTACTGTCTTCATCTGTGCGTTTGTTAAGGTGAGAATGGAGGACCTGAAAAAGAGCCTTGATAAATCTGTCTCTCAGTTCCATCTCCTCACTGTAAAACATACCCATAAGGCTTTGCAGAGTCTCTGAAGCAAACACTAAAGCATCATTTTCCTTGAGCACTGAGAGTTCCAGATTATAGGAAGCACTGAGGCATCTGTCTTCAATGAGAAATCCTCGACTAAGGAGAGGGCTACCCCCTTCCATTCCCTTCAAGCCACATTGAAGGTAATCAGACACAAAGTCGTCCATTGTACCATACACAATGTCGGCTTCATAGACATCCATCAATGATGTGTTATCTCTCCTCAAGTTTGTGTTGAGTGAAATCCCCAGGTGCTTGTAGAAGTCAGACCACTCTTTAGTTTGATTGAGTGAGTGAATGTTAGAGCTCAACACAATGTCCACTTTCTTTCCCATGAGGACTTTTGTGGCTGCAAACATGGCTGTGACACATGGGTCCAACTCCACACCAACCAATCCTAGTGTTGCGGCCTTCTCAGTCAGCACCAGCACACACCACCTCAGCATCTGCAGCACTGTTGGCCACCAGCCTTTGGTGTCAGACACTGCTTTGCACAGCTGAGAGAGTGAGTTTTGGATTTCATTTGCAGTCAGGTTTCCACTTTTAAAGGAATCTCTCATAAAAGGTTCACCTTTTGGGGCATTTTCTGAATATTTTAGGACACCATTGGTAATGTTTTTCATCATGGTGACAACAGAATCATCTAAGTTATTGAGTGTTTTTAATTCTGCTAGAGCTGAATCTAGACTGCTCTCATCTTGTTTTCTGAGAGTCTTACAGAAGTCAAGTAGGAATCTCTCAGGGCCAAGGACGTCCAGAGCTTGGGTGAGGGAGTGTCCGGAGTCATCTGTCCACTCTGGTGATAGGTCATACACTTGTACTAATGTGAGCACTTCAGTGATGGGAGCATCCTCTTTATATTTCTCTGACAGCACTTTGAGCAGAGTCACTGCCTCAGTTGGTGTCCATTTGTTTGTTTGCACAATTCTGAGGAGTATTTCATTGAATCCTACATGTCTCTCCTTGCCATTTAGATGTGTGAGTGTGGATAGGAGAAGCTCCAAGCACTGGATCTCCATCTTCAAAATGAACGTGGATGCTCTTCCAACTGCACTCTGTAGTGATGTTGTGAGTGTGCCCAAGAATTCTATAAGAAAGAGATCTTCAGCTGTGAGGTCCTGCTCAGCCCATTGTTTAGCTATGAAAGCTGCATCACAGCTGCCAGGGTCAGTGAAGAAGTGCATCAGGTTCAGGTACAGGGCTTGAGTCAGCAGGAAACTCTCAGAGACATTGCATGCTGATTGGCTGATGTGGCTCACCAGGGACTGCACATGATTGGAGATGCCCTTCAGGGAAACTCCCTCAGATATCTCCAGGGACAGGGCACACAGCTCTGTGATTAACACCTGGGCATGCTGCAGAGTGCTCAGAGATGGAGGAGCACTGATCCATTCATCAAACAGGAGTTTGTCCAGGGCTGACAGGATGCTGCCCAGCTGGTCAGCACTCAGCTGAACCAGACTGAGGTCTGACACCGGGATGCTGCATTTTGATGAAAGAGTTTCCAGAAGATCATCATAATCAGATTCGTACTTTGCATCAAACTCATCCAGATGGCTTATTAGAACGCGTCGCTTGGACACAAGTTCCTCTTTTATGGTGCTCTCTTCATGCTCTTCCGCTTGCCTTTGTGATTCCTCAAGCCTTTGATTCAGTTCTTCTTGTCTCCTCTTTTCAGCCTCTTGAGCCTTTCTCTTTCTCTCCTCTTCTTTTCTCTGCTCCTCTCTCTTTCTCTCCTCTTCTTGTCTCTGCTGCTCTCTCTTTCTCTCCTCTTCTTTTCTCTTCTCCTCTCTCTTTCTCTCTTCTTCTCTCCTCCTCTCCTCCTCTCTCTTCCTTTGTTCCTCATCTTCGATTTGCTTAAAAAAACAATGTTGGCATTTGTATTGATTATTGTGACCGACTGGTCTGTAGTATTCTCCTCCATTGAAGACATGAACATGTTGGCCATGGAGAGTAGTTTGGTACAAATTGTCAAAAGAATGGCACGGAGGCAAGACTTTATCACATACACAGCATCTCAGGCTGTTGCCCATGTTACTCTCTGATGGTACGTTCCCCATTTTTAATTAATTTCTCGGTAGCTAAGCAATGAAGTGTGACCAGATAGTTCCTGAAAGATAAAAGAAATACACAAACACATACAATTTAATTACTACCAACAACTATTTTTATAAAATTGAACTTAATGACATTATTATCTACCTTCTAATTCTACAAACGTCTGCCTGTCTGTCTGAATGTGGAATGTATATCTCACAAACCATTCATCTTATCAACTTCACACTTGGTATGTGTGTTGTTATTGTCCTAGGGAAGGGCAGTGTCGAATTTATGCATACACAGTATGTTCAATTTCAATAAAAATGTAATAAACAGGTGACCAGTGCACTGTAGCAGTCAGTGGGGACAGGGCAATGGGCCTGAGTCTGAGGACCGAGTTGAACATGTCCTCTTTTACGTCCTCAGATCAAATTCAACAGCAGTTGGCAAATGGGTTAAATTGTGGGTCTAAATTGCTACCAGATTATTTGATAATTTTTTTTCATCATTCACAAACCATTTCACCATTCAGTTTCATTTTTTGAAAAACATTGACTATCAAATCTTCCTTGCAGATAAACCAGGTAGGATGAACACACAGTTTTTTTTAACTTCACTCTGTCCCATAGACTGCTTATAAAAAGCTATGCACAAGCCATCCAGCACACAAACATTAAAAAATAACAGGATAATGTTTGAGGAGGACTCACTAATGACGAGGAACAGACCAAGTACACAGCCCATTCCAAACAGGATTAAAACAGGTACTGCGTTAGTAATGGTGAAACGTGCAGCATCTAGCACTCTTATAAAGAGCGACTTCCCTTTATCATTAATTTTCAAGAATATTCTCCATTTCTAATCCAGCCAAGAGATTGGAAAACTTTTCCCAGCCTTTTAGTGTTATTGCTAACGGACACGCCCCCTTCAAATGTCACAGAATTAAAAACAGATACAGTCTGCCAACAGAGACAAAGCCATGTCCAAGGCTAGATCCAGTGCCACCCCTGAGGACTGGTTAGCGTTCATACAACAAAGAAACATCTGCACTACTATGATCAGAAAAGCTTTATAAACTGAGTGTCAAGCTCAGATTGTCCTCTTCACCGTCCCTACCGATTGCACCAGTAGATGGTAGCAGTGACTCAATGTTCACTATAAACCTCTTTTCCACTCCTCTCACTTTGAATTCATGTCAGCTGCTTTTGTGGATATCACTTGTAGTACTTAGGTTCTTAAAAATGTTTTACCTTTTATGTCAGGATATCCTAAGAATCCTACTGACATGACCAGCATGGTTAGTACAACTGCCCTCAGCTATTATTGTGCTATCATTGAGACTAACACTGTAATTAAAATATGTACATGGAATATTAGGGGCATACATAATAAATAGTTGGGGTTTTTTTGGGGGGGAGGGGGTAACACTTCCCAAGCCCAATGATGAGCAAATAACAGAGTTTAACATAACAATGGAGGAAATGACTAATATTAAGTTTTTACGCCTGCAGCAACTGATTGATGCTGGTTGTGTTTAGTGTATTCATGTGAACTGTGTGTTAATGCCTGCAAGCCCATTCTCCCTCAGTGTAATATCAAAATTGAAGAGAGTTGTATTTATTCTTCACACTTGATACTGATACTGGAGTTAAAATATGGACCCAGCCAAGAGTCAAGCCTTCTGTTATATTTTGTTATTTTACCTGACATCTACTTTAAAAATTGTACTCAGACTCTGATTAAATACGCAAGTACTGCTATCCTACTCGCAGAATCAAGTAGGATAGCAGTAAAAATATTTATTTGCAGTTACATTATGACAGTCAAGATATTTGATATAGTTATCATATGATAGTAAAATACTTGATGTAGTTTAAGAACCACAGTATTAGTGTTTAATCAAGTATCAAGCAAAATCATTGGATGCAGTTAACCAATCAAAGTAAAAGTATTTGATGTAGCTACAGTATGACAGTAAAAGTACTTTAGCACTTTAAGTATGATGATATAAGTAAGCTCCTTTATGTAGTTAAAAAAGAACAGCAAAAGTATTTCATGTGGTTAGAATATCACAGTAAAATAATTTAATGAAGCTAAAGTATGACAATAAAAGTATTTTGTAAAGTCAAAATATTTAATTTTTTAAATGACAATAAAAGTTTATTTAATGTATGTGTTACGTGCCGTGTTTTGTTTCTTTCTCTCTCTCTCTCCTCCTCCAGGTGGGTGCTCTGGAAGCACCTCCACTGGCACAGCTGAGGCCACTCTGGAATCAGGGTGTGGCCAATAAAACCCTGAGCAGAGCATCAGCTGTTGCCAGTGGGCCAAACGGCAGTTTGGAGAAGTTGCGTGGGGACATACTGTGTGGCCGTATTGGTGTTCCGGTGTGGAGTTGTTTACGAAGTTCTTTTCGAAGTTGTGGATATTGTGCATAGTTAAGTGTTCTTCTGTGTTTCTTTTTCCACTTCCGTTTTGAGAAGGGTGTTTTGTTTTAACCCTATAGTTGTTTAATAAATACTTGTTTCATTTAAAACGCATCCTACTGTTTTCTTGTTTTTGTCCCTCATACCCTAGACGTCTTAGGGACGTAACAGTATGGCAATAATATTTAATCTACTTAAATGATCAAAGTGAATGTATTTAATGTAGTTAAAATATGACAGTAATGGAACAAGATTTTCTTAGAATATTAGAGTAAAGGTATTTAATGTTGCTAAAATAGACAGTACAAGTATTTTATGGAGTGAAAATATCATGACAAAGTATTTAATGTAGTTTGATGAACACAATTAAAGTGTTTAATGTAACTAAATATCACAGTTAAGGTCCTAAACATAGGTAAAATATTAAAGTAAATGTAATTTATGTGGTTAAAATATCACAGTAAAAGTATTTCATGTAATTAGAGTTAGACAATAGCAATATCTAATGTAGTTACAATATAACAGAAGTATTTATCATAGTAAATGTATGATTTTAACAATAGTTAAAGGTAGGGCTCGAAATTTGTTTCTGAAAAACGTTCCATTTTATTTGTTGAAATCCTCTTCACATCCTGACAGTCATCAATAAAATAAAATTTAAAAAGATTTTAGATGGAAGCTAGTGTCTGTGGCCCTCACAGGACCAATCATTTGGACCAAATGAAATGATTGGTGGGCGTGTCTGTCTGTCACTAACCAACCAGCCTACCCGTGCTCTCACTGCACATGACCAGAGTCTTCACAAGCCAGACAGACATACAACGCTGAAGCAGAGTTTATAGTCCGAAATTTGCGTGTGAGTCAAAGAATCGTTGGATTCTAGTAGTAGTCAGTCAGTGCAGGTTCATATGTTTTATGGCGGAGCTTTGATGAAAGGACCGATTGAAGGGGAATGTATCGGTTGCATATTTTCAAAGTGTAGCCTGTTCTTGCAAATATTTCCAACCCTATCTTTAACTGATCAAAGTAAACATATTTCATGTGGTTAAAGAACCAATGTAAAATTAAATCATTGCGCTGTGATGTGTCTCCTGTGACTGATTTCTGATTTTGGCTGACATGATCTGATACACTTGGATAGACAGTTATTGAAATGAGCACAGCGCTGCTGATATTTGTACCGTTAACCACTACTTGTTGAGACCTGTCCTGTAAGGGGTTTTTATCCAAAGCATATAATTGTTAACGTCTCGACTCTGTCTAAACATATGCTGCACATAATTCAATGGCATGATCCCCTGACATATGACATGACATCTATCTTGGACATCTAAGTCTTGGCTAGTGTCCAAATACATTAATCACAATAATCACAATCACACAAAACAATTCATTTGTAAACAAAACAGTTTGTAATAAGTTCACTGGGAAGCATGCAGCTCAAAATACATTTTCCAGAATAAAATCATGTACTTACTGTCAATGTAGTTTGCAGCCGACACTGAAGCTCATGAACTCCTCTCTGAGTGAGACAGAAGCACACAGAACAGACACACCTGTATCAGACAAATGCTCCAGACATTAATACCATACAAACAATGAGATACAGTGAAATGAAAAAGATTATCATCTGTAAGCTTCATACCTCCTCCAGAGACAAGTGTGAGTCTCAGACCCACCTTTTCAAATGTACCTGATTTATATACTGTTGACCACACCTTAATGGGGTGGATCCATGGGTCGGACTTATAGTGTAATGGAAAATTCCACTGATCAATGTCTTACTACCGTGAAGAATGCCTTACTACTGTTTTGACTGTTTTCTGTGCACTTAGCGGATGCAACCTCAAAGTTCATATCCTTACTTGGTAATTTCACCTCCTGTTGACCTTTATCTGTGCAACTGGGTGCTGGGGTTGATTCCTCTTTCTGTAACAGTGATGCCAGACAGCAGATGTTTCCTGTCTGCTTTTTGTCATATTTCCTGTTTATCACATTGTATAAAAACCTTCCTTTTTAGCTACTCGTGGTTGCACTCTGAGCCATGTTGCTGATTGTGTAACCCTCTGCAGAGCTAATAATTAAAACTCAAAGACAACTCCGGTCTGAGAAACTCATTATTTCACATCTCAAGATAAATTTCCACGACAAACTTGGCGTCACGAACAGGATCCCTTGAAAGATCGTCTGGACCCGAGAAGTCTTCGGTGGTTGGCCACCCGGGAGAGAAAAATCTTCTGCCTCTCCCTCTGACATTTAAGAGACGAGAGGACCGAAGTGACTGGGGTTCCAGACCTTCTTCACAGGGATCCAAAGACCTCTCTTTGGTCATCTTATATCCGGTGAGATGTTGAAATTCAGATTTTTCATGACTGTTTAGATGATTTCTCAAATAGAAAATCAAACAGACATAGGAAATAACACGTTTATGGTGTTATTTGGAATAGGTGTATTAGTCATTGTCTCTGGATTATTGTTGTTAATGATGTTTATCTGACCAGTCCTCGAAACAATCAATTACGATTAGAATAATTCTAACGTAAAACAGTGATGGCATTTTACCTAGTTTTGCTGGAGAAAGAAACAAGGATTCGTGGAGACGTCCACGTCTTAAATTGAGTGTGAAAGGGAAATTGTGAATGATTACGATTTCGTACACTCAATTAATAAAGATGGGTAGTGACGGAAGAAATAGTCCCAGATGGTCACAGTGTGGACGCCATGATTGCGAAGTGGGGACGGAAAAGTGTGACATTTCTTCCAACATGGTCCAGAGACTTTGCTTTTCCTCATAATGGGCCATTAAGTGTCGACAAAATTAAACTCGTAAGAGAAAAAACAATAAAAAGGTCAAGGTCACAATGTGGAAAGACAGAAGATAATAAGAAATGTCTTGAAATGTGGGAAAAAGAAACAGAATGTAGGGACAGAAAACAAACGTTTAAACAAATGGCTAAGGTTAAAAAAATAAAAATGTATCTGTATCCTTCATTTACAGGGTGTGGTGGTCCTCTCCTCGATGCCTGCTCTCCTCCTCCCCAACGACAAAACCCTCCTCAATATGATGCAGTGACAATACCAGACTCTACCAACCGACGAAGAGTCAGTCGCTGACTATCTGACTCGTCTGACTGTCCTGTTTGATCAACTGGGTGACCAACCGGGTGCTTATGAAACACATCTGAAACAGGCCTTCCTGAAAGGTCTGCTTCCTCCACTATGGGCAGACGTAGGCCGCCCCTGCATTGGGCTTGAGGATGCTCGCTTGACAGAAGTCAGGCGCCAGGCTGAACATCAGCAGAAAGAAGCCAAAGACAAAGGTCAGCAGAAAAAAGATCAACAGTTCCAGAAAGCACAGCTAACCATGATGCAGGCTGTGTCAGCACTGGCCTACGGGGCCACGGGCCCCGTAGGCAAGATGGCGGCGACAGCAGAGCCAACTTCACTGTACAAGGAAGAGAGAGTCACGGTCGAGGACTTGGCCGTGGGCGAGGCTTCCCTCGACGCCTCCCACTGGGCTGAGACAAGTGTTTCATCTGCAGACAGAAAGGACACTGGGGAAGGGACTGCCCCCAGCATCAAGAGGAAGGGGGGGTGGGCAAGAACTTTCACTACTGACTGAAATACAGGAAGTGAGGGGGGAGCAGGCGGAGAGAAGACGACTCGCTTACCCACAGAGGAGCAGAAAAAGGGAAGTGAAACACACGCTCATGCAATGAAGAACAGCTTGCTGTAATAACCACACACACACACACACACACACACACACACACACATAATGTTAAATACAATAATGATGCTTTTAAGAAAATGCCTCAACTCGAACTGTGTGTTAACAGTCACAAACACAATTTCATGGTCGACTCTGGTGCAGGTTATTCTGTGGTTAGGATGTCAGATTTCCCCTCATCTCCTGAAATGAGTGGTCGCTTAATTTTCTCTCAAGGCGCAAGAGTAAAGGAAAATTTCACAAAACCTCTCCCGTGCACGGTTCAATTTGACAAACATGATTTTCTATTGTCTCCCTGTTGCCCAATTAATCTATTAGGAAGAGATTTGATGATTGCGTTAGGCCTCCTCCCCTGATGGAGTGACGGATACGCATGAGTCCTCTTCACCTCCTTTTCTCATGTCACAAACCACACATGAGCAGCTGTTTGTATATCAGTGGCATCTTCCTATAAATACCTCAACTGATCTGCTCTCCACGTCACACTCTCTCGTCACCCCTTTTTCTGATTTTATGCACACTGATTCATTGCACTGCACCTCACATGTGACAGACACACCAGATCACGTTTATGAATCTTTGTTTTTGCCTTTTCCCAATGATTCTCTGAATGTGTCCAATATTTTTTGGTCTGGTTCCAGAAGTGCAGCTGCCATCTCACTCACTGACCAGCAGATGGCACTATTTCGCGTCTCAAATTCCAGCCCTCACATCTCGCTTTCCAAATCCCATGATGACCAGTGGCACGACTTAGGCCCATTTGTCAGATCATGCCAGGCTACCGTTGATTGGCAACCCACAACTAAGCCTGACGTAATGTATCCACCCAGTCTGAGTGCATTTGATCTAAAGATTTCTTCAACCTTCTGTTCTCCAGCCACACACTCACTGATTGTGGTTGAAAATCACCTTCATTCTTATGCCATGTTGTCCAGCCCCTCTGATGTTTCTCCTTTACTTTCAGATCTACCTGAAACACTGTGGGCAGAAGCAGAAGTTCATGCACTTACTTGGTAATTTCACCTCCTGTTGATGTTTATCTGTGCAACTGGGTGCTGGGGATTATTCTTCTTTCTGTAACAGTGATGCCAGACAGCAGATGTTTCCTGTCTGCTTTTTGCCATGTTGCTGACTGTAACCCTCTGCAGAGCCAACAATTAAAACTCAAAGACAACTCCTGTCTGAGAAACTCATTATTTCACATCTCAAGATAAATTTCCACTACAAACTTGGCGTCACGAACAGGATCCCTTGAAAGATCGTCTGGACCCGAGAAGTCTTCGGTGGTTGGCCACCCGGGAGAGAAAAATTTCCACTACAATATTTTTTTAATTGCTGAAGTAACAATGACGGATAGGTTGACTTGACAAGTGAGTGATCACATTAGAACTACAATAAGTTCTTGTGTGCTTAATTTAAGATGAGATGCCATATACCAGAGGTCTTCAACAGGGGTCCGCGACCCACTAGGGGGTCCCCGGAGGTACTGCAGAGGGGTCGCGAAATCTTTGGTTGATTAGACAATTTTTTTTTTTTTTTTCCAACCAATTTTTTTTCCACTAATTTAAATGTCTTTAAATACACATTAACATGAATCCAACATATTGTAGTGAAAGGATAAATGGAGGCAGAAGACGTTATCTTTCAGTCAGCAATGCACATGTAGCGAGGTGGGAAAGCGGGGATAGTGATAGGTTGCCACAACGCCACCTGGGGAATTTCACCTCCAGGAAATAACTCAACTATTGTAAGTGCAGCAGCACAGGTTCGTTTAAATCACGGGGCAAGAGACGTGTTTAACTAATAAACAAAGAACTTTAATATAACCAAATAAATGCATAAATCAACAAACAAAATGAAAACAACAGAACACCAATCAACAGGCAATACAACGCTTGACCTGACCAACAATAAAAGAATAATTAAAACATGTCCGCGTGGAAACAACAAAACAAAACAGAACAACAAAACAACGAAATACCAACCAATATAAACAGTATTTAAAAGGTTGCTAAAAAACTAGGCGTCCCTTTGTGGTGATCACTCCACGCGCCGTGAAGGTGTAGCGTGGAGAGCCACAGTGCACGAGACAATACTCCAAGAACACACAGAATTGGTCCTGAGCCCGGGCAGTCTCCAACTGTGGAGCCGTGCTCCTATCAGCTGCCACAGTTCATTAAAAGTGTGAGTTAGGATAGTGCAATTTCCGGTAAAGCCAAAACAGCAGGTCCGTCTGAGACGTGGTGGCCAATGACGGCCGACGAAGGAGCAGGGCCTCTAGGAGGGCGAAATAAACAAATTTAATAATTAATATGACAACAACTGAATTGGGTGAATAATGGGGCCATACGCACCACCCTGCAAGCCAAGGCACCGTCACAGCAACCCGGAGGGTGGGAGTCTCCCCCAGCCGTAGATGAGTCCAGCTGTTGCATGACATAAACAGTCAGCTTGGGTAAGAGAAGCAAGAAACGGCAGACAACGTTACTTACAAAGCAGACCCGCAACTGCACCCCGAAGGTCCCCCAGCGGAGCGATCCCCCGCCAGCAGTCAGTCACGCTGCGTACGAGGGGGGAAAATTAGAGGAGGCGCTGGCTGTTGCACAACCACGCCGCGGCTACAGAGGTAGCTCTTCCGCGCTATCCACGACCCACCGGAGAGGAGCAGAAACGGAAGGAGTGCGAGCCAAACACGGCCGCCTCCTTAAATACGGGACGCCTGACGTCGCCTAATGACTGGTGCGCCATTAGAACAGGTAGAGCGCCCCGCAGCGGCAGGGAGGGAGCGCGCATCTGGCTACATCTATCCCCCCCTTTTGCATCGTCGGCCCGACGATGGACAGAAAGGTCTGACTAACACCAAGGTCTAAAAATGGCCAACTGGGAGTTAGACACCGGGCCTGGAGGTCTATTGGCAGCATGGTCCTGGTGATCTGCGGGCCAAGGAAGACGAGGGACATTCGGATGGTGGCCTGCCGTGGAACGAGCAGATCTACGCAGAGCCAGCTGCCTGGGACTTGGTTGTTCCGTTGGGGACCATGAAGGAGCTGGCGGCGAGGAACCTCTAAAAGCAGGAGGTGTTGCCAGAATGGGCCTGGTCTGCAATGGGATCATGACAGGAGGGATGTCAAGACACATGGTACTTGGAACCACTGCAGACTGTGGGAAAAAGGTTTCAGGAACCAAGACCCATAAGTCTCCGGCACTAGAGGAATCATCATCCCGTGCCACCAAAGACGGCGGGGAGGGTGTAAACTGCTCCATCACTGCAGGGGGGCTTCACCACTTGGTAGACCACGGAATTCCAAAGGTCTTGGATTTTATGACGACCTCTAACACCGTGGTCCCTCAGGTACACTAATTTGCCTACTGTGAAAGGTAGATCTCAGACCCGCTGATCATACCGCTCTTTCCTTTTGTTAGCAGCAGCCAACAACCGTTCACGAGCACCCTCAAAAGCAACTCTGAGTCGAGCTTGATATTCCACCACCCAGTCCTGCACCTCGCCAGGTACTGGATCCTGAACTCGACCCAGGAGGAAGTCCACAGGAAGTCGAGGTTCCTGTCCAAACATTAGAAAGAAGGGCGACTCACCAGTGCCCTGATGAGGTGTGGTGTTGTAACAAAACAGCACCTGGGACAGACAAGAGGCCCAATCCCGTTTCTGTGATACTGGCAGGGTACGAAGGAGGTTATGAAGTGTTCTATTAAACCGCTCGCATTGGCCATTACCCGCAGGGTGGTATGGGGTAGTACGGGATTTTGTGACACCGTACAACGAGCAGAGCTGGTGAATCAAAGAACTCTCGAAGTTCCTTCCTTGGTCCGAGTGAAGGCGGCCCGGAACACCAAACTTATAAAACCACTCATGAACCAAGACCTGAGCCACAGTGGAGGCTCGTTGATCCCGTGTAGGGACAGCTACGGTAAACTTACTAAACACATCTGTCATTACCAGAACATTTTCAAACCCGTTCCCGGGAAGGTTCCAACAACGTGAAATCGATGGCCACGATCTCATTGGGTCGAGAGGCAAGCAGGTGGCCCATAAAACTATGTGGCACGTGGCCCGAGTCCTTAGCGACCTGGCAGCGCTCACACTCTTGGACCCAAGTCTTTATGTCTGAAGACATTCCTGGCCAATAGCAGCGCTGTCGGACCAATTCTGTAGTCCGCTCGATGCCCTGGTGGCCGTGCTCTTGGTGAAGCTGGTTCAAGGTCTCCTGCTTGAGCACTGCAGGCAAGATTAACTGGAGAGACTCCTCTCCCCCGTCGGAGCGGAAGACTCGGCGGAGAAGAACCCCATCTTTCTCCACTAGGCGGTCCCATTGGCGCAAAATCGCCATGACTGGCTTGGACAATTGTTGCCTTTCAGCCAAGGTAGGCGGCGCTTTCCGTCGCCAAAACACAAACACATCTTTTAGAAAGGGATCATCCTGCTGCAAGGAATGAAGCTCAGATGTAGAGTGGGATGGAAGAGCTGAGACAAGGGACTGAGTTGCAGACATCACCGGATCTGGGTGTGGCCCTTGCTGAAAGCCTAGGGGGACTGAAGTGCCAGGCAAGACATGAGCAACTAAATGGGAGCCAGAAACATACTGCCGTGAGAGCGCATCAGCGTTCCTGTTGCTACGACCTGAACGATACTTGATGGCAAAGTCAAAGTCGGCCAACTGAGCAGCCCATCGTTGCTCTGTGGCCCCCAATTTAGCTGATTGGAGATAGCTCAACGGGTTGTTGTCGGTATAGACAAGGCACTTATGCCCCAACAAATACTCCCGGAACTTCTCCGTCATGGCCCACTTGAGTGCCAGGAATTCCAGCTTCATGGAACTATAGTTTGACATGTTGCGCTCGGTGGGCCGAAGGCCTCTGCTTGCATAGGCCACAGGTTTCACGCCATTGTCAGTCTGCTGTGAGAGGACAGCCCCAAGCCCACTATAGCTGGCGTCAATTTCTAAAATGAAAGGCCGCGAAAAGTCGGCATATATTAGCACTGGGGACGAGACCAACTTTGATTTCAAGGCCTCAAAGCTCGCCTCACACTGAGGTGTCCATGCAGCACCCAACGTTTGGCCTGGCCCCTTCTTGGACTTGGTAACTGCCAGCTCGGCCACTAGTTTATGCAGCGGGCCAGCCAGCTTTGCAAAACCCTCTACAAAGCGACGGTAGTAGCTGGCGAAACCCAAAAAGGAGCGCAGTTCCGATAGGTGACGGGGGCGCTGCCAATTAGCCACAGCCTCGATTTTCTTGGGGTCTGTGGAGACTCCCTGGCTTGTGATGACATGCCCCAAGTAACCAACCTCCCATCGAAAGAATGCACACTTTTCGAGCTTTGCTTTTAGGCCTTCCTTTTGGAGCCGACCAAGCACTATTTCCAGCCTCTGCAGATGTTGTTCAACAGAGGAGGAAAAGACAATAATATCATCCAGATAAAGTAGCAAGGACTGACCCTGCTCGTTACCAAACATCCTCTGCATCAGACGCTGGAAAGTGCTTGGGGCATTACACAAGCCAAAAGGCATGCGATTGAACTCGAAAAGGCCAAATGGTGTACAGAATGCAGTTTTGGGTCGGTCCTGTTCTGCCATAGGGACCTGGTTGTAACCACTGGCCAGATCGAGGGTGGAAAACCAGCAAGCCCCAGAGAGTGCATCCAAGCTCTCCTCGATGCGAGGCAGAGGAAATGCATCCTTTCTGGTCTTACTGTTAAGGAGGCGATAATCCACGCACAAGCGCAGGTTCCCATCCTTTTTCCTTACCAATACTATGGGTGATGCATATGGACTACTGCTCTCCCTAATGACCCGGGACTCCAGCAGCTGATTAATGTGAACCTTCACTGCTTCGTACTCTGAGGGAGGGATACGCCGGTACCTCTGCCGGACAGGGACATCATCGAGCAGAGGTATGTCATGGGAGAGGAGGTTGGTGCAGCCCAAGTCGCCTTCATGGGTTGAAAAGACGGATTGATACTTGCGTATTAGAGAGTTTACACTGGCTTGCTCATTCTCAGTCAATTCAGACAGATCTAGTGACTCTAACCTATCTGACACCGAGGGGGCAACTGTATGGGAGGAGACAGTTGCCAAGGTTGACCTCTCCTCAGTTACACCTGCAGGCAGGCTGACAACCTGGGCGGCATTCAAGACGCCCAGAGTAGTCCGTGGGTAAAGGAGAACCTCGGTGGTCCCAACATTGACCACTGGGACGTACACTGTACCCCGGACAACCTGTATAAGGCATGGTGAAACTAGCAACCCAGCTGGTAAACCTGACTCAGGGGGCTCAAACAGAGCACTTTGTCTAGTGAACTGTTCTGGACAGGTACTAGCAACCAGTTTCATCACCCCTCCAGGTATGCGCACCGCTCGCTTGCCTCGGACTCTCACAATGCCAGTGTGGCCCCCTGGAGCCTGGGCGGCAGACTGATGGCACTGCTGCAAGGCCGCAATAACGGGACCAGGCGCCTGCGACACCGAAGGTGAATCAAAAAGAGAGGGCCCGAATGCGCCGAAGAGCTCTCGATAGCATTTGCGTATCACGTTCATCCCCAAGATGCCAGGGACAGAAGACACAAAACCAGGGGGGTTTTTGACAACAAGAATCCCACAACGGGGCATCACCTTGCCACATAGTTCCACATCAAGCTCCAAGTAGCCTATATATGGAATTGCTAGACCATTCGCTGCTCGCAGCTGTAGCCAATGACAAGACCGAAGGCGATCGTGGCCCCAAGGTTCAAACTGCTCCAGGAAGAAGCTTTCAGTAACTGTGGACACCATGGAACCAGTGTCCACCAAGCATAAAGCAGTGACTCCTCCGATCAAGACAGTAATGTTTGGACAAGCAGCAATTAAGTCAGCTGTTACACCTTCCTGTGAGCCTGTAGACTCCCCAACTGTGCTGTGACTCTGCAGCTCAGTGGGCTTCAGTTTTCCGATTGGCGGGAGGAATGGGACGGTACGGTGGTGCGTGGGTTCGACCCAGCTACTGAATTAGCAAGGCGTCGAAACGAAGCCCGCTCACCATCACACTCCCGAGCAAAATGTCCCGGCTGCTGGCACCTTCTACAGATTAAAGGACCACCACGAAAAGTCTGACCTTGGGAGCGAGGGGCCTGCAGAGAGGCTACTGTCTGGGTGAGCTGGTTAAGCTGCTCCTGTTGACACTTCATAAGGTCCATCAACTCACTCAAACCTGGCCCCGGTGGAGTAACATGAGGGGTGGGTTGAAAGCGACCCTGCACTCCATATTGGAGACCATAAGCTGATGGCAAGGAGGAGCTACGCCCCCTATCACCCCCTGGAAGACCTTCCCTCTCCCACCTAATTGCCTCACCACGAAGCTCCAACAAGGTGACAGTAGGCTGGCGTCTGACTAGTTGCTTGAGTTCCCGGCGCAGGGAGCTGTCAAGAACATGCTCAGTGAACTGATCCCTGAGGAGGACATCTGAATTAGGCATCCCATCAGGTGCACACTGCTTAACCCGTGCCATTGAAGCCATGAGAGCTAAGGAAAACTCTTGCAACGTCTCTCCTTCGAGTTGGCGCCGAGAAAAGAAAGCCTGCTGTAAGGTCACATACGACTGAGCACAACCATATAGCTCCTTTAAGATGGCAAGAACCTGGACTGGGTCTCGCCGCTCCGCACTAGGGCGAAACTTAATCTCCTCCTTTGCCTCTCCCTCCAAATGATCAAACATAAAAAGGGCCTGGTCCACAGCAAAAAGATGACGAGCACGCACACATGCCTGTATCTCCTCTATCCACTCAGCTATTCCTATGCCTGCCTTGCCATTAAACATGGGACACTTACGGTCTCTAGGAACCACAACCAGTCGCTCTGTGACAGCGGCGGCTACGCTTGCAGCCGGCGCCTGACTAGCTGCAGCAGAGGGAAAGAAAACAGCCCCACCGGGGTCCAACGGAGATGCAGCACGCGCCTGCCGAAGTTGTTCGTTATCTGCCTTAAGCTGTAACACAAGCTCCCTGAGCTGCTGAATCTCCTCCTCCATACTGACAAGGTGAAACGGCACCAAAGCCTGACAAAATGGTACGTGGGATTAAATCAGACTAAACACTGCTGTTCTGGCTTTACACACACACACACACACACACACACACACACACACACACACACACACACACACACACACACACACACACACACACACACACACACACACACACACACACACACACACACACACACACACACACACACACACACACACACACACACACACACACCACAGAGAAGACGCCCATCAATAAATAGTTCAACAAAATAACAGGATGAAAAAAAACTAAAACACGTCTCTGCCCCTTTAACTGTGATACCCTGCCAACAACGCCAGAATGTAGCGAGGTGGGAAAGCGGGGATAGTGATAGGTTGCCACAACGCCACCTGGGGAATTTCACCTCCAGGAAATAACTCAACTATTGTAAGTGCAGCAGCACAGGTTCGTTTAAATCACGGGGCAAGAGACGTGTTTAACTAATAAACAAAGAACTTTAATATAACCAAATAAATGCATAAATCAACAAACAAAATGAAAACAACAGAACACCAATCAACAGGCAATACAACGCTTGACCTGACCAACAATAAAAGAATAATTAAAACATGTCCGCGTGGAAACAACAAAACAAAACAGAACAACAAAACAACGAAATACCAACCAATATAAACAGTATTTAAAAGGTTGCTAAAAAACTAGGCGTCCCTTTGTGGTGATCACTCCACGCGCCGTGAAGGTGTAGCGTGGAGAGCCACAGTGCACGAGACAATACTCCAAGAACACACAGAATTGGTCCTGAGCCCGGGCAGTCTCCAACTGTGGAGCCGTGCTCCTATCAGCTGCCACAGTTCATTAAAAGTGTGAGTTAGGATAGTGCAATTTCCGGTAAAGCCAAAACAGCAGGTCCGTCTGAGACGTGGTGGCCAATGACGGCCGACGAAGGAGCAGGGCCTCTAGGAGGGCGAAATAAACAAATTTAATAATTAATATGACAACAACTGAATTGGGTGAATAATGGGGCCATACGCACCACCCTGCAAGCCAAGGCACCGTCACAGCAACCCGGAGGGTGGGAGTCTCCCCCAGCCGTAGATGAGTCCAGCTGTTGCATGACATAAACAGTCAGCTTGGGTAAGAGAAGCAAGAAACGGCAGACAACGTTACTTACAAAGCAGACCCGCAACTGCACCCCGAAGGTCCCCCAGCGGAGCGATCCCCCGCCAGCAGTCAGTCACGCTGCGTACGAGGGGGGAAAATTAGAGGAGGCGCTGGCTGTTGCACAACCACGCCGCGGCTACAGAGGTAGCTCTTCCGCGCTATCCACGACCCACCGGAGAGGAGCGGAAACGGAAGGAGTGCGAGCCAAACACGGCCGCCTCCTTAAATACGGGACGCCTGACGTCGCCTAATGACTGGTGCGCCATTAGAACAGGTAGAGCGCCCCGCAGCGGCAGGGAGGGAGCGCGCATCTGGCTACACACACATTCAGCGACATATATAAAAACATGAATATATGAACCTGTGTATTATTTGAATAGCTTAGTATTGAATGCACAGTAACAGGGTGGCTATGTTTATACATGGCACTATGGCCCAGTTTAATATAAAACACTATTTTATACAATATATATAGTAGGGGGTCCCTTCTCCATCTCTCCATCAGTTTGGGGGTCCTTGGCCTGAAAAACGTTGAAGAACCCTGCCATATACCATAAAATCATATCAGTTTGTTGAATGATGCACAACTTACACATCTTTTAATTAACTTTAAAACCTTACTCTTCCTTATATGCTGCTCCTATAAATATAATAGTAAGGAAACTAATATATTTTATATTGATATTCTCACACTTTATTGCACTATTTTATGAGTATAATATAAGAATAGCCTGTGATCTGCTGCAAATTATTTAGTTAAGGGGACATAGCATGCAAATTCCACTTTGTTAGTGCTTCTACAGGTTAATGTGGGTATCTGGCATGTCTACCAACCCAAAAACTCTGGGAAAAAAAACACTCGCGCGTTTTGTTATGGTTCCTCTAAGTCAGAAACGTCATGCTTGAGTGACTCGATTGAGCTTCCTGGGTTTTGTGTCGTAACAAGGCACTGGAAGTCTCCCTACATGGCCTTGGCCCACCGCGCTGGTCAGCCCGCGATTCACTCACATGTGGCATTTGTCTGGATCGTTGGGACTGGGAGGCTGCAGCAGTTGCTCGGGCGCGACCGCTCGCTCTCCCATGCGTGAGCTGGAATTTGTGTCAACGCCACACAGCCAGCAGTGTGGAAGACTTCCGCAGTGTTCAGCACTACTGTAACACTGGCACAAACACACAGAGCCCCCCCACTCGTTATGCCGGGTTTACACCGGACGCGGAAGCGCCGCTGCGAGGCAGCGCAGCGCCGTTCTCAAGCGCGCAGCCGCCTGGCTGTTCACACGGGACGTGCATTTCTCCGCGCTGGTCAGCCCCATAGACTGTATATATAAGGTCAGCCCGCGATTCTGCTTTCTCCGCTTGTTGTTGTACCCGTTGAATGTCGGGGTTCGGCAGTAAATGATGGTCTTCATAGCCCCCCCCCCACCTCTCTTTCTCTCTCTGTCTGTCTGCTTGTGTGCTTGTAGTGGATGGGCAGAGGGGGACATTTAATTATGTGATTGGGAAAATTAAAACTCCAGGACAACTGAAGGGGAATACAAAGTATGGGATGCATATTTGATAATTTATATCATATAAAATATGTAATTTATATCGTTTAAAATCATGGGGGGAGAGGGGGGAGTGGGGAGCTGGCTCACTAGCATTTAAAGGAACAGGCACTCAAAACAGGTCACTCTGTGGAGGGCTGTTTTAGACAGGGTAAAAAGGGTGCTGTTTGAAATGATCCTTGTGGTATTTTGACCAAAGTATGTTACAGACATTTCATTAAGACCCCAAGGAACCATATCAACTTGTGGTAAAATGGGCATGCTATGTCCCCTTTAAAGTATAATCAGTGTAATAAGAGTTGCAGGGTTATCTTTTGTACAAACACTGTACCAGTAAAGTACATACCAACACTATTAATGAGCAAAAATCACAGTTCTGTGTCTCTATATATGGATTCAAGCAATCAAGCATTTTGGACCTCCACTGACACACCTCTTTTCTAAAGCTCTGCGTTGATCAGGCTTGAGGTGCAGACTTTTATCACATTCCTTAGGTTATTTTATTTTAAGTTTAGTTTAAGTTTAGATTAGTGGCTCTTCTATTCTCCATTAATGATAAGTTGAAGATGATCAGGCTTCTGTATTTATTGTGGGTCAAATTTCTATGTGCTCTCATTAGTTGATATCAGTCTACATTGTAACAAATAGTTTTTTTACATTACAAGGGATTATGTAACAGTGATAGATTTCAGTCTGCAGACACTGTAGTTATCCTGTAAGTGAACGTAACAACAGTGCCTTCAAGAATAAAGAGTAAATAGTAATTATCCTTGCATCCATTTTAACACTACAGCTGTGATCAGCAGCTACGACCTGTATATTTACAGGTGTAGGGATGTATAGAGGTACAGGGGCTCCCCTCTTACTGAGATGGTGGGAGCAGCAGCTTCTCACAGCTTAGTCTTGTCCTGTTTGGACTTGACAAACTTTTGTGTCTTTATCTGCAGCCATCTGTCATCATTTGTAACATGAGCAGCAGAGGGTGAAAATTATCACATCTCCTCAGGCATTTTCCCATCCAAAGCTAAACAGGTGTGATCAACCCTTTGACAAGACGCAGACACATCAGAACACATCAGATCACATGTCCACATTCCATCATCAGTGTGACCTGAGCCTTTTTCATAAAGAAGTATTTATACAATTCTCAGTTTCACAAACAATCACTTATTTTAATATCAACATTCACCACTTATTGATTTACATTTTTTTGACTATGCTATTTTAATTGAGTAAAATCTTATTCCATTGTAGAGCTGTGTCATGAGCCACTCCCCCCACGTTTCCATCTCCATAGATTTTACAAGACTTTCCCAGCTCCTTATTTTAATTAGCCAAACATTAATCTTCCCAACGGTGTGTTCTTTTTCCAGTGTTTGATTACCTCATATATTTTGCATCATTTGAAAGTAAGTAAAGTTGCTCCTGCTGACCTGAAATAACCATTATTTCCTCTTCTCCATGTCAGCTGAGAATCCTCATGCTCCTTTCTCAGACTGACTGGAGAATCTCCACCAGCTCATGTAAAATGGCGATTTGGACACAGGATACGTACAATTTTAATAAACTTTAAATAAAGAGGGGACCAGTGCTCTGTAGTGTAATGTTTGACCATGTCCTGGATGAAGACTGGACCCGATCCGTTCGCAGCACGGTACGCAAGTACTAATGTTTTGAATCGGATACGGGCAGCCACTGGTAACCAGTGAAGAGAGCGGAGGAGCGGAGTAGTGTGACTGAATTTAGGTTAAAGACCAGTCGAGCTGCTGCATTCTGGATGAGCTGCAGAGGTCGGATGGCGCTACCAGGTAGACCTGCTAGGAGGGAGTAACAATAGTCTAAGCGTGAGATGACCAGAGCCTGGACCACACCCAGGTTCCTAGCAGTCTGGGTGGGGGCTAACACGGAGTTGTCAAAGGGAATAGTCAGGTCGTGGGTGGGAGAGTCTTTCCCTGGAAACTACTACCTGACTGGCTGACTATTACCTGCCTACCTGATTATTACCTGTCTGCCTGATTTCTACCTGTCTGCCTGACTACTACCTCTCTGTCTGACTACTAGCTGTTTGCCTGACTACTACCTGTCTGCCTGGATACTACCTGTCTGCCTGACTACTACCTGTCTGCCTGACTACTAGCTGTCTGCCTGGATATTAGCTGTCTGTCTACTCGCTGTCTGTCTGACTATTACCTGTGATACATTCTTACGTTGCAGCTCAGTTGATTTGGATTAATGGAGAAGGGAGAGGGAAGATGGAGAATCAACTGAAAACACAAGTTTAAAAAGTAAGGTCAAATATAAATACTTAAAGTATTATACAATTGCATTAATAAGCTACTGTCGGAGCACTGGGTAGAGGAGCAGTGATCCTGAGTGAACATGGTGAGATTCAAATCAAAACAACGTCTGTTTGAAATAAGCAGCAATAAAAAATCCTAATAAATGTGTATTATACTGCCACATTATATCAGCAATCGTACTTTACTTTGTACGTTATTTATTTACTGTACTGAATATGTAATTTATATTATGAGTAATGCTTTGTGGAATCATATTTCTGCATGTCAGGAGTGTTGCAGGGTGATGATCAGTGATGTAGCTTGGATGATTTTTTCTTGTTTCTTTAATTTTTTCAATAGACGCTCACCCCCTGCTCTCTCTCGGCCCTTTTCCAACAAGGCAAGTCAACGGCCAGTTCAGAGCTGGTGCCCGTCTCGAACCAGCTCTTTGGCAATCGAAACACAAAGACTGGTTGGACTCTGGTAGCAACAGTTTGCTTGTTTATAGAACTGCTTACGTCAGAGGCCAGGGTGGGATTATTACTTCGTTTTTTTAAAAGCAGAGTTTGTGTCATGTGTAATCTGCAAAGAAGACTGAATATTTTTTGAATAAAACTGAAACGGCATTTTATTCACTTCTGTCCATCCTGGGAGAGGAATCCCCATTTGCAACTCTCTCTGATGTTTCTACATTTTTCCTGTATGCAAATTGTGATTTGTGAATATGGGCTACACAAATAAATTTGATTTGATGTGAAAAGAGAAGCTTTATTGCTTTTGATTGTAAATTGTAAATTAAGTTATTCAAATGTCAGTGAAGTAACATTGTTATGTTTAATTTAGTTTCTTTTCATGCATACATCAGATAAATGGGCTGTAGTGTAACCAGTCAAGCTGCAGTGTCCTGTGCAGACTGCTGGCACGGAGCATTGAGTGACTTTTCTCTCATGTTAGAAAAAGGCACAGGCACTCAAAACATGTACTTACATGTGTATTTTAGGCAAGATTTCTTGTTGAAACTAGATCTGCAGCAGATTGTGAAATAAGGTCCTCAGGGACATTCCCATGAAGTGTCTTGTTTTTGTACAGATCAGGACACAGAGTTAGACCCACTATTGAAGATGGAAGAAATGAATAGGTAAACAGGCTGTCAGAATGTTCCTGTTTCAAATGTTTATTGCAACAGCAGAACATGTTGGTGTTATGGCGTCTAGGCTCCGACTTTATTACTCCCCAAGATATGATTACATAGATATAATGGGAGTGATGAGCAAATATTTATAAGCCCCCAGTCGGAGCCTACAGGTGGATGCTGGAGTGGTGGAGGGGCTTAAACCACTGGCAGCAAATAAAGGGTGTGTATTATAGAGGATTGTGGAGAATGAGGTATGTCACATGATGTATGTCACATGATTGGAGCAGCACAGCTCCAGTTGGCTGCCTGAACTAGCTCGCAAGCACCGCTCCATTTATTGTAATATGTGAACTTTATTCAGGATTTTAATATGAGTGCTACGATTCACCTTTTTTTCCAAACTAGTTTTCTGATCTTACTTGTTCCATCTTATCCTGAATATGTTGAAGGCTTTTGTGTGCAAACATAAGAAACATGGTAAGATGGACAAAGCATTGTACAATAAACTGTATTTATCATGGGGCAAATATATTTCAGTGTTTCCGCTAGATACACGATAAAAAGTCTCAGGATATTTGTTTTGATACATCACGATTGATATGGATTTATGTACTTGTTCAATCAAAAGCATAGGTTATGAATTAATTATTTATGGGCCTGTGTGATTCTCTTTACTACTACCTGTCTGCCTGACTACTACCTGTCTGCCTGACTATAACCTGCCTGCCTGACTACTACCTGTCTGCCTGACTATTAGCTGTTTGCCTGACTACGACCTGACTGTCTGATTATTACTTGCCTGCCTGATTATTACCTGTCTGCCTGGATACTAGCTGGCTGCCTGACTACTACTTGCCTGCCTGATTATTACCTGTCTGCCTGGATACTAGCTGGCTGCCTGACTACTACCTGTCTGTCTGGATACTTGCTGGATGCCTGACCATCACTTGTCTGCCTGATTATTACCGGTCTGCCTAACTACTACCTGTCTGCCTGGATACTAGCTGTATGCCTGACTTCTACCTGGCTGCCTGACTGACTACTACCTGCCTGCCTGATTATTACTTGCCTGCCTGATTATTACCTGTCTGCCTGACTACTACCTGTCTGCCTGACTACTACCTGCCTGCTTGATTATTACTTGCCTGCCTGATTATTACCTGTCCGCCTGACTACTACCTGTCTGCCTGATTATTACTTGCCTGCCTGATTATTACCTGTCTGCCTAACTACTACCTGTCTGCCTGGATACTAGCTGTATGCCTGACTTCTACCTGGCTGCCTGACTGACTACTACCTGCCTGCTTGATTATTACTTGCCTGCCTGATTATTACCTGTCCGCCTGACTACTACCTGCCTGACTGATTATTACTTGCCTGCCTGATTATTACCTGTCTGCCTGACTTCTACCTGACTGCATGACAACAACCCACCTGCCTGATCATTACCTGTCTGCCTGACTACTACCTGTCTGCCTGGATACTAGTTGGCTGCCTGACTGACTATTACCTGCCTGCCTGATTATTACCTGTCTGCCTGACTGCTACCTGACTACATTATTACATTTCATTTAGCTGACACTTTTATCCAAAGCAACTTACAATAAGTGCATTCAACCATGAGGGTATAAACCCGGAACAACAAGAATCAAGAAAGTACTATTTCTTCAAGAAAGCCAAACTACAAAGTGCTATAAGTAAGTGCCATTTAGGTGCTACTAAATTGTTAGTTTAAACTTTTATTCAAGGTATAGTCGGAAGAGGTGTGTTTTTAGTTTGCGGCTGAAGATGTTTAGACTTTCTGCTGTCCTGATATCATTATGGAGCTCATTCCACCATTTAGGAGCCAGGACAGCAAACAGTCATGACTAGCTCGCAGTGAGGGAGCAACAAGCCGATTGGCAGATGCAGAGCGGAGTGAACGGGCTGGGGTGTAATGTTTGACCATGTCCTGGATGAAGACTGGACCCGATCCGTTCGCAGCACGGTACGCAAGTACTAATGTTTTGAAACGGATACGGGCAGCCACTGGTAACCAGTGAAGGGAGCGGAGGAGCGGAGTAGTGTGACTGAATTTAGGTTAAAGACCAGTCGAGCTGCTGCATTCTGGATGAGCTGCAGAGGTCGGATGGCACTACCAGGTAGACCTGCTAGGAGGGAGTAACAATAGTCTAAGCGTGAGATGACCAGAGCCTGGACCACACCCAGGTTCCTAGCAGTCTGGGTGGGGGCTAACACGGAGTTGTCAAAGGGAATAGTCAGGTCGTGGGTGGGAGAGTCTTTCCCTGGAAACTACTACCTGACTGGCTGACTATTACCTGCCTACCTGATTATTACCTGTCTGCCTGATTTCTACCTGTCTGCCTGACTACTACCTCTCTGTCTGACTACTAGCTGTTTGCCTGACTACTACCTGTCTGCCTGGATACTACCTGTCTGCCTGACTACTACCTGTCTGCCTGACTACTACCTGTCTGCCTGGATATTAGCTGTCTGTCTACTCGCTGTCTGTCTGACTATTACCTGTGATACATTCTTACGTTGCAGCTCAGTTGATTTGGATTAATGGAGAAGGGAGAGGGAAGATGGAGAATCAACTGAAAACACAAGTTTAAAAAGTAAGGTCAAATATAAATACTTAAAGTATTATACAATTGCATTAATAAGCTACTGTCGGAGCACTGGGTAGAGGAGCAGTGATCCTGAGTGAACATGGTGAGATTCAAATCAAAACAACGTCTGTTTGAAATAAGCAGCAATAAAAAATCCTAATAAATGTGTATTATACTGCCACATTATATAAGAAATCATACTTTACTTTTTACGTTATTTATTTACTTACTGAATATGTAATTTATATTATGAGTAATGCTTTGTGGAATCATATTTCTGCATGTCAGGAGTGTTGCAGGGTGATGATCAGTGATGTAGCTTGGATGATTTTTTCTTGTTTCTTAAATTTTTTTCAATAGACGCTCGCCCCCTGCTCTCTCTCGGCCCTTTTCCAACAAGGCAAGTCAACGGCCAGTTCAGAGCTGGTGCCCGTCTCGAACCAGCTCTTTGGCAATCGAAACACAAAGACTGGTTGGACTCTGGTAGCAACAGTTTGCTTGTTTATAGAACTGCTTACGTCAGAGGCCAGGGTGGGATTATTACTTCGTTTTTTTAAAAGCAGAGTTTGTGTCATGTGTAATCTGCAAAGAAGACTGAATATTTTTTGAATAAAACTGAAACGGCATTTTATTCACTTCTGTCCATCCTGGGAGAGGAATCCCCATTTGCAACTCTCTCTGATGTTTCTACATTTTTTCTGTATGCAAATTGTGATTTGTGAATATGGGCTACACAAATAAATTTGATTTGATGTGAAAAGAGAAGCTGTAGTTGGCTATTGTGGAGCTTGTGCTACTTTTGCAGGAAAATCAGACTTATATAGAGTGACGTTCATACAGCAAGAAAATGATGTGGCTCTATGGTGGCTCCAGCCTGTGGAAAAGCAAACTGGTTCAAGTTGAACCTCTGAACCGGCCGATAGCAGATAAGAGGGGTATCTGTTTCTCCTCTCAAGCCATGTCCTCTTCACTTTCACTCCCTCTTCTCTCAGTCTCCACATCCCCTCTTTTCTCATCATTGGAAACTGATTTAAGTAGAAGACATGGCGCTGTTCATTGTTTAAATATTGAAATTCATATTATACTTCCCAATTATTAAAATAAAAAAATACTACTGTAATTACTAAAAGGAAATACTTATAATAGCTGTGTTGTCAGCTATGACCCCCGTATTTACAGGTGTAGGGATGTATCGTGGTGCAGGAACTCTCCTCTTTTTGAGATGGTGGAAGCAGCAGCTGCTCTCTGCCCGGTCTTGCCGTTTGTTCTTGACAAACTGGTCTGTCTCAATAGGTGCACAGAGTGAATTTGATTGAGATCACATCGACTCAGCTTTGTCTTATCAGATATTGCCTAAATTTCACTTGTCAGAAGAGCAGCCAAACCTTTAAATTACCACATATCCCAAGGCATTTTCCCATACACAGCTAAAAAGGTGTGTCCAACAGTTTTTCTCTCTGATATGAGGGAGAGAGGGCACCCAAGAAACACTGAGGACACATTTGAGATCTGATCACTCAGAACACATTTGGAGATGGTCTATGTTACATGAGGCCACATTCTTTTAGCAGTGTGAACGTGAATGTGTCCTGGGCTACATTGAGGGACCTCCCTCTCAGCTGACATCTGCTGAACCGCTGCAGTTCATAAAACCGAGGGGTATCTTTACACTTCTCATTGGACCTCATTACTTATCTGCACCTTTGAATGTATTCAGTTTTGTATTGTATTTGACTTCTTTACAGTAATCTCTTTCTACCTTGCTTTTATTTTAATTTAACTATTGCAGTGCTGAGCTGACCGGTTTCTTTTGGCCAACACCTTTCATTGTACTGTTTACCAGGGCCGTGCAGAGACCTTTAGAGGGGCAGGTGCTCAAATTTCAAAAGGGGCACATGGAAAAAGGCTCATATGCCGACATAACTTAAAGCTACAATTTGATGTTGAGGGGGTTGCTGGAGAGGTTGCTGCTGTCAGAGGGCTGTATTGATCTGAGACTCTAGACCAGGGGTCTTCAACGTTTTTCAGGCCAAGGACCCCCAAACTGATGGAGAGATGTAGCAGGGACCCCTACTATATATATTGTATAACATTGTGTTTTATATTTAACTGGGCCTAGTGCCATGTATAAACATAGCTACCCTGTTGTGCATTCAATACTAAGCTATTCAAATAATACACAGTTTCATATATTGATGTTTTTATTTTAAACATGTGCAAGGTATAGGAGCTGCAATGTGTGCATTGCTGACTGAAAGATAATGTCTTCTGCCTCCATTTATCCGTTCGCTACAATATGTTGGATTCATGTCAATGTGTATTTAAAGACATTTAAATTTGTGGAAAAAACAATTGGTTGGAAAAAAAATTGTCTAATCAACCAAAAATTTTGCGACACCCCTGCAGTACCTCCGCAGGGGGGTAGTGCACCCCCTGTTGAAGACCTCTGCTCTAGACCAGGGGTCTTCAACGTTTTTCAGGCCAAGGACCCCCAAACTGATGGAGAGATGGACCAGGGACCCCCTACTATGTATATGTGTGCATTTCTGACTGAAAGATAACGTCTTCTGCCTCCATTTATCTGTTCGCTACAATATGTTGGATTCATGTTAATGTATATTTAAAGACATTTAAATTTGTGGGGGGAAAAAATTAAAATTAAAAAAATATTAAAAATTCTCTAATCAACCAAAAATTTCGCGACCCCCCTGCAGTACCCCCTGTGGAAGACCTCTGCTCTAGACATTAAAAGGAACACAGGAGAGATATTAGCTGATTAACAAGTTATGCGACCACGACAAGATGCAAACACTTGTAGATATTACTGTTGCTGCTGTTGAAATAATATTTTGTCATATTACAAATCTAATCCTGTTCTGAATTCATACTTTTATGATTAAATACATTTAAAAAAAGTATTGATAATTGGGAGGATGAGAAAATCACAGTTCAAATCCATTCACTTTAAGACTTATCATTTTTTATGACACACACACACACACACAGAGTGCAGCACCTAAGCCCCACGCAAACCTGGGGAAATCCCCGTAACTTTCTTTAAACCGGTGGACAGAAGTAAAATTCGCCCATGACAAAAGAAAGACATACAGAAACAAAACATCAGGCGTGTTTTCCTCAGAGAGTTGGCAGATGTCGCCTAACGTTACTTGTACAGGCTGAACACAGCGATATAAACCACAACCATGCATGTTCATTGTTAACTGCGTTCATGTAGAAATACACCAAATAATGTGCACACTGCTGAAAACCCCATTTACTGGCGTTGAAGTGTTTCGTCCCGCTGTCTCAGACGGCGCTGGGCGTCTGCAGTGTCCGCTCACAAAAAAAGGAAAATATGCTCCAGCACCTCACGCCCCTTTTTTTACCCTTTTTTTTAACCCTTTTTTAACTGCACAAGACAAATACAACTTGAAACTTAAACTTGTCATGGCGTCAGTTATATTTTATCCTGCAGAGGGCAGTATTACGCCTCGTAGTGTCTACGCTGCCAAATTACATGTGAAGAAGACATGTCACCGGAAGTAAATAACCTGAACTGTCATGGCAGCCCGCTTACTTTGTAAAATAAACGGTTAACAAGCATTTACGGGCAACATTGGTGTTTTGTGAATAGAAGAACTGTTTCTGATCAGCAGAACTTATTGAGACAACGTCACTAACTGTACCTGAGGAAGTGGCAGCGTTTCAACATGAGGACTGTTTTGATGGTGGCAGAGAAACCGTCCCTGGCTCAGTCCATCTCCAAAATCCTCTCTAAAGGTGAGTACGGGTTTCTAAAGGTGTAACCGGAGACGTCTTTATTCAGCACATAAAGACAACGCCAGGATAAAAGCAGCAGATGGAAGTATCGTTGTCATTTCGCTTTGTGGCAGAATACACTGCCTTCATTACCACAGCACATCGTGTCTGTGAACAGCCAGAAGATGGGAGCTGTATTAGTTATAGTCATGTGGGACAATAATGTAGATGTGAGCCGCTTTCCCATGTCAACATGCACCAAACCAGACAACTCTACATCAATACTTTCAAACGTTATATATTTATATATTTTTTATATATACTTATAATTTAATTAAACGTGTTAAAACGTAGCTGGTCTGCTCTCTGCACCACTGCAGTGTGTCTCGTTAGAGAATATCAGGATGAAGTCTGTACCCCTGCATTGACAAGCAGAATACTCCATATGGACACAGTGATACCAGTTAGTGTAAAATACCTTTATTTACATGTATATGTATTGAATGGTGACAGTTTTCAGTGTGCACTGGAAAACAAAAACAGTGAGTGATATGGACCATTTATCAGAAAACTACCATCTCTGTCTGATTTAAACACATATTCCTGTTGTTGACGTTAGAGCAGTCCGTCCTTTTTAGCTGTGCCTGGAGATAGCACATATACAAGCTATGGTGATGAGCTCAAACTCCAGAGAGTAGCTGGCCGTGGAGAAGCAGCTGGGGTTTTTCTTGAGGACGGGCATCCTCAGGGACACGGGGATAGTCTCTAGACCGAAAGCGTTGTCGAGGCCCCTGCAGGAGTGGCTGGTGTGGCAGCTGGCCTCATGGATGACCTGAGGCACCCGGTTCAAGTCGATGTTCTCCCTGATGAGAGATGAGGAGCAGGGGAGATCAGAGTCGTTCAGTGGTTTCTCCAGTTAACCTGGCAGACAAGCTGTCTTGTATAGTATAACTAGACTGTTTGTGGCTGAAGAAATCAAGTGATAGGCATCTAATAGGTTAATTAACCCTCTGGTCCATCAACTAACTTCTGCACTATGTAGCTCTGCCGTACAGAGAGATCTCATACTTATTAGACATCACACTATATTTGTGAAAATTATTTTGGCACATGAGAAGTAATATTTAATTTATATTTCAGTCTTGTCTACAGAATCAATCACTGTGAAAAGACCTTCAAAACAATAGTATTTTATGGTTTTCTAACCTTTGGTGGCTCAGGTAAGAAAAGTAAATGTTATGTTGAATGTGATCTCCTTTAAATCACATTGAGATAAGAAAAAGTCATAAAACGAGTTATGCTTGAGTGTATATAACAGTATATATATTTATACTAATATATACATTTGTTACAATATGCAAAACCACGTAAAGGTCTAGCACTGAAATGATTAGTCACCAATATCTCAGCCACTTGACAGAAAATGTATCGACTACCTCAACAACTTTAACAATTACTCAGCAATATCTCAAACAAAAATACCAAACATTAACTGGAACACCTCAGATGCTAGGATTTTGTCCTATAGTAAAGTGAGTGACATGAAGATGTCACATCGGATGGGATATTATTCAGTAATGAAGAAAATCTTGAGTTGCAGCCTGAAATAAAGTCTGACATCAGTGTATACCACACCATGACAGACAGATAAGGTTTGAACTGATGTTCAGTGCAGTGAACTGTGCTCTACGATTATGCTTGACATCATACAAAGAAAATTTCAGCTGCAGATTTACAACTTCTAAAATACTTTAGGTTTTCTGCTTCCAGCTTCTTAAATGTTTATTTTTACGTTTTGATTTGTCTTCTATGATAGTAGAAAACAAAACAGTTGACTGGAATTGTACTGACCAAATGTATCTATTGATTCATAAAATAATTGGCAAATGAGTTAATAATAAATAAAATATATCAACCCTTGTTTATACATGAACATGATGCGTTGCCCTTATTCTCCCTACTCAGTTGATACCTCTGCAAATTATTGAATCTCTCCACTATGCAAAGTGGAATCTGATGCTGGGCAGCCACAATTGATTATTTTCATTACTGAATAATCTGTCGTTTATTATTTTCTTCAATTATTCAGTTAATTGTTTAGTCTATAAAATACCAGAAAGTAGTGAATTTGTCAAAATGTCTTCTTCTTATTATTTTATATAAAACGGAAAACAACAGCAAATTTCAACATTTAAGAAGCTGGAAATAGTGACGTTTTTTGGCATTTCTTGAAAAATAAATATAAATTCATATAATATAAAATGATTAATTGTTAAACTCCCAGTTCTTAATGTTACTAAACTATCTAAATCTCAAGTTTTGTCAGATGAACGGTGCAAAATCAAAATATCTTGAATTTGAAATGACTATAAGAAAATCAGTCAACAGATTTGAGAAGCCAGGTTAGCATTTAAAAAAATCATATAATCTATTCATCCACTGGCCCTTTCTGCACTGATCGCTTCTGTTGAGGATATTTTTTGGGTTGTAGGTTAATTACAAGCGATGCGTGGCCACGTGCACTCACACATAGCTCCAGGTTGCGATGCTGCGCTCGTTGATGTGGCTGGGCAGGTTGACAAGCTGGCTGTAGTAGTCCTGCAGGCTGTACGTGCAGAAGGATTCGTCCACACACTGATTGCCTAGTGGGATAGCTGGACACTGGTGGAGGGCCAGCAGGCACAGCAGAAAGACGCGCAGCAGCTAGAAACAAAGAAAACGTTGACTGATTTCTCTGCATCAGCTGCCTGGAGATGTCTAGTGTTTGTCTTATTGGCCTTTTACAGAGTTGTGCACATTTAAACATGTGCCTGTTTTCTTCCTTTATTAGGTCATAGGCAGATAACATGGACTGGCAGGTGTTTCATTCTGTATTTACAGAGTTTTTTGTTGCTCCCCAAATTGTACAGTGAGCTGACTTAGAATTTCTGGTATGATTTGTGATTTTGATTTCTGTTGATCTTGTTTATTTACTCTTTGATAAAACAATTCCTCATGGTAAATAAATCTGTATTTATTTAGCACTTTTCTAGTCTTGATGATCCATGTGTTGCGTGACCAAGATAACTTGATTGCTCTTGCTACATCCATCTTGTGCATCTTCAGGAGCACTGTAATAAAGCAACACTGGACTAAAAATGAAGAAAAAGAGTATGATTGTATCCAAATTTGATCCCTTTTGTATCGTCCTTACAGCAATTGACTTATCTTAATTTGTTTTGCTGTGGGGAACGTCCATCAGTCCTTTATGCGGGTCCTGACAAAAAAATCGGAACAACCATTGGGTTGCTATGGTGATCCCCTAACTTTTTATCTAGTGACCTACTCAGCTCAAAGTACAATTTTGTACAGTACTTCAAAAACTGATCAACCAGTTACATTTAATATGAAATTCCATCTTTTTTGTAAAAACACCCTTCTAACTCAGACTGCTGAAATCTCACATCAGCTTCCACTGGACTGTTTATTATAGTGCTGAGAAGTGACCTCACCGTTCACTGTGAACGGAAAGAACGATTACAGCTAACAATAATCTTTTTCAATGTGCATTAAGTTGTATGTAACCCACTTGGAAATTGTGGAAAACAATTTGTTTATGACACAATTTTTTAAAATAAATACAAATTTAGTTACAAAAAAAGAAAGGTTTCAGTCATCGTCAACATCAATATAACGCCAGATGTCTTACCTGCAGCTGTTCCATGTTTGAAGTTTATGAGGTGAGGAACGTGTGATGGAGCTTCTGTTCTTTTCCTTGAGGAACTTTTGGTTTGTCTAACACCCATCTCTGATCCTGCTTTTATAGATATGCACTGTATTTTTTGCAGTAGCTACTGTCCGACAGTAGTGACGTTTGTGTGTGTGTATGTTTGTGTGTGTGCTTGTGTTGGGTGGGGGTCACTCTGGTTCCCATCACAATAGTTTGTGTCCATGTTCCTGTCATTAGCATTCAGCCTTGAGACAATCATTTCATTCAGAGAGGACATTAGCATGTAGCATTGAGCCAATGTAACTCCCTCTCTTACCGGAAAAGATAAATGACTACTGCCCTGACTCGCTTGCCACCGCTCTGACGTTCTTAAAGTCCACTTCTGACTCATTGCCATTATGTAAAGTTTTTAAGTGTTTCAAAGTTTCCGCAAGATCCACTGATTTGATAATCCCAAATAAATATAACTATATAACTAGCTCACTTTCCTTGGAAACTGACAGCATAACTTTGAAATCCCATTATTGATGGTTCAGAATTAACTCGATATAATAATTGTCTGTAGGATAAATTAATTGTTGGTTGGAGTGTGAACAGTATTAAGTCTATCTGCTATTGATCAATTTGTGTTCATTATATTAAAACAACTTTAGTAGGCTACAAACAATTGCATTTGAATGATCTTGATGTCCTGTAAATGACTAAAAATGATTCTATAGGCTGATTAATACATCATCTGTTCTCGTTGGCTTTTAGGAAGTTGTACAAGTCGCAAGGGGCTCAATGGAGCATGCTCAGTGCACGAATACACCGGCAGCTTCCAGGGCCAGAGCGTACGCTTTAAGATGACTTCTGTTTGTGGACATGTGATGAGTCTGGATTTCATCGGTTGGTATCTTTTACTTTAGATCTTGCTCACTGTCTAACACACACTTACACACACCTCATCATATATTATTCAGTTATCTGTAACTGCATTAGGAAATAAAAAATCATCGGTACATTCCTTAATAGGATTTCATCTTAAACTGTCAACTTCTTCATTAGACTCCTCATTATGTCTTGCTTTATACAAAAACTAGGAAAGACATTTACACTTTGATTTGTATTTATTTGGGTTTCAACCACTTCAGTTTGATTTTAATTTCTTGGATTTACTAAGTTGTTTTACTGCTTGGTCCTTTTTTTGTCTAAAGGAAAGTACAACAATTGGGACAAGGTGGACCCGGCAGAACTCTTCAGCACAGCTCCCACGGAAAGGAAGGAGGCCAACCCTAAACTCAACATGGTCAAGTTCCTTCAGGTACATTTTTAGAGGTTGACCCAGTAATTAGGTTTCAGAAGACATCATGTTGCTTTCTGTGTGACCTGGAGGTCAGTGTATCATGCCTTGTTTTTTTTCAATACTCTTTTCTGTTGTCATGTCAGGTTGAAGGTAGAGGCTGTGACTATGTGGTTTTATGGCTGGACTGTGATAAAGAAGGCGAGAACATCTGTTTTGAGGTAATTCAGACCCCATCAACATCTGACAATTTAATCTGTTTTCACTCCCGGGTCAAGATACTCTGCAATACAGGTTTTACCCGTGTGAACGTGGTGATTTCTTCGTCTTCGTCTTTTTGGCAGTCTGGACGCTGGCCGCTGTACTTTTTCTGCAAAATGTTATGATGCGCAATGAACAAGTAGAATAAAAGAAGCTACAGTGCTCTGTAAGTCTGAGGGAAGCTGCAGAGTTGCTGATAATTATCTGTATCTTCATCAGTATTAGCGGCTCCTGTCACATTACACATAGTCATTGTGCAGCTTTATTTACAACCAGTCCAGTAGTAATGTAAACTAGTGGTGACAGCTTCTCTGGTTTGTCTACACCCTGAATAACAGTGATGTACCAGTTTTACCCTACATCACAGCTTAGTGTCACAAATGGAACTGAGCACGCATGAACCAAACCTAGCTGTGATGTTGTAGTTGCATGAGAGACTTGTACCTACCAAGCCATAGAGGCCAGAGCAGTGTTTTTTCCCCCTCGTTAGGAAGCACAAGTAAAATTACTCTTTAGGGGACTAAAATCCTGGATCACGTGAGGAGCGGTTTCTGTTCCTGCAAACAGTTAGACTTTTCTACTGCTCAATTATCATTTATTTTGCCTCTAAGGTACTGGATGCCATCCAGCCAGTGATGAACAAGGGGAGTTCCATGGATCAGAGTGTTTACCGCGCCAAATTCAGCTCCATTACCGACACTGACATCTGGAATGCCATGAACTGCCTCGGAGAGCCCAACCGCAACGAGGCGCTGTCAGTGGATGCTCGACAGGAGCTGGACCTGCGCATTGGCTGTGCATTCACCCGGTACACTGCTCTCTCCAGCCACATACAACAGCCTAGAAATTTGATGCTTGGCTTTTATTCAAATTCCCCAAAGGTTTAGCAATATATGTTTATCTTTCTAAGACTTTTCACCAATTTGGAGGGGATCCTGTTGGCTACATCTGACAATTATGGTCTGTCCCTTTTCAAATAGTTTTTTTTAATTTTAATACTTTATTTTTAAATTGAAATTTTGGCTTTAGTGAATAGTTTGAACTAGAAATAAACTGACAAAGGAAATTCTGAGGCTAAGAGAGATGGCCTGATTCCCTTTGTCGTATATTTAAAGGGGACATAGCATGCAAATTCCACTTTGTTAGTGCTTCTACAGGTTAATGTGGGTATCTGGCATGTCTACCAACCCAAAAACTCTGGGAAAAAAACACTCGCGCGTTTTGTTATGGTTCCTCTAAGTCAGAAACGTCATGCTTGAGTGACTCGATTGAGCTTCCTGGGTTTTGTGTCGTAACAAGGCACTGGAAGTCTCCCTACATGGCCTTGGCCCACCCCCCACCTCATCCCCCCCGTCCCCCCACACTCGTTACGCCGGGTTTACACCGGACGCAGCGAGGCTGCGAGGCAGCGCAGCGCCGTTCCCAAGCGCGCAGCCTCCTGGCTGTTCACACGGGACAAGCATTTCTCCGCTGGTCAGCCCGCGATTCACTCACATGTGGCATTTGTCTGGATCGTTGGGACTGGGAGGCTGCAGCAGCTGCTCGGGCGCGACCGCTTGCTCTCCCATGCGTGAGCTGGAATTTGTGTCAACACCACACAGCCAGCAGTGTGGAAGACTTCCGCAGTGTTCAGCACTACTGTAACACTGGCACAAACACACAGAGCCCCCCCCCCACTCGTTACGCCGGGTTTACACCGGATGCGGAAGCGCCGCTGCGAGGCAGCGCAGCGCCGTTCTCAAGCGCGCAGCCGCCTGGCTGTTCACACGGGACGTGCATTTCTCCGCGCTGGTCAGCCCCATAGACTGTTTATATAAGGTCAGCCCGCGATTCTGCTTTCTCCGCTTGTTGTTGTACCCGTTGAATGTCGGGGTTCGGGGGTAAATGATGGTCTTCATAGCCCCCCCCCCCTCTCTTTCTCTCTCTGTCTGTCTGCTTGTGTGCTTGTAGTGGATGGGCAGAGGGGGACATTTAATTATGTGATTGGGAAAATTAAAACTCCAGGACAACAGAAGGGGAATACAAAGTATGGGATGCATATTTGATAATTTATATCATATAAAATATGTAATTTATATTGTTTAAAATCATGGGGGGAGAGGGGGGGGGGGAGGGCTGTTTTAGACAGGGTAAAAAGGGTGCTGTTTTAAATGATCCTTGTGGTATTTTGACCAAAGTATGTTACAGACATTTCATTAAGACCCCAAGGAACCATATCAACTTGTGGTAAAATGGGCATGCTATGTCCCCTTTAAGCAGCAGTGATGTTGAAGATGATGATGAAGGAATCTCCGCGGACACCGTTCTTGTTTGTATAATAAGGTTTATTACACAGAAGTTACAGGTCAGGACAGGTACCTAGGTATACCCGGAGACGTTCTCGGCCAATGAAGAAGTCTACCTCGCCGGTGCCGGACAAGCCTTCATATAGGGAAGTTGTTTCCGCCCAGGAAATAAGATAAAATGACATCATACATAGGGGCCTCTAATACAAAACATGCTTCCTACTTAAAGATGGAAACCCCTCTATCTACTTCCTACTTAAAGATGGAAATCCCTCTATCTAACAGGTCAAAGAGAGTTTCTCTAGGTCAAAGAGAACTTAACGAGTATCATATCGAATAATAATTAGATTCATCTGAGAGTCAGGAAACGAGGGGCCCCCTAACCATGAACATGTCATTAACGAGGGGCCCCCTAATCATGAACATGTCATTAACAATCTATGTTAGCTGAATATACCACACCTTTCAAGACATTGAATGCCAGTACCTTATTCATTTCACTGATTATTACTTTGTACATTTCAGGGGAAAATATATTATATTCACAGAATCAGCTGGTATTAGATTGAATTCGTGATACAGAGGTTGAAACATAACCACAGAGTGGCGTAAATTTTTAAATGCAGTTATGATGTAAGAAAGATGCGGGGTCACTCACTATTCAAAGTGTAATTGCACCCTCATACAAAGTTCTTGGTCCATGTAGTCAGAACTGCCGATTTAATGAAAATAATAATTGGATTCATTAGATTCTTTTAGCTTATAAAACCATCCAAAAACGACTGCCTGACAACTGTGGGTCAAATATTTTTCAGGTTCCAGACCAAGTATTTTCAGGGCAAATACGGTAATCTAGACTCTTCCTTGATCTCATTCGGACCATGCCAGACCCCCACCCTCGGCTTCTGTGTGGAACGCCATGACAAGATCCAGTCCTTTAGACCAGAGACTTACTGGATCCTCCAGGCAAAGGTAAATCTCCACGCTCACTCTCCTTGATGCCGTGTCAACGATCCTTTGCTGCAGTGCTATAGTGACAGACATGCTCTGTGTTCACAGGTGTTCAAAGGAAAGGATAACCCACTGATGCTGGACTGGAACAGGGTGAGGGTCTTCGACAGGGATGTTGGTCAGATGTTTGTCAATCTGGCTAAGACATCGAGGGAGGCCAAGGTAATAGCAAAAGCCTAATAACGCCTAGTTTACTCTGTGCTAACTGTGGTCGCTATTATCAAGTGTATTAACATGTACTGTATGTCATCTAGAGTGACAGTAATACAGCAAATTTTTTTTATGTGATTTGAATGATTTAAATGATACAGAACCTCCTGTAATAAGTTATGAGTAAACGAGTTGTAACCAACCTTCAACATAACAGTGTTTTTTTTATAGTCCTGAGGAATCATGATGATTTGATCGTATAGACCGGATTGTCTGATTTATATTAACTCACCTAACTTCCACCTTACCTCAGTCAGCTTGTTTTTTCCATTTTACCTGTAAGATGAGATCTTTTTCTGATCAAACCTGACCTCTGATGTAAGCTGTTTAATACGTCTCCTATTACAGGTGGAGTCGGTGAGTAAGAAAGAGAAGGCCAAGCAGAGACCCCAGGCCTTGAACACAGTGGAGATGTTGCGAGTGGCCAGCTCTGCTTTAGGTACATTTACATCAACATAAGCAGCATTTCGTTTGTGAATATTATTATATATATTATATTATATATTAGTGATTATGTAGTGACCGAGCCCGACAGGTGTTTAGATTTTTCCGTCCGAAACCGGCTCGACGCATCGGGTAGTCACATTTAACAGCCGGTCACATCACAGAGTCTTATCACATTATGAGAAGAGAGTTGTTCACTTCACTCTTAAAGAACTTGCAACAGAAGAGTGAGGCTGCTCGCAGTGAAATCTAATGTTACAGATCTCACTCAATAAACACTGAACTGATTTTGAGCTAACACACATTTTTTTTGTTAAATGTCCAGTGTAATCGATTGCACCTGTGTTATCATGAGTTTATTACACGGTGGGAAAGAGTTGTAAAAACATGGAGTAGCAGGCAGCTGGTAGTAACAGCAGGAGAAATGTTAGTAATCTCTGGCCATAGCTAACAAATGCTAACATCCACTCTGGCCACATTGCATGTTTTTTTACACTGGTATTTTTGAGTATATTTACAATACATTACAATATTGATAATATATACATATATATTTTGTCAATATAAAACTTGGGGAAATTACTATAGTTGGTGTATCAGTTATTTTTGAACATTTACAGCACATTTCAACAATACAGCGATAATACTGATAACCGTTATAATTTTGTTCACGATAATACTGATAACAAAATGTTCACACTGTTTCATCTCTAATGTTATGTGATGTAAATAATGTAAATATTCTGTTGACATGCTGTCACTGGTCTAGTTTAAAATCTAGAAATACTTCACAGGGAACTGAGAAGCAGCAACTAGGAAATGATGAGCATTTACAACATAATGTTTTAATTTCAAGTTTGGATATATGGTTTAGATCATTGATTCATGGTTTTTCGAGTTATATGTGAATAGAGTTAAAGGACAAGGCTGACTTTATAATATATTTTCTCCAAATCCCATTAAAGGAACTGAAAAGACCCAAACCAACAATGTGCTTGTCTGTTTCACAATTCTGTCTGACTGATTCAGTCTGTGGCCTTCAGCCCCAAGTCCACTGGTTCCTAATGAAGACATAAATATTTAAAAGGACTGCACACATTCATTAGTTCATGGCTCAGTATTTTTTTTCAGTATTAGTATTTTTTGAAAACATCACTGAAACAGTAGGAAGTGGTGGTGGTGCATTTGTTGGAAAATCTTGTAGCGGCTCAGTAATTTTATAGTGGGTATTTGGGGCAACTACTTTGGGGCAGGATTTATTAAAATTTATTTAAAAAGTGTTTGTACAACATTGATGCAGCAGAGCAGAGCTCTTTGGTACACACACAGTTATTTTAACTCATTGCTGGTTTTAGTCTTTACAAGATAAAGTATATCACCAGCCTTATCCTTAAATATAAATCAGGACTTTGTCCTTACTAGAATTGAAAATATAGAAGTTGAAGTTAATGGACAAATTGAACAGGAAAAACTCAAATATTACGAACTTAAAATAATTATAGACTTCATTCAAGATCACTGTACTTTCTAATCTCAGAAACATGCAACTCAACTGCCAGTTCTTAGCTTTGCGACTATGTAAGAAAACGAGAAAATATTCATGAGGTTTTTTTTTACCCCAGGCTTCGGTCCCCAGCATACCATGCAGATTGCGGAGCGACTGTATACACAGGGCTACATCAGCTACCCACGTACTGAGACGACCCACTACCCAGAGAACTTCGATCTGAAAGGAACACTGAAGCAGCAGGCCAACAATCCCTATTGGGCAGAAGAGGTGAGGGTCACTGTGGGTTCAGGGATGCATTGAACGTCAGCCGTGTGTGCATACAAAAATGTTTTCATTTTATTCATGCTCATGAGCCGGAAGTGAACACACAAGAATTTGTTTATAAAAACACGTTTCCCATCTCAGGTGAAGGCTCTGCTTTCAACTGGACTGAACCGACCCAGGAAAGGATCTGATGCAGGAGACCATCCACCCATCACTCCGATGCGTGCTGCCTCCGAGGGGGAACTGGGTGGGTCATGCAACTCATTACATAATTGATTATAGTAATTGATCATGAATATCGACTCTTAGAGTGAAAGAGAGTATAGGGAGAGAGGGTAAGACATCATCTGTCAAAGCAGCTCTTCTCTACGGAGCCCCTCTGGTGACATTTGGAAAAAACAATTGCCTGGCCACGAAATAATAACGCATGGGAACAAGATAATAAGTTGTGGCCCTGAGTTATGGATCTGCTCTGTAATAAGACCTGGTGAATAGAACTTGGGAGCCTCTTGGATGAGAGATGAACCGTTTCACTTAATCACATGATGTAGCTTCTATAATGGGCTTGAGGCCACACTGGTGGAAATGTTTGCAATTAACAATAAAAAGTTAGTGGCCAAGCAATATTGTTTTTCCCCTAGTGTAACTAGAGGGGTAATTGTCTTATGATTGATGGAATAGATATATTGTTAGTGAATGACAGCATGATTTTTATGACTTTTTTACATTGATCACTTAACTTGATTTACTCAATTTACAAATATCTCTTTTACCTCTGCGTGTCTATCCCTGCAGATAATTTTTTATTTTTTTGTCCAGATTTCTGCCTCCTAACCCTGCCCTAACCCTAACCCCCCCCATGAAATTTAGTTTGTCTTGATGTGTCCAATAAAATTCAGCAGCAATTTCAATGTCACCATATCCTAACTAAAACAGTGTCCCTATCAACCAAGTAAAGATTTTTGCTGCTCCTCACTTTGACAGACATATTTTCACTCTTAACCTCTAACCCAGGGACCCTTTCTCTTCTGCTCCTCCACAGGCAGTGATGGCTGGCGGCTGTACGAGTACATCACACGGCATTTCATTGCCACAATCAGTCAGGACTGCAAGTACCTACAGACCACAATAGACTTCAGCATTGGCCCAGAGGCCTTCTCATGTACTGGCAAAACCCTGATCTCACCAGGTACACACTGCTGACACTTTGCAGATTTATAGCTCCAATGCTAACAATGATTTTAGATATAGTAAGGACTATAGTATGGTATATATAGTAAAGTGATTAAATCATCACACATGTATCTCTGTTTAATTTGTTTAGTGTATTTTCTCTTAGCTTTTGAGTAGTTGCTTGTCTGACTGCTGCTGCTACTACTGCTACTAGTAATAATGTGTTCTTAAATAACATTTCAAAACAATAATCCAATATACCCCAACATACATTTTTTCTATTTTACCTAAAACCTGATTATTTTAGCATAATCTGATCATTCCACCTATGCAAACTTCATGAACTAGTGCACTGCCTGTTCTAAACCTACTGGTTTGGAATGGGCTGTTTGCTTGCCATGCTGCACAAAGAGCTAAACTGAAGAATCAGTTGTCATAAACGCACGATTGTGGTGATGGACAATGTCACTTACGTTGATGAGGCCCAGTCACCTGTTAATTCAAAGTGTATTCATGTCGAACGTATGTGAACTCGTGTCCAAATTGCACCACATTCGACACTGTGCTTCCTTGGGTCATTAACAAAACACACACCAAGATATACGTTCCATTCGTTCCATTGCAACTCTGAAACACACATTTCTTCCCTGAAACAATATGTGATGCCCCAGTTAAATTGATGTAGTTGATTAATTGATTTAACAGTTTTCCGGATGTTTGCAGGTGACTGATTTACACATTAGTCAGGTTTCCTTAAATTTTATTGATGCAAGTCTATTAAATCAATAGTTTAAAATGTGCTAGTTAGGAAGAACCTTGTGCACAAATGCACAGGATTGATAACAACTTAGTCCTTGCTAAGTGTATTTTTGATTGATTCCCAGGTTACACAACAGTGATGCCTTGGCTGGGCATCCCGCTAGAAGAGACCTTGCCAGAATGTGAGCGTGGAGACACTTTCACAGTAGATGAGATCAAGCTGGTGGAAAAGCAGACCAGCCCCCCGGAATATCTGACTGAGGCCGAACTCATCACACTCATGGAGAAACATGGCGTTGGTATACCTCAGTACTGCCTATTGGATAAACAGCTATTAATGTCTTATAACTGAAAGTATAAGAAAGGAAACAGACTGGGCAAAGTGTTGAACTCATGTTGCGAAGTGTTAATACAATTTGAATGAGGGTTGAAAACATGAGTATAGGAATTGTCCCCAGTGCCCTCTCATCCATATAGCTGAGGTTCTATGTTCAGTCTTAACCTTGGACTCAGAGGTTGGGAAGATAATCTCACCACTGGTCCACTGATTTCTATTGATCATCAATCATGAATGAATCATGAATCATAATAATGAACTGATGTCAGTCAGTTTCTTGGCCACCCATACTAATTATATCAAGTTTTTTGGGACTTTTATGGTTTAAATTATTGAAACTGTGAACTCACCTCTTGTTACTGTTCTTTATTAATCTCTATATTTCAAAGAGGACTTGCATCAGAGCATTAATCTGTGAAGGAATAACGATAATACCAGGAGAACAGTTTTACAGTTTCTGCCTCTCGCCTCCAGGTACTGATGCCAGCATCCCTGTCCACATCAACAACATCTGCCAGAGGAACTATGTCACAATAGAGAATGGACGCAAGTTGAAGCCAACAAACTTGGGCATTGTCCTGGTTCATGGCTACTACAAGATAGGTCATTTGCCTTTTATTATTGTGCATTCTCCTACATCTATTAGAGATTGCTAGATGCTAATCCATTGCAGGTTTTTTAAATAATGCTGAATCATCTTTGAAAACTGTGTGTTTTACAGATGCAGAGCTGGTTTTACCCACTATACGCAGCGCAGTAGAGAAGCAACTGAACCTTATTGCACAAGGTAAAGCCAACTTCCAACAAGTCCTTCAGCATACACTGGATATCTTCAAGAGGAAGTTTCACTACTTTGTGGATTCTATCACTGGTACGTTCAACGCAGCTCTGTCAATGTCTGCAAACATTTTAGTTTTTTTTTTATTACACCTGACATAAACAAGCCTTGGCTCTGACATTATACTGTAGGCTGCTGCAATGTAGCTACGAAAGGGTTACTGTGTTAAAGGAAGTACCATGTGTTGACCTTAAGAATGGGGATTGGCTGCTTATGTTTTCCATTTGTTTCTGATGCTGGTGGACTTTGTTGAATTTGAAGACAAAATTAATCAGTCAAATTTTATTTGTGTAACCCATATTCATGAATCAAGATTTGCCACATAGTGCTTAACATGGTACAACCCAGCCCTTAACTGTCAACAAGAGTGTGGAAAAACTACCCCAAAATACCTGTTAACAAGGAAAAAATGTAGAAACCTCAGAGATGGTTGCAAGTAAGGGGATCTCTCACCCAGGACAGACAGAAGTGTGATAGATGTCACGTGTAACGGAGCACATGAACAAAGTAACAATATTTATAACATTGATGAGAAAACACTGACAAAGATGAAGGGAGCAATAATGACAATGACAATTTTAATGATTGATCTATTGCAAATAATGTTAGTATATGTGATTATATATATATTGTATATCAAAGCAATGTAGTTGTAATCATAATCCACAATCAGCTGTCACCACCATTAATGATGTGGTTGCATCCGCGATCCTGGATCTACAATGATAATGCACATTAATTTGATGAAGAGGAAGAGGAGGAAAGATGAGCTCCATGTGTCCCCTGACAATCTAGTCCTACAGCAGCCTAACTAAGAGCTGGTCCAAGACAGACCTGAACCAGCTCTGACTATAAGCCTAATCAGAAAGAAGGGTTCTAAGCCTACTCTTAAACATAGTATGAGAAGTTGTAGACTATTTTCTTTTTAAGTATCCTCTAATTAAGCAATTACATTGCAAACCCTCTGCTCACAGCTCTTTATGAATCAATGAACATAAAGCATAGCCACTGCACAGTGGTCATCTCAGTCTTAGTAATGATGCATGTGGAAATGTTTATAGTGGATATACCGTGCATACTGTAACACATCCATTGCTTAAATTTAATTTAGCTGAACCCCAGTGAGCTAAACTACCTTGCTGTCGTCAATTCAGTTGTTTCCCACAGTGTTCTGCACTTGACTATGCATCGAACTCGTAGACGTAATGAATGTATATGAATGAATATTAAGCTAAGTAGTTCATCATGTAAGTCATACATCTTTATATTATTATATTATTATTATGGTATCTGTTGACTCTTGTGCAACTCCATCTCACAGTGTATGTCTTTGTTTTAAAGGTATGGATGAGTTGATGGAGGTCTCCTTTTCCCCCATTGCTGCCTCAGGGAAGCCACTGTCCCGCTGTGGCAAGTGCCACCGCTTCATGAAGTACATCCAGGTCAGCAGAACAGTCTAAAGTACAGTTAGAATTTAAACAGTCTATATTTCAGATTTGATCATCAGCAAGTCTACATCATGACATCATGACGGCCGGGCATCTTCATCCACTGTGCCCTGGTTCTGTGCGTTGGCAGCAACAGCATGACACTGGCCAAGTCGAGGACATGTTTAATATTTGTTGCTGCTCTCTTCTTCAATAGATGGCAATATGGGGATAAGCCAAATCTGCAATGCGATGTTGGCATCTAATAGTATGTATTAGATGCATTACAACAGCCACTTTACTTTTATTTTTATTGTTATTATGCGACATTCTCTTAACATTCTTACAAAAGCTGCTTTTATTTTTTAAATAAAAAAAAAAAAGAAGCAGTTTGTATGAACAGATGTCACGTGTCATAGAGAAACACAAGCGTGTTTAAACTGTTCCCATGACAGAATCTGCTCTGAATATTGTTTTACTTCATTTATTCAGATCAGTGTTGATTATTATTCAACAAACCAAAGTTGATGAGATTGCAAACTATTTACCATTTACAAGGTTCATCTGAAATGCTTCTCTGTGAAATGTGACCTCCTACTTTTCTGTGAACAACTTACTCTCGCAGGCGTCTGGCTTTGTCAAACTCGTGGGCAATTTTCAGTGCAGTGCCGTTGAGTCTCGTACTGTACGTGACCGCTCCTCTGCCGTCGCTTCAAACTCACTCGCTCAAATGATCAGGACTGTTTGACCATTTCTGGGGACACGTGTAGTTGTTTTTTAATGAACTATTCTTTTTTCTGTTTTTTCAGGCACACAGGCTCAATTTTTTTTTGTTTACATTTTTGAAGATATTGATCTCTGTTTCCTGTGAGACATGTTTGAATTTATTTCAGAAGGTAGAATACATTTTACATTACAACAGCCATCAGGCTCTGGCTGAGGGGTAGAGCGGTCGTCCTCCAACCTGAAGGTCGGCAGTTCGATCCCCAGTCTTCCCCATCTACATGCCGAAGTGTCCTTGGGCAAGATGCACTGTGTTAATGGGTGAATGTAAAAACTGTACTGTAAAGAGCTTTGAGTGGTCATCAAGATTATTTAATAGAGCTAAGTGCTCTAAAAGCCAAAGCGGCGTCATTTTCTATAGCCACCATACAGGAATCATAATTTCCCCAATGTCCCATGTAAACACCATATCCTGAATGTGATCAATACCAGGATAAGCTTCACAACTGGGATACTAGTGCCCATGAAATCGAGTCCTAGGGGCAACCAGCCCAGGGGCCTCATTCATAAAACAGTGTGTAGGATTCATACTAATAGCGTACGTGCACGCAAAAGCCAAAATTGGCGTAAACAAAAACTGTCAGAATGTGAGGGAACTTATTGTATCAACTGTTTGTAATTTAGTCATCCAAAACTGCAAGATTATTAAATTCAGAGCAGCTGTCATGTTCCTAATCTATAAAATTGATCAGAATTATTATTATATGCTTGTGTTTCTACTGGAATGGTTCTGTTCCGTTGGGTTGATCTTTGTAAGACTGGACTCAGTTCAGCACAAAGATCACAGATCACAGATCTATAGAATCTATATCAGCTGAATAGTCATCGCTGAACCCTCGTTTCCTCCTTATCCTTCCATTCGCGTGCATCCATCACGCAGCATCACGCCTGAGTGTCACCACAGTATTTATATATTTAGAGCAATCGGACGGATTACTTCACACATCAGTGCATCTTAACCTCCACTCTTGGATATTATTTGGAAATAGAAGTTTGAGTAGTTTTTCTTTATTTTTAGTGAGTCATCTCCAGTGCGCTCTGTGCGCCTGATGGCACAGTCACGTTCATTGCAGCGATGTTACACACACTCGTCCTGTATGATACACGCACAGTGTTAGAAGATATTATTAAAAGCTATTAATGACTCAGCTCTGCAACTCCGCTGTTAAATGGCATCTGAACGTAATTTGCTGTAAATTGTTTTATATCTTTTTCAATTGAAGGTTCTTATGGAACAGTTATGTCGTGTGAGCACAACTAAAGCTGTTGGTTTTAATGTAAATGATGAAGTGGATCAATAATATGCTTCAGTTACATTACATGTCATTTGGGAGACGCTTTTATCCAAAGCGACTTATATTATTGCATTCATCATCTATGAAGGGCCATTTAGGGGTTCAGTATCTTGCCCAAAGACACTTCGGCATGCAGATGGGGAAGACTGAGGATTGAACCTTCTGGTTGGAGGACAACCACTCTACCCCTCAGCCACAACCGCCCTCTAGTTCGCCAGTTCACCACCTCATGTCGGCATCGTCATTTTCCCATCTCCAAAATGTTCGTACGCATTGGGCCAGAGTTTGCGTGGAAGTGCACACATTCTCCCGTCAAGTTTGTTTTTATAAATCCCAACGTTTGCGTGAGAAGAGATGTATGCAATTTTTAGGTCCCGTTTTGTGCGAACGCAACGGTTATAAATGAGGCCCCTGGTCAGAAGACCTCAGTGCCTGGTGATATAAGGTAGAAGCAGGTCTAAGATGTACATAGGTTCCCGACCATGCAGTGAGAACAAGAACTGTAAAAATAATCCTGAACTTAATTGGAAGTCAATGTGAGGAACATAGGATAGGTGTGATGTGGGTCATTTTCCTGGTTATCTCCCCACTTGCTACTGCATATCCTTGTGACCAGTCAAAGTCACACAGTGTCCCAACTCGGTTAGCCCTTGTGGTTTGCATTGTCACTTAGTGATTTTGTCCTGCACTTTGTGGAACAGTGAATATTCATTCTTAATTTTCTTATTTAATAAAGAATTGTTTTTCCTAATTCTTAATTTTCCTTTTAAATAATTCACTGTTTATAATCACGTAGTAATTAAAATATGCAATAGTTTAATCAGTTTGTATTAAAGTATAGTGGCCTGAGAATGTACCAGTTTCACCAAATTTGGGCTTTTACGGCCAAATGCTTTCTCCGGGGAAGGCACTTTATCCCTCTTGCTGGTTGCTTCATTTCCTTTTGGAAAGCCCTGGGAGGGATCATTAAGGCACCATTTATTGTCCTTTCCGAACCACATAATGTTGAGCTCTGGCCTTCAAAGTTCAGCTGACATACTTAATTACCAATTTCACCTGATGGAAGAACCACTTTTGAATTCATGAATAAACCATGAGGCTGCAGATCTAAGTCATTGCCATTCAATCTGAATATGTGTGTAATAGGTTACGTGTGATTGTTAAGTGCCGTGTTCTAGTGGAAACCACAAGGTAGGCCTTCTATCAAGTCCTCTGGGAGGCACGTCAGACGAGGAACTATGTACGTCAGTGTCGGTCCTGAAAGTGTACATATAAAATTCAGCACATGTAACTACTGATATTTGCATAATGGTTTCACATGCTTAATGTTAAATTACACATACAGTGGCTTTTGAAACTATGCAGAACTCTTCACTTTTAGCACCCTTTTAAGTATTAAAGGTCAGTGAATGGAATATATCTACTTCTTTGGCCCTTCTGTTTACAATCAATAACCCATAATGCCTTTGGAAACACATGCTTGCACATGCATATATTGTTACCATCTATATGTCAGTGATGACTCGTGACCTTTTCATATCACTTGACACTTGGTAAATGGTGTCGATTGATTTTTAGGGTGGTGGCAGCAGCATGAACGTAGAGGATATCTCCTGTATTGGGGCCATGCATGCTGAACTGCATTATGAACATTTCAGTTATTAAAGGATTAACAAACTCTTTTCTTATCATTGTTTAGGTTTTGAGAAAGGTGTTCAATGTTTTTAGGACAATCTGATATCTACTGACATTGACTGAGTATTCCTTTATAACCAAGTCGACAGTAGAGAATTGACATCAACTCTGGGATGATATTTAAGAAAGGTCATCCACTAGATTTGAAACAGTGACATTGCAGTCTACAGTCAACACTTCAATTTTCATGAAATCTAAAATCACATTTGGGATTTTTGTAAAAAAAGAATTGCATCCTGTTCTGTTTTTAATGATGTACTAGTCATTCACAGTGGAAACACAACATAGAACCAGTGTTGAAAGACTTCAGGTTTCAGATAAAGTCTTTCAACGTGCAAATATAGCTTCACCATCAATCACAAACAAATTAAAATGACAGCCCCCTGTGACCACAGTACCGGAAACTGGTTAGATGAAGACTGTCCAGAATGTTTGACACAAAGTGAAAAATTGTTTCATCACATCTGATCCTAAAATGTCTCTGCAGGCCAAGCCCAGCAGGCTCCACTGCTCCCACTGTGATGAGACATACAGTCTTCCACAGAATGGAGCCATCAAGCTGTACAAGGAGCTCCGCTGTCCACTGGATGAATTTGAGCTGGTGCTGTGGACCTCTGGGCCCCGGGGCAAGAGCTACCCACTATGCCCTTACTGCTACAGCAACCCGCCTTTCAGGGACATGAAAAAAGGTAGAAAAGAAACCTGTATCTTAAGTCAGTCATTCTTGTTGTTGTGAAACCTCCTAGCCCTAAGTCATAATTACATGTATTCATTTGTTTTATTTAATTTTTTCCAAAAGGCTTACAAGGACTTTTTAACAGTTTCAGGCTGTCAACTACATCTTTGAGATTTTTTGGGGGACTGTACAAAAGTTGGTGTATGAATCACAGTTTGTCACATACTAACACTCTACTATTAGGTGAATATATACAATCTCCCGAGTAACCCCACATGGGGTGGTATGTCTTACTCAAGTCCGGCTCCTCTACCAGAAGCCTGGGAGTTTGAGGATTCTGCACAGCATCTTAGCTGTTCCTAGGGCTGCGCTCTTCTAAACAGACACTTCATTTGTCCTTGGGATCTGCTGAAGCCACTCTCCCAGTTTTGGTGTCACAGCCCCTAATGCTCCTACTAACACAGGGATCACTTTGGATTTCACCATCCACATCTGTTCTAGTTATTCTTTCAGCACGTGGTACTTCTCGATCCTCTCATGCTTCATTGTTCTGATGTTACTGTCAGCTGGGATTGCCACATCTATCACTACTGCCCTCTTCTGTTCTCTGTCCACCACCACTATGTCCAGTTGGTTAACCAGCAGCAGTTTGTCAGTCTGGAATCTGAACTCACACAGGATCTTAGCTCTGTTGCTCTCAACCACCTTTGGTGGTACATCCCAACGGGACTTGTGTACCTTCATACTCAGCACAGATGATCCTGTACACTATCCCAGTTAATCATGAATACGTGAAAACACAACAATTGTGGCCACAAACCAAATGCAAACCTTTTTCTTGTAAATCTGACCATTAGTCCTTTGTAATCTTCATACGTCTTTTTAATACCTGTTTTTCTCAGGTATGGGATGTAATGAGTGTACTCATCCGTCCTGTCAGCACTCTCTCAACTCTTTGGGCATTGGACAGTGTGTGGAGTGTGATACTGGGGTTTTGGTGCTGGATCCCACCTCTGGACCAAAATGGAAGATGGCCTGTAATAAATGCAACGTGGTGGTCCACTTCTTTGAACATGCACACAGAGTGCAGGTAAGAATAGTCCTACATCTTTTCATGAAAATCATATTTACATAGCCTAACTTCACATATAAATGTATATAGTTTACCAGCCAAGAAAAGCAGACACAAACATACAAACATCTGATTTCTCTGATAAATGCTCCTTTAGCCAGTACTGATGCACTAAATTTAAGTAAATTATATTTTTCCTTGTGTTTGTAATAATCAGTTCCATGTTAATGTATCACTTGAATGGGTATCAGTGAAGGGATATTTAACGTCTGTTAAATCACTTACATGCAGGACACACCCAGATTTTGTTACTCCTGTCTCTTCTGAAAGTGTCCACAGTTCTCATTTTTTCCAACATTTGGAACGCAGTCTAGGAGATTCAGTTATTAAAAGCTATTTTTAAAACTCAATTGTGGTCTGATTTGAACTCAGCTCTTTAACGTTTCATCATCGTATTTATTATGCCTTTTATCAACTTTAACAGTTTCTCTTGATCCTGTGTGCTTATTTCTTTCCTTAGGTTGCTCAGGAGAGCTGTGATGCCTGTGAGGCCTCTCTGGTTGCAGTTGACTTCAACAAGACTCGCACTCCACTTCCTGCCGGTGAGACCCAACACACAGGCTGCGTTTTCTGCGATCCAGTTTTCCAGGATCTGGTGGAGCTCAAACATGCCACCATGAGGTACCGGGGTGGTGGTGCGAGAAGAGGAGGACGAGGACGAGGCCGGGGACGCCGTGGCAATCCCAAAAAACCTAAGGACAAAATGGCTGCCTTGGCTGCTTACTTTGTATGATGTCAATGTGTACTGTGTCCTTTATTTGCTTGGCACAGTATGAAAGAGTACATGCCAGTAAGTAGAGCTCTTTTTTCACTTATGTTTAATTACAATGAAGTAAACTATACATTAAAACGTTTTCTGTTAGTGTGTTTGTTCACCACTATAATTCAGTTCACCAATAAATTGATTAATTAAATAAAAAGGTAAGTAGTGTAGTGGATAAAAAAAATCTGACTTTTAATTTAGTACAAAAGAGGGTATCATCACCCCATCAGGCAGGATGCTCTTTGTAGAACATTCCCTAAACAAAGGTTTTGGGCGACACTAGTGGTGCAGAACTACTCATGGCTGGGACAAAACCAGAATATAAAGATCAATGCTGCGTCTGCTGTCTTACATCTGTCGCATTTCCTCACTCTTTCTGAGGATTAAGGGCAGAGGAGGTCTCACCTTGTTAAGCCCTGTGAGACAAATTGTGATTTGTGATTATGGGCTATACAAAAATTTGAATTGATTGACGCTCACCTGTGGGTCAGTCTTAATCGAGAGAGAGATGTTTGAAGTAAGTTGTCAGAGAATTAATGTTGTTCTGAAACCAAATTTCTCCAAGCTATTGAACAGTTATTCTCTGTTGAATCTGTGGAGAGAAGGCACTCTGACTGTCTTTATCAGGGGAGTAAAATGTTGAACATTTGCTGGATATAAGTGTTTTTAAGCATGTTGGACATTGGGATGGCATAATAAGAAGGTAGCCCTCAAGCAAACATGTCAGAACTTTAACCGTATTTAAGTAAAATTTAATAGAGATATTGGATTGCATCACATGTATTTTAAATTGTCATATCTTGCAGCAATCTTATACAGGCCTGACTAAATCCCCCCTCCAAAAAACAATAAAAAAACTTTAAAGGTCTTTATTAGTCATCAACAGTAGAAAGGTGCTATGTGCTGACTTTATTTCATATTTCTGTGCAATATGTGTAATCCATAGACTGCATAGATGTAAAAGAGTGTGGCCCTTTAAATGTATAGAGGAAGGAAGACGGAAGTATGACGACGTACAGGAGAGTGGACCAATGGGATGTAGAGTCTGCTGCAGAGCGCTCCACATTGACTGAAGTCTACGTTGTGATTTTTTCATCAGTGTTTTACCATCAACTCCACCAGCGCAGGTTTGTATGTGCGTGCGTGTGCGCGTTATCAGTTCATCTCATAGACTGTGGTCCATCTGTTTGCGTGTGCGTGCGTGCGTGCGTGCGCGCGTGTGTGTCTGTGTGTATCTGTGTGTGTGTTGTGGGCGGAACACCACACTACAGACAGTGCTAACTTAGCTAGCCCCAGCTAAGGTAAAGTAACCACCGCCAGCTCGTTGCTAAATTATATATTTTTTAACAAACTCAAGCAGTAAAGACTATAGTTGTGTTGTTAATAAACATTTATTTCAGTGTAACTGTTGGTGTTTCACCCGTCGTTAGAACTACGGAAGCCCTTAGGTTCGTACCATGGTTACTTCCATAGACACTTAGTTACCACACGTCAAACTGCGACTTAAACGTGTAGGAAAACAAAATGATAATGTGTGAAGTTACATGATGTAGTTGCTAGCACGTATTCTCTAGTCAAGCTCCATGTCACCATCTAGAGCTCCATTAACATGAGATTATAGTGGTACGGTTCTTGAACTTTCTTTTACCACATATTCGCTTTTATATGTCGTTACATAGTTGGTTTAACTACAAGCACAGTTTGCAAAATCTTTCCAACGCATGTGTGTTGTTTCTCAGCACTAAAACTGTTGCTCAACCCTGTAACTCACTGAATATCTTTGTGGGAGTGAGTGGGGCAACTCCCAGTCTGCAGTATCCGGCCGGATGCAGATGGAGTTGGGCCTGTAGTCGCACTGTGTTGAGCTGTTTGTGGGTAAAGTTTGTTACACAACCTGGTGCATGTCTCTGCTCAGTGTTACTAAACTACTTTACTTTGTATTCACTGCTACATACTAGTATTGTGCTACTGACTATACTAGGGAAAAAACTATTTCATAAGATAAACCACAAAACACGCATCTAATTGAAATAGATTGATGATGAAATAAAATTCCTGATGGACAATGAAACAGAATCCCACCGTCAGTGCTGACTCAGTCTGTGAAAATAAAACAGTGCAGGTGACACAATTTAAAGCTTTTTAACCTGAAATGTTTTAGGTTATCTGAAGAAAACAAATAAACATGTAAGTAGGTCAAATTTCTGAGGAATACTAAGCAACATTTTGACACTCAAAAGTAGTGATTTTTTTGGATTTGCCATTGGTGTCATTTTGCAAATCAAAATATTGATTTCTATGTTAAAAGTTAAGATAATAATTCAAAGAAACTGGGTGGAGCCTTTCAGGCGTAATCGTTTTACTGCTATTTGGACAGGTTTTAACAATATGAATATAAAAAATGACATGGTATAAGCCAGTTATATCAAAATACAATAAAATACAAGGTAAAAATACACAAAAAAGAAATCAAAATGTGCAAGGTGCAGCGGAAGTCCAACGCACACTGAAAATATGACAAAAGGCAATGTTTTACAATGATGTATAATAATATAATCATTGATTCCTGCATGTATCTCACAAATGTGATACTAGCAGGGAAGTCAAATCGCTGTGTGTGAATTGTATGCTACATAAGGTGTAAAAGTCTTTTTCTCTGCCCGTACAGTTTCCACTTGTGAACACTGAGCCCTGATCCCCTGTTCATTCAAGAGCGTGCTGCAGCCAAAGTCAGCGAGATGGAGGAGGAGGCCCAGTCTTTCTTGGGGAGGTTTGTGGACGAGTTCCCAGCTGCTCTGGAGGAAGACAGTCCGCTGCCTGTCAGCCCTCTGAGTCGCAAAGTCTCTCTGGAGGAGCTGCATGGAGAGAGCCTGGAGCTGGGCCTGAGGCTGCTGACTGCCAGGTATGACTGGAAGGAGGAGCAGCACCTCTCACAAGCGCCGGCTGTCGACCAAATAACTGACTGCTCTTGTTGCGGCCTTTGATTCTGATTCCTTGTTTGATTTGTATAACTGGCCATATTTTATTACAAAGCCACGTCTTTCTCCTTTGTGTGTGTGTGGGGTAATTAATTTTCGAATTCCTAATTTTCCTTTTAATTAATTGACTGCATGTCAACAATCAGGTAGATATCGCATTAAAATATGCAATAATTAAGATCAGTGTGAAAAAAGGAACAGTGGCATTGAAATGTACCTGAATTTAAATGATCATAAGATTAGCAGTCTCCCTTCCATGAAACCTGCATGGATGAAATTATGAATAGCCTGAAAAACATAATGTGAACAAATGCACCATTGAGCTTTAGGAAACAGGCAGCAGAATTCTTTGATTAATAATTAAATCAATGAGAAAATGTGTTCACTGTGACGAGGTGCAGACACCCCTTGTTTTTATTGTCTACATTAATTCTGCCACTGTAGATTGCACAGACATCTCTGTGAGGACATGTTTGGACTCGTCCTCACTTTTTGACTTTGAAAGGGCTGTTTCAGGGTTAAGACTTGGCTTTAGGGTTAGGGATTTAGTTTGGATGGTTAATGTAAGGGTAAGGGGCTATAGAATGCATTATGCCAACGAGTGTCCTCACTAAGATAGATGTACAACTGTGTGTGTGTGTCTGCATTCTGCTCATTCCTGACAGATCTGTTCTTGCCCTGCTCATTCAGGCTGTGTTGTTGACAGGGTGGCGTAATAGTTGCTGATACAGTGTAAAACTGCCACCAGGCTTAGGTGTTGTCTGGGTTCTGGGGCTACTGGGTGGTTTGGGAGTTTGTTTTACCAGGGTTGTGAATCAAAACATAGTGGATAACTGTTTTTTCTAGTTTTTAATCTTTTCATATTGAGGATAATAGAGAAAACTCTGGTCTCATCCTTGGTTTTATTATTACCTCTGCCTTTGTGTGCAAGTTGTCCGAGATCATTAGTCTCCCTCTATTCATAGTCATATTCTTGCAATGGACAGTCTATGAATGAATCTTCATGTTCAGCTAAACTTGGGAGTATAGTAGGTCAGGAAGACTACATACCCTTACTGCATAGACACCATTGTCCTTTCTGTTGTTCTTTGCAGCAGAAATGAGATGATCTCAGACATCTGAGACAGGCCATTACTAGCAGGAGCCTGACCTAGTGCTGCTTTATCCATTTGTTTTTGTTTTTTCGTCTCAAAACTCATGTGGATGTGTCAGCTCTGGCTGTACAGTTGTGTACTTGGCTTTATATCTTGACAAAGGACACAACATGTGCTTCTCCTGGTGTTTGTTATTTCAGGGGTGCTCCTGCAGTCCTCAGCGCCCTCCTGTGCCAGGCAGCGTTGTCTCAGCTGCTGCGGGAGGACCTTTCACGTTTCCACTGCCCAGAGGAAACCGAGGCCAACCAGGAAGAAGAACAGAAAGCAGTCTGTGAGTTTTATTTTGTTACCTTCACCAAGGAGGTTTTGTTTTTGTCTGTGTTAGTTTGTTAGTCACTAGGATTGCGCAAAAAGTACTCGTCAGATTTCCCAATATTTTTGTGGAGGGACATGACTCAAGGAAACATTTTACATAAGTGGGGGGGGGATTGGATTTTTTTATTTTTTATTATTTATTATTTTAACACGAAGTTAGAGATCTCTTATGTTATTAAGAGATCTGTAAAAAAAATGTGTTACAATGAAAAAGGTGGCAGGACAAATTAAAACATGTCAAGCTGCCAAAAGTCTAAATAATTAATGGAATACACTGCTTTGACATGGTCAGATGGTGCATTAGCCTTGGTGGAGGTATGCACTCTCTGTTCTGAGCTCTGTTCTAGTTGCTCATTTTGCTGCTGTTAAAGCTTAGTTTGTAGAATTTAGTGACATCTAGTGGTGAAGTTGCATGTTGCAGCTGAATGCCTCTCACCTCAACCCTCCCCTTCCAAACATGAAGAGAACATGTGGCAGCCTTCAGTTGTCATAAAAACTCAAAAGACATTTAGTTTATCTAGTCTGGACTGTGAAAAACATGGTGGCCTGCTCCCGATAAAGGATTTAAATTAAGAAGAAAACAGCTATTTCTGCCAATAGATCCCTTTCACCTAAATCTTACACACTGAACTTTTAAATGATTGTGTCATGTTTGGGTCCAGCTGGAGAATATAAGTGCAATATTAATTATTTTTTGTAGAATTTTTTTAGTCCCCACTCACAAAATAGAATCAGCTCCTTAGCTGTTGAATGCTCCAATGTGTTCTTCAGCCAATGTCCCGCTTTCTCTGTCTGCTGATAAGAACTGCAGCATTAGTGAAAATCTCTATGTCCCATAGACAGTCTAAGAGTCGGGATGTCTGCTATGAACAGCTGGTTGTTTTCATTCTCTATCTTCTGTCATGTATTGTACTGTATTTACCAACAGCAAAAAGTAAGAACCCAAAGACTGTGATTTATGTCTTGTTTATGTCTGTTTTATCTAATCGTCAGTACTTCAGTCAGAGGCAGTCCAACGCCTCTTCCTGAATAAGGTGATAGATGTAGCGCTGGCATGGCATCAAAACTTCCCCAAGCCTTCCCCGTCCCCTTCCCAGTTCCACCGCTGCTCTGTTCATGCCATCAAGAACACGAGGAGAAAGATGGAGGACAAACATTTGGCCTTAGCTGAGTTCAACCAGCTCTTCGGAATCCAGGTACAAGACTTTGACTGCAACACCAAACATTGCTTGTCACTGGATTTCTTTTTCTTCTTTCTCCTGTTAGTTAGTGATTGAAAAGCTTGAATAATACAGAAATAAAATGGCTTTATGATTGAACTTTGCAATAGGTCTACCAGTACCTTATTTTTGCTGACTATCCCTTGCGTTATATCTATAAATGCTTCATATATTAAGGTGTCTAAGGTAAAAGGTTATGTAAGTCAATACATTTTGATAAAAGATAAATGTACTGAAATTGTCTTAAGTTAAAAAAAGATTTTTTCATCCAAATTTTTCTAAATATACACATAAAACATTAATGCAAAAGATTTCTACATGTGGAAACATGAACAAATATTTGTAAACATACAATCATTTGACCTATGAACATTTTTAGTTTTCTCTGCTCCTCTCCCACCACTGTGTCTTACCATCACTTATTCCACCTCACATGACATCATCCCGAGCATACAGCATACAGTATGATGAGGCAGAGGACAGGGGTCTTGGCAAAAGGAAAGAATGTTCTACCTGTTTTGTTTTTTATTTCAGATTGATTTAAACAGGATAATGCAAACAACAATCTTTGCTCAAGGGATGTCCGTTTTCATAATGTTGATAAAATATGTCTAACATATATTTCTTTCTCTCTCCACACCATGGCCCAGGATGGAGTGGAGCGTGCCTACTATGCCGTTTTTGATGGACATGGAGGGGTGGACGCTGCCACCTACACAGCAACCCACCTCCATGTTGCCCTGAGTAAACAGGAAATGCTACCGAGCGACGCAGCCACTGCCTTTAAAACCGCCTTCAAACGCACAGATGACATGTTCAGAGACAAAGCCAAGAGAGAGGTACTGACGTAGCACTGATTACACCCTGAACACTCTGCTGTCAGCTTGTACTTACTCCTGACCTTACACACTAGTGTGAGTGTACATTTAGGCTTAAAACATGGTGTAAATGAAGCTGTTTCGAGTTGAGTTTGAATGTCGTGGCTTGCAGACACTTGGATGACACCACAGGAGCAGTATGGAGGCATGTTATGTTTTTTCTGTTGTCTTATTAAGAAGAGGTCACAATTGATTTCAATTTTATTGGATTCTGCTCTAACAAAGTTTACCCCTGAGACTCCTTAAAGGGCCCATATTTTACACTTTTCTGGGATTTGAGGTATTGGTCCCCCTAAGATGATATATCAGTGGTTTAAAGTCGCAAAAAACTGCTGCAATGTGTATTTCCATGTCCTCTCTTCTGCCTCTCTCTGGAGCTGCAGACAGAACAGGCTGTTTTCACCTGCCTCTTGAGCCCCTCCTCTGATTGGCTGACTGCACTTTGAGTGACACGCGACCAGGCCTATCACTGGTCTCATTCTGGCGCATTTACGATCTCTCTGGTAAACACAGCTGAAAGTCACGTTGTTATGTTTGGATACCGCTATAGAAGACCAGCCATATATTTACAGTAGGTTTCAACAGGATGTTTCTGAACGGTAAGTTACACCGTCCTCATGTTTGTTCAAGTTTTAGCAGGACAGTCGGCCAATGTAGGAGTAACGTCCCGAGTCACAGTACAGAGTTTCACAACGGAGTAACGTCTGCGTACTGAGCACAGCGACAAGAAGAAATAAAGCGTAACCGCTGGTCTCGAACAGTAACGTTCTTAGGAGGAATGTGCACGGACACATTCTCTTCCTTGCATCCCTCCACGCTGCAGTGTTTCTTCAGTGTTGTTTGTTGTGGTTAGCTTTGGTAGCTAACAAGCTGCTAGCTCAGCATCATGTTGGCTTGGTGTCGCGTTCTGTGTGGAGGGGAGGTGGTGGTGACGGGGAGCGGGGGTGGTGGGTTCGGAGGCTGGACTGGTACCGGCTGGGTGGGGCTGAGAGACGAGTGCGATCCCGAATGACATCATACGGGGGAGGAAGTACGAAACGAGACGTTTCCATAACATATTTGTTAGAATGGAATGAGTGAAATAGTCCGCGGAGTGACTGTTTTCATACTTTTAGGGTCCCTACTGACCCCCTTCAAGTTATTACGGATAGTAAAAACCCAGAAAATGTATTTTACACAATATGGGCCCTTTAACTCTTTTGTGAACTCAAACACTCAAACACATTGGTATAGTGGTGAGTAGTTAATGAGGGCATTTACATTTTTTTGGTGAACTATCCCTTTAAAAAACTAACAAATTAGTTAATTTAGGTACAATTTTAATCACACATTTCAACTGTCAGTGTTGATCATGAATCAAATTTCTAAATAGAACCACAATATTAATTTTAAGGCTTTTGGATGAAATTATTTTTAAATTACATTTACCTTTTATGATTTTATCTACCCATCATATTCCATTTCACAATTAGATTTTGTATGTGGCTTGATCTTTGATCATTTATAGTTTTTACTTCATATTTGCCTTAATTAACATTTCTTTTTTAAATTCAATTCTATTTAAAGGTATGTGAACTCTGTGTAGCACCTAAACATTAAAATCAAGGCCAGCTGGTTTTCCCAGTGTGCATTGCTGCAGAGAACCTCAGGCTGATTAATATCCTGTGTGTTTTCAGCGTCTGCGGAGCGGCACTACAGGCGTGGTGGTGCTGATCCAAGGTCAAGAGCTGACTGTGGCCTGGCTGGGAGACTCTCAAGCAATGCTGGTCCGAAAGGGTGAAGCTGTTACACTCATGGACCCCCATAAACCAGAGAGAGAAGTAAGGATACATCTCTCTCTCACACCTACACACATAAGCGCGCACACACACCTACACACACAAAAGACGTTTTGAGAAAGGCGCTTCGGAGAATATCTGCACGGGTCCGGACTTTCTCCGTAGTTTGCCTTTCAAATGTGAACAATGCAGCAGGTCCACAACAACACAGATATCTTTGGAGTGTTCAGGTAAAGGGTGGGGGAGCAGGCAAGGCAGGAAGTTACGCATTAATCAGTTGCGAAGAACGAGTGTTGTTGTTTACAGCACATCGACACCGGTGTTGGCCCATATCACCAAAAAATCTGGAATCACCTTTTCTTTCCAAGTTAACATCTTTGTGTTTTCTACGTAAATGGATCCTTTCTTTCATCCTTAAATATTTATTTTGTTTTGTTTTTGTCAGTATGCTTGAAATGCCATCAACATGCCCACTCACTCGTGGTGAATCTGTATCTGCTGTACTCTCACAAGGGCTCATTTAGACATTATCCAGAGTTTCTACTTGGAGGCTGGAAGGAATGTTTGAAACAACCATTATCATTACAGACAAGTTGGTTATCAGATTCAGCACATTAACAGCCAAAGAGAAGCCATAATAAAGGTGCTTTCAGACATTCACTGAACTCCGGAGATCCTCTGCATCTCTCTGGAGGTGGTGATCATCGCTGGATTCACCGCGAGCGAGTGGGAGGGATGATGATGCTTCTAATACATGACAGTTGCAAAGATACAAAAATCAACAAAAAGAAAGCTAATATCTCTCGTTGAAAACACTTATTGATTAATCCCCCAAAAAATCATAAAATTAATTAGAAATGAAAATATTAATCTGTTGCAGCCTTAGATGACAGTAACTTGGGACAGGTCGATATTAAATCATCACTGATGCCTGTTCCAATAACTTCACATGAAAAGGTGATCAGGTGGTAAACTCTGTCTCTTATTTTCCCCGCTGTCCAGGATGAGAAACAAAGAATTGAGGATCTTGGCGGCTGTATCACCTTCATGGGTTGCTGGCGTGTTAATGGCACCTATGCCGTATCGAGAGCAATCGGTAAGTCAGTCACAACCAGCAGGATCTGAGAATTAGTGCTGATACAAACAGGGTCTCAACCCTTGTTTTTCTCAGCCTTACTGCACGGTGTCTCTTGTGTATTAGCGGTAGAAAGGTATTTGTTCACCACATCACTCTAACAGTACCGACCATATGTATTCGAACACAAGGACACATTTTATGTTTCTCTGGCTCAATGCTTCAGCACATTCAGTTTGACAAAAGATAATGGATACAAATTGCCAGGTCTCAGCTTTAATTTGAGTAGGTTTACATCATTATAGAAAGAACTGTGCATAAGAGTAGCCCTTTTGTGTCCGAGTTCACTGACATTTGCCAGTGACCAAGGACAGCCCCCCCAACACACACACGCTGATAGTGAGTGCCCTCTGCTGGACAAACTACTGCAGATAGTCTGCTTCTAGAATGTTTTGAATTTGAATGGGTCCTTACAGGTCGAATACAAACTTTTCAACCCATGTTCGATATATTTTGATGTCCAGGAAACCATATATTAGGATTGTATTAAGTCTGCAACACCTGTGATCAGTTTTTTGCAGTGAAGCAGAGAATATCCTCACTTATGGCTGCACTGTACTGAAGGTTAAGGGGCAAGGTATTCATTTGGTTGCAATATGCAACATCACCACAAGATGCCACTCTGAACCTTTAAGTCAGTGTGATTTCTCATCGTCTGTATCCTCTCAAAATTGTACATCTTTTATAAATAAAAAATACCTAATAAGATGATTTGCGGAGGATAACGGTCTATTTCTCTTTTTAAAGACTCTGGTTTAGACTATTGTTTTACACAGCTGAACACTAAACATGGTTGTGACTAAAAATGTTATTGCCATGAGACAATACTTTAAAAGGTTACTGCTACTGTTATCAGCTTTAGAACTGCAGCTTAGAAAATTAATTAGCCAATTAATCAAAGAGTCCATAGTTTATTGCCCAATTAAAAAAATAGGCATTAATGTCCCCTTGGCCACTATTACCATAACTGACATATTCAACATTTACCTGTGATTTAATAAAGAGACCCTTGGGTCTGGACTCAATCTGCTTGAGGATTTCCTGCTGTACTTAGCTGCAGCTACTAACCACACATTCATACCTTTCCTCCAGGTGACTTTGACCAGAAGCCTTATGTGTCTGGAGATGCCGACTGCTCAACGGTCCAGCTGTTCGGTGATGAGGACTACGTGTTACTGGCGTGTGATGGCTTCTTTGATACAGTCAAACCTTCAGCAGTCCCAGATCTGGTCTTGGATGCACTTCAGCAACTTGGTGACCCTGAAGGAGGAGACACTCAGCCAAAACAGTCTGAGGAGATTATTGGACTGAGAGTCGCTCAACATTTGGTAAGTCATGCTAAGGCAGCTGGCTCTAGTGATAATATAACAGTGATGGTGGTGTTCCTGCGTCCGCCAAAGCAGTTGCTGTCTCAAGACCCTACTACAGGAACTGCACAAGCTACTGCGGACTCCACTTCCCAAGATGCTCGACAGCAGTGAAGGAGGGAATCTGCTGTCCAGACACCACTTTGCTAAGCTACTGCCTGAATCAGTATATCGCAGCCTTTTTTCAGTCCCCGGCTCCTGACAGACATCCTGCTGACTGACAAAGTTCATTTGATGCTAATGTCACAGCAGGATGTCATCACACTATGTTACTGCTTTGCAGCAAAATAGCAGATTCAAGTGTTACTAAACCTGACCACATGGTCACAACGGTCTGATGGATGCAGGGCTACAGAAACCTGTACAGCTACCTGTAATGGAACAGCACGTACTGAGTCCCCAAACATGTTCTCACAATAGAGATGTGCATTTTTTATCTCATCAATAACCAATGCTCATTAAGTAACCATTAACTGACAAGAAACAATTTTTACAAGGATACATTTTTACATGTACAAACAACAGCCTAAACAATAAAATAGACCAATAATTCTACAGTTTTTCCCAATGATTAAGCTACCTGAACTCCATCAAAAGCATCAGGATCTGTCCTGCCGCCTAAGTGTGTCAGTAGACCATTAAAACATCCATTACGTTTATACCATCCTTGGAAGTCAGGCAAACCTAATATTGGTTCTAATTGTTGCTTTGGTGATTATGAAAGTAAACTGCTGCATATACAGTTTGCAATAAGAATAATCAACCCCCATAAACATACCAGGCCAATGTCAGTCCTCAGCATAGCGGACATCTTGTCTACTGGTTTTTATTTAGAAATGGCCACCTGCTGTTCACTATGAAACCATTGGCAGAGAAAATGCCATGTTAGTGGTTAAACTTTATTATGTACATCCCTATCCCCCAAACCAGAAACTACTATTGTAGGTATACTACATGCCCCAGGTTTGCTGTGCTGGTTTAAAGTTGAATATGATATCTTTACAACTGTATGTGTGTAAGATTTTTAAAGATCCTGCTTTAAACCTCCGTATTGGTTGACTTATGTGGTATTGAGTGTAAAAAGGGGTTTATATCTTTGTGGGACTTTAGCTGTTTAGCTGTATAAGAAATACAATTAACATACATATTGCAAGTATTGAGTCTTTGTTTCTGTTATAGCACTTTTGCCTCTGATGGAAAACTGTACTTTAGCAGATGTGTGATTATGACATGAAAGGCCATAATGATTTTAATTTTATAAGCTGAACACTGAAATGTGAAATTTAACCACTAGAGAATACTTGATACTGTGTCTGCATTGAAAGATTTTAATTTGAAAACCGTTTATTTGAATGTGTGGTTTGAATTGAGCTCTTTTGAAATTTTAAATTACACTATTTCCAACTTAAAGGTTTTTTTCAGCTTCACAAATTCACATAGAAGTTCCAGTGTCCCAAGTTTTCAGTCACTCATCCAAACTTTTGTAAGAGACAAAAGTCTAATGTCACCACAGTGGCAGATTTAACTTCAATATCTTCAAAAGTTGTTTCCTTTCTATCAGATAGGTAGCCAGAAACAGATTTTTATTATTCGCAGCTAAGTGGCTAATGAAGCTAATTATAGCTTCATTAGTCCATTGAAAATGATATTGATCTTCTTCCACAAATGTCTGTCTGTATGTGGGACACATATTTTGCTAAAACTACATCTTATCAACTTCACAGTTGGTATGTGTATTGTAGATTGTCTGAGGAAGTGCAGTGCTGAATCGTGTACGATTTGAACACATGATACGTTCAATATTAATAAAATGTGTATAAACAGGCGACCAGCGTTCTGTAGCAGTCAGTGGCGGTGAGGCATTGTGCCTTCAGTCTTCGGACAGAATTAAATCATCTTCTTCATCTTTAGATAATTTACAGCAGTAATGAAGCAATTTTAGTTTCATTTAATGAAAATCATGAACTATATTGCACATGAATCAGGTCGGATGAACACAACGTTTAAAAAATACGTCCAGCACACAAACAATCAAAAAGTGACAGTATATTTGAGGAGGACTCACTAATGACGAGGAGTATTTGTGAAGTAGATTCTGGAGCACAGGCCAAACCCAACAGCTCATTCCACAGGCAGTTTTAAAAAAGGCACTGCACTAGTTGTGCAAAAATACTATGTCTAAGGCTAATGGCTGAGCGTCTTCATGAACTACAGGTCTATGTATGTAGCATTGTTCTTTAGCATAAGCTTTGTTACACAAGCGTTTGGGACCAGCCCCACATAGCAGGACATGCTACACACTAGCTACTTCTTCAGATACCAAACCAGTTACCTGATCACGGTAACATTAGAGCAAATTAACACAAAGTTAATTCCATTACCTATCCCTTAAAAGGCTGAAAAAATACACCATCCTCCAAACAACATCAAGTAATTCAAAACGTTCATGTTACTAAGCTATGATTCGATAATTTCTGTATGTTGAAGGGTTTTAGCAAGTTCAATTCAAATCACACATGTGGATGGTTTTTAACTAAGGTAATAAACTCAGTGGTATTTTAATCGCATTTAGTGATTCACCACAAAAGTTCATTTCCTTGTAAGATTCAACTCATTCCAGCATTTCCTTGCTTCAGTATTCTCTGTGGCAGATTTCCAATACTCTTATTGTCTGTTACCTTTATTTGAACTGTTATTATTTTTTTGTCAAACTTAAGTTCTCATCTACCACATCTACTGTACAGTGTGTTTTCTAAGACTCAGTATTACATGCAGTGTTTGGAAATTACCATGTGTCTTTGAAAATAACGATGCAAAAAAAGTGAGATTCTGCAGTGGGAAGTGATTTCTCACAAGTAACCTTAACTGTGCTGCAGTGGATTACATCCACCTTCATTTTAATCTCTAATGCCAAACAGTATGACAATTAAGTATATTACACTGTGCACCTTGCAGAAAATGACTTGGATTAAGTCAGTTAACAGACTGTAATAAAAAGGTGTTGAGATGTTTTCAATCTCCAACCTGCTGGTTCTGTGCTTTATATAGGAGAAAGATAATACAGGGATCACTGACTAACTGCTTAAGCTTGTCTGGCTGATGTGTGTTGCTTCTTTAACTGGATCACAAACTCTGACAGTATTTCTAATGCATAAAATGTTTCCTTTTTTTCTTTTATACATTTTTAACAGATCTTAATCATATTTTATTGTGAACATTAAGATATCAGCTGTAATGATTTTGGGATGTATTGAAACTGTTTTTCTCACAAGATGGTTTACTGTTTTATATAACGACTGAATAAAAAGCTATGTGAGTTTAATATATTTTGAGGATATGTATGCTACTTATTTAAAGCAAGGATATGGGTATAATTTATGTCAATTTAGAGCATATAAAGGAATGTTACACTGTAAAAATATCAGATTGACATCTGGTAATGAGTTGTTTCAGAAGATGATTAGATGATTGTCTGGTCCAGTTGGTGCGAGTCATTTAGTTTGAGAAAAACATTAGAAGATCTGAAAGATTACACTCAGAATTACATCTGGTAAAAAAGTTAAAATTTTAAAAACATTGATACCATGACTCAAACACACTGAGTTTCCTGAAATGAAGCAAACAACTAGGTTTAATTCTAACAAAATGTTTTATGAAGCAATGCTAAGAAAAGACCCCAGATGAAAGCTATGTGCAAAGTACTGATGATCCTCTAGGCATCACTACAATGAGCTCTAGCCAAGTGGCAACCCACCATGACATCACCCGTTTTGGCACCATCTTTGTTTTTGAAACCAAAAGTAACCATATTAGAGCCTGACTGAGAGCTTGAGGACACTGCACCCACTACCACCTAAAGATCTCATGGAGAAATGGGTTTGTGGTCCTGTGGTGCAGGAGAACACGATGACCGGCCTGCACAACAACAACCAAACCCTTAGGGATGGTCAGGAATGCTGAGTGGGAGCAAATCCCTGCAGCCAGGTTGTCCAAATACTTTTGGCCATGTGTAGTGTAGACCATATATACCTCACATATGATTACAGTAGCTGGTTTTATCTCAACTACTGACTTTTACATTGCTGTAATTTCATTGTAATATATTGACTGGTGAAGATAATCACAGACTCAGTTTGTGTTATGATGCGTAAAGAAAAAAACAGCAAGTACAGGTAGACCATTCAGTGTTTTTTATTATTGTAAATATATGTACAGATTATTTACTTCATATATACATGTGAAGACAAGTTGAGAACATGAACTCATGATTGGCCACTGAGAACATTTGAACACTTATAGTAATAACATGACAAAGGTAAGCTTATATCACAACAACAGGGTTTCTGTGCTGTTACATGGTCGTTGGAGCAGAGTCTGTGGGGAGGAGTCTTGTTGAGCTCCATGTATTTGTTTGACTGGAGGTCGTCGTCATGATCGCAGCTCTCTTGTTCTCATGCCTGAATCAACAAAAGACACTGTTAGTTAAAAAGCAATGGGAATGTGAAGCAGCCACAGTGTTGTGTGAGACGCCTGTCCTGCCCCAACACTGTGTCATGTTGTCAGATGTTTGTACAGTCGACCTTGACTTACTTATTTCTGTTTTTGAGAAGAAATTTTCCGAATGGTGACTCTGGATTCACGCATTTCTCCTGCTTTCCTATGATGCTGTGAGAGAAGAACGAGTCGTGTTAAAGAGAACCCAGTGAATGGCACATAAATGTGAAGTCATTCAGCTCATCTACTCACATAATAATCTCTATTTGTTGGCAGAAGTTGTTTGGGTGGTGTATGACTGGCTCTGACTTGATCTGCCTGATGAACTTATTGTTGACCTCGCCGATATAACCGTTTAAGCACTTGCATTTTCTGGATCTGCTGTCTGGTAGTCCTGTGGGAAGAGGAGACAGGCATTTGAGGTTTAGGTTAAAGGTCAGCTCACTCAGACTGTACTGAAGCCTGGTAACAAAAATACATGGCATTGTGCAAGTTAGGATATAGCTAATGCTATTCCCTATCTTGTTTCCTGATTTTTTTGTACAGATCTAAGGACATATATTTTCTTGTATGCATAATGATATCATTGGCAAAGTGTCATGAACAGATTTTCGTTTTTCTGTGACTAAAATAAAATGTTCTGATTTCAGGAGTTTGAACAACAACACTGCAGAGTCAGGTGTTAATTCTCTGAGAGTTAATCACCACCAGTGACCCTTTGAACATTACACACATTGACATTGTCGGAATAACACACTTGTCACACAAAGATCAGCCACTTTGAGCTGCATTACTGCTTGCACTAGATAAAAAGGAACAGCCAGTGTCTACTATTTGCCATTCTGCAGGTAAGTCCCCATTCACAACCCAACATGAAACAAATCAGATCATGAACATGAAGGATTTACAGGACAATAAAGTTTTCCCATTACCTTGAGCACAGAGGACAAGCAGGAAGCTGAGGAAGGTAATAGCAGATGAGTTCATAGTTGTGGCTGTAGACAGGTTCTGGCTCTCCCTGCAGTATCTCTCTTCAGTCTTTACTCCTGATGACACACAGCACAGGAGGTTTCTGTCTTTTATACACAGAGAGGAAACACTCTGCTTCTGCTATGCAACACTTTCACTTTGCACCAATACTTTCACTTTCTCTGCCCCTTCCCTTTTCTTCTAGTAATCCTGTTTCCCAGAATCAGAGAGAGCTTTTCTCTGGAAAAAGGTTGGTTCACAGAACCATTGTAGTTTGTATTATAAGCTGCACATAAAGCTATGGTGGGGGGTGACCAGTCACAATGAATATGTATTTGTTAAATGAATGAATGATTTATTTTTCCTCATTATTTTCAATGATGGATGAAAATGTAAAAACAAACAAACAAGCAAGCAAACAAATGGGCGAAAACCTAACTGCCTCTGCGGAGGTAAAAAGTCAGCATTGCCTGATTGCGGTATATAACACATGCAGGCTTTACATCACTCCTCTATATATTTTCTGGTTTGGTTGCAAAAAGACGTACATACTGCTGTTTTTAATGTATATTCCCATCTTTGAGATTAGAAAAATAATTCAATTTTAGCTCATCTAGTTGCATAGGTCAGAAGTTACCTACAACCCAGGTTGGAATTAGTGAGGGACAATGCAGGTAAAATAAACCCACGTCCTCAAGATAAAATAATTTAGTCCAAATGAGGTTCAAAGGTTTTTCTTTTAGTGTTATGAGCTAAATGCTAAATGCTTGAGTTGGGTTGAGAAGGCCATAGTATAGATGATGACTATTAGCATTCATGACATTGTGAAAGTCATTAGCTGTGTCAAAACCGAATACGTCCCAGGCTGTCCTGTTTCAAAAGGCTCCTTCAAATGCAGCCGACAAGTGCGTCCTTCCATCCCCAACAAACGAAGGCTCCAAAGGGTGGATCCTTCCTGGCCCTACCTTTCCCAGGATCCATTGCGCTTCAGTGATGAACCGTTTTTCATAGAGGTGATGAAAGCAATTAGACGCCCAATGCTTAAGTGTCAGGCTTCAACTTGCAGACACAGCTAACCATATATATATATAAAAAAAAACAAGGGCCGCTGAAACCTTCTTGTAGTGTCCAACCATTATTGCTGTTTCTAGGTAACCATTTTATTTCAGTTCGGCCTCCATGTTCTGCAGCTCCTGAATGGAGCGACAGCTATTATGTCAACTGCAGACACAGGCTACAGGAAAAAGTATTAGCTTTTAGCTGGCATTGGTTTTTAGAGACCCAGTGCAATGCCTCTGCCCTTTCATGTGGCACATGGTCTTAGACAGTGGCATCAGGGCACCAATACCATAAGACTGCTCTGTTCCCACTTTTCCACAAACATTGTACAGCCACATGTTTTTCAGAGTGAAGCAGCCACCACCTTGTGATGGATATCTGAAAATACAAGACGCTGGAACACCAAATTTGTCTATGTGTGGGGCTTTCTGCAGAAAGGATCAACACAGAGAGTCACAGGGATCTCAGAGTGAAGATGGAGAACAGTCAAATGCAAGGATCTTATATCGGAGAACTAAGGCTGTTTGTCTGAGCCAGTTCAGACTGGTTCTGTAGGCGCAGTTTGTGAAAGGAATCATAACACAGAAATCAAATTTACATATGTTTCCTTAGGAGATAGAGAAGACATAAATTCAGTTCTTTGGAGAGTAAATAACTGATAAAAGAGGTCATAAAGGTTTCAGGTCATAAAGTATTTAAACACGTTATATAGGTTTCAGGTCACAAACAGTTCAGGTCATAAAAGTCTCAAACAGGTATGCAAAGACTTACTTTTCAACTAAAAAATAGGTTTCAACCAGACTTAGTTTTTTTCCACTACAGTTGTTAACCTCAATAAATATAGCTTTACACTTTCAGCTGATGTCTCTTTTTTGAACAGCACGTAGGAGTTACTGCAGTCAGAATAGTGTAAGAAGTGCACTTTGCTACCACACGTGTTCAGCATATTCAAACAAATCATCCAAGTCTTTTTTTTAGATAGATACTGTAAATGTAATGGCTACAAATCAATGTGTACAATCCCTGAAACAGATTCATTAGAGCAGGGGTCCTCAAACGTTTTGGGGCCAGAGAACATTTTTCCAAGACCTCCTCATAATCCCAACGCTGATTTTGCATGTGCTTACTGCCATTTGTACTCAGATGTCAGGAATAATTTGTTTATAATTAACGTTATAAGTCACAATCATATCAGAGTTGCTATTGGCCTAAAGCTAACATAGATGGCAGCAAATGGAACAATATGTTCATTTTGACAAAAATATGAAGGTTTGAACACAGACGAGTTGAACCTCAATGTAAAAGATCAGCAGCAGGTTAGAGGTAAAACATCCATGACTGTCTGGTCTGAAAAAAAGGTTAATTACCTGATTCCCTATTGCAGAAAAAGGAGCTAAATAAAGCTGCTATGGCTGCAACAGCTCCCCTTGTTATTTATTTGAAGGAAAACGTTTCCTTTAACCCAACTACTTACTTTCCTGAATTATCTGATGACTTAAAAAACATACCAACAGCAGTTGAAGGTGCTATATGTACAAGGATTCTTGCTGGTAGCAGGTGGTGGTGATGGTCTCTCTTCATAAGCTTCAACCATCATTGTCTCTACAAGACAAGAGGTTGTAATACGTCCTCTGAGCACAGCTACTTCTTCAGGGCAGACTGGAGACTGGAGTGATTCAATATTGGAGCGTGAACACTAGGTCGGGGCTAGGTGGTTAGCATGCTAACTTCAGTAGGAGTAAAGAAGTGACAGAAAGAGAAGTGAAATGAGAGTTAACATTGGTGCTGTTTTCCTCCACTGGAGTGAAGGAATGAAGCTTGATGCTGAAATGCTAACATTGTTTCTGCTAGAATGGTAAGTAAACAGCTGTTAATGCTAACACGTAGCAATAGAACATCTACAAACAGGTAGACTATTACAAGCTGAATTTCCCCAAGCAGGACAATAAAGTACTGAACTGAAAGATATGCTGTCAATGTTGTCTTTACTTTCACAAAACATGGAATTATTTAAACTGAGCAGTTTAACTGAGTTCAACATGTTTGAAATGTTTGATTCTGCAAACACTTTGTTAATGAGGAAGTTGTGCTTTATAATGTAGATTGGCTAAAAGCTATTAACCCTTAAAAGCATATTAAAGTATTACACACTCAGTATTATTATTTATCTTCAGTTTAAGGGACATTTTTACAAGCTCTGTTTAGTCATGGCTGGTGTTTCTCAACCTCTTTAGTCTGAGTTTGGACTTGGAGACTGCAGCTTTTTATCTGCAAGTCTACAAACTGGGGATATGAAGACTGAAAGACATGTGCATTTATAAAACATCTAATCCTCATTGCACACTGTTGAAAATGAAAACAGGATTTCGTGTTTCCCTGTCAGGACTAGAATTTGAACTATCTTTGCCTGTTATTTAAAATCTTTAACAAAAAACAATATTAATATAAAATGTAAAAAAAATCGGTCTCTGGCCTTTCACCTGTTTCAAGGGAAGTGCAATATTTGAGTACCATGTGAGTGTTTTCCTATTTCTCAAAAGTTTCATTTTAAACAACTCTCAGAATGTCAGTTCAGTTGAAATGTTTATTTTTGCACATAAATTACTACATTTTGTTGCTGAGTTGGAAAACTTTACAAATATTCGTAACCACAGAGCTAATGGTTATTATTAAGTTACTAAAGAATGAAACAAACACGTTCTGAGCTGGAATATGCAGCAGGAGATGATGAAATACAAAAGAAAAACTCATATTTTAACATATTTAATATTTCATTTTACCTCAAATTGTTATGTGATATTATTATTATTATAATTTATTATTATTATTATTATTAATATTATTATTATTATTATTATGTGATAAATTATATTGTCTTATCTTGTCAATTAATATTTCAGCAATTATTTTGATTATAAATATATATAATAAAAGTGAAAATATTCGGATCGAAAAGTCAATTCAACAAGAAATGAGGTTGATGGATGATTTTTTGGGTCAAAGTGAATTTTTTTTAAACTATTAATAAAAATGGCATTTAAAGAGCAATAAATAGTATTGAAATAGAAAAAATAGCAACTTATCAACTATTTATAAAGTAAACATATTTAAAATAATCAGCCCTTACTTACGATATGTAAGGGTATATAAATATGAAATCAATGAAAGGTTAAAACAGTTCATGAGTGGGCGATTTCATAGATTTCATAATTGTACCTGATAATTGCATTGTTTAAAAAAAATTATAATTTAATTGTTTCATGATGATTTTCCATTTGGTGTTTTCTTTATTTAAAATTCTTCTCTCTGCTCAGTGCAGTTGTTTTCACAAATCTTTAAGCATTATTCAGTCAGTATGATTCATCTCTTTCCTTTGTGCATCCTTGAGGAGCCCAGAACTCTTGTTGTTTATCTGTCCTTTCTACCTCTTTACTTCTATAACGTCTTACATGTGCTGTGCACGAGGAGGGCTCTTCAATTTTGTTAATTTCAGCAATGTTGCTGTAATATTAATTTTAGATTAGAGTTAACATGAATGATTGGCTGTCAAAGATATCTCCTATTTTTTTTTCTTACCAAAATGGTTTGAGGATCACACTCTAATTGAATTTAACTCTTACTTGACAAAGGATGGATTTGTGCGTAGTCATCCCTGTTCCCTCAAACAATTTCTGTAGCTGTGGTTAAATGGAGATTGCCTTCATAAAAAGAACAACAGCATCAGTCATTATACAGTCGTTATAATAAGTGCAAGTTCTGTGTGGCGTTCCAAATGGCCATTACAAATCATTTAAAACATGTAACTAGCTATTCTTGACCTGAAAACTTTATAGTGGTTATTATCCTGTTACTGAAATGACCTGAAGGTGCACTCACTCTCTCATCCACACCCTCTCTTCTCCCCGTACACCACCAAAGAGGGAATGGACTGAAGGCAGCCAGGCGTCTGCTTCCATCTTCCTTCACAACATGACAATACGATTGACAATCTTTAGTTCACCACCTCAACCACTAACCAAATCAAATTAATACCACAGAAATAAATGCATGCAAGATTAAGACAAACACAAGCACAGGCCCAAAATTACACAACCAATCCAAAATGAATAGATAAGTAAGTACATAAAAAAATCTAAAGACCTGGTTTGTGAAAGGACATGGTTTGTGTTTGTGTGATGTAAACTCCGTTTTAGACATAAATCAGGTAGAAACTCATTGCTAATATCTTCACCATAATAATTTATGGCAAACCTCTGGCCGACACATTCAGCACAATCAAACACAAAGTTACATTAATATTAATTTGGAGAAGTGTTTTTATTCACATGATGGAAGTCTCCACCAAAATAATGCTCCACTGAAGCTGCAGGCCATAAAACCAGAGGCTGAATGATGCTACAAAGCTCCAGAACACTGAGGGGAACTGCACAGTTGGTGACTATTCTCTCTGGGTTCTTCACTTCTGTCATAATATGTTTATATTCTTTAAATATAAACATGGAAACAGGTTATGTCACTGTGCAGTGCAACCCATGGCTCTGACATGATGTCTATGATGATGTCTTCTGATAGATTTTTCTTATATGTACGTTCTGCCCTACATGCTCCTGTAAAGAGTCCTGTGTGTGTGCTCTTGTGTGTATACGTATGTTGCATAGGAATCAATGCTGAACACCTCCCTGCCTCTGTCTGCATGGGATCCATACCATAATACTCTCGTCCTCCTGCACCTCCGGATCTGAGCATGCAATCTGAGCTCCATTCAAAATGGATCCGGCATCATGGGGGGGAAATGGGAGCGTGTTGCCATAGCAACGGCGCCTGTCGCAGCCGTTCGCATGGTATAGGAAGAGAGGAGTGGTGCAGGCTAATGTACAAGCAGTCTGCAAGGTTCCCTCGCTCTGAGCTGCTCAGCTGTGGTTTGCAGGGAAGCAGAAGCTTTTTGTTGGTCGTCAACAGTCTGAATATCATGAGAGGTCCAACAGATGACACAGGCAGGGGATGCAGAAATGTGAGGCAATGAATTAAAAAGTGAAGGTTTTTCACATTCTGTAGAGTTATTGTGCTGTGCATGCAGTCATGATGACTGACAAGATGTAGGGGCTGAGGTTTCTAAGCTGGAGGTGAAGAAACCCATGTTGGAAGAAACAGGTTCTGCTGATGTTGCCGCTGTTTCTACTGGATCAGATAATAATTTAATTATATAATTTCAGGCTAACACTTTTCTTCTCATACCTTCCAAAAAGAGAATCTCCCATTTTTAGTAGTTTTCAACTCAGTTTAGTTATGCTTATGGTTTTGCTTGTAGTTATAGTCAAGGTTTTAGGATGAGGGTGAATGTTACATTGTCATTAACTCGCTCATTTATTTTTGCATTATTTAGTATCCATTTCCTGTGCATTGACTCCTGTGCAGAAGTAGTTTCCGTAAAAAGCTGGACATTTGTTCGGGACTATTTTTAGTGGTGATTTAATACATATCCAGAGCTCTAGTGAGCATTTCTGGCATTTCTGGTGTGTTTGTGTGTGTCTTTAATAGGTTTAATCAGACAATAACTTATGCTCTGTTGTACAGAGTACTAAGATAAATCAGACTGTGACATACACAATACTTATTGTTGGGTTGTTGTAGTCGATTTTTGTGGTTTCTTTATCAGAAAAACACATGTAGAAAATCATCACAGTATCAGACTAGCGAGTAAAGTCCTCTTCTCAGGTTTTCCACGCAGCATGTGCATCCATATTTTACACAACATCAGCAGCTGTATTGATATTAAGTGTCATTTCATCTTGCTCACCATTGTTTCTCACCTCCAACCTTCCTCATCGCCTTTTTCCCTCTGTCACTGATACGTATCTGCTTTTAAAAGCTGCCATTACAGCAGGATATTAACATGTGACAGTCAAGTGTACAGTGCTTAAACACACACACACACACACACACACACACACACACACACACACACACACACACACACACACACACACACACACACACACACACCCATGCATCAACGCGCATACTAAGAACATGCATAGATTAGCATTACACCTATTCCTCACATCTTCAGTTTCGATTTTCCTTCATGTGCTTTGTGTTGCACTCTTGTACATCCACAGACATGACACATAATATATATTATAGAGTAAGTGGCAGACTTAGGCCACAGGGACAGTCGTGGCTTTCGCTTGAATACCTGCTCCAGTGAGTGTTGATCCATCTCATGACATTGCTTGACATTGACTGATTATTTATTTCCAGTAGAACTGATGAAGTGATGAGATGGTTTGATGAGATTCAGTATGAATAAAGCTAAATGTATTTGTTTTCAATGTCAGTGTGTTGGATTTCACTGCAGACTGTTCATTATATCTCTCTCCAGTTGTTTAACTTGGCACTAGGGCACCTAAAACGATTCCTTCCTTCACCCGCTGTCATCATCTGTTGTAGGTGGGCTAACCTGCTAGCTACTGGCGCGGCTGTGGCTGAGGGATAGAACGGTCGTCCTCCAACCTTAAGGTCGGCAGTTCAATCTCCAGTCTTCCCCATCTGCATGCCGAAGTGTCCTTGGGCAAGATGCTGAACCCCGAATTGCCCCTCATAGAACAAAAAAGTGCTGCTAATAGATGCACTGTATGAATGTGTGTGTGAATGGGTGAATGTAAAACTGTACTGTAAAGAGCTTTGAGTGGTCATCAGCTAAGCGCTATATAAATACAAAACATTTACCATTTACTGCACCCCCTGCACATACATCTATGATGCCTAATGCCTTGTGCTGTTTTCAGTTGCAGAAGGATGCTGGTTTAGTGTGGATACAGCACTTGTTTTAACTGCTTATTGTTACTGTTGGCTAACAACACAGTGACTGACAGTAAACACCACTCTGGCTCCATTTGAATGATTGAATTGTATTTAGCTTTATTCTTTTCTGCTGAGCAGACTTCACTGTGGGAAAGTTTAGTGTAGCTACTGGATGATGTAACTGACTATCTCTCTGACTGGAGGCAGGGTAGGAAGAAGATCATCTCATTTCAGTGAAGACCATCCTTTTGTGGCAGCAGTCCTTCTGTTTCATCAACCAACTCGAAGCTATCAACATGTACACAAATGTGCCGAATAACCATTCTCCTGTAATGTTGTGTTAGAATACAGGTTAAGAATAACTGCAGATGTTTGTCACAAGGAGTTCGTTTGTAGAAGGAGGCAAAACAAAGTGCTCCTCATGTATATTTTATCAGCTATTTCTTATTTTAGTTTCTTTATTTGTTTCTATCTGATTTGCTCTCTTTCATTGTGAAGCACTCTGTGACTATTGTCTGTGGAAGGTGCTTTATATAATGGACATTGGTAGTTTGCAATGCAAACATTATGAGCCACTATCAAATAATTTTGTTGTCTGACAATAATTTAACAAATAATTTTGTTTTTTGTGCATAGATTAAGACCCAGTGTAGTTGATGGTGGAGACTGAAAAAATATAGAATTTGTAGTGTTGGAACAGAGAACAACTTACAGACACCTCATGGTTATCTTTGGCTAGTAGTATTGATTTTTTTAAATCAGTGATGAAGATTGATTTAAATCTTTGGCATGGCTACTCACCAACAGCGCAAGCAGTTTATGGTCATCTCCCAGAGTTCCTTGCAGGATGTGACTCACAGTTTATTGGACGACTAAAACAGCAGTAGCCGTGATATCATTTGTCCGCAGATGGGTTTCGGACCAATGTCATCATTAAGGCTAGATACATACTACTACATTTTGGTTTAACAATGCATCACCTTTGTTACATTTACATGCAAGTGTCCACACTACTCTAGAGCTTTCTAACCCATACAAACAGAAGAGTTTGAAAATGGTGCAGTTTCAGTTTGAAAGCTCCAGGAATGTGTCTTTGTGTGGAAAGGTAGACACTGAGGCACTGAAACATAGATGTCCACATTCACATTTTGATTGGGTAGGTTCTCATCAGTCATGGCTCGACTACCAGTGGTGAGAGAGGAGAGAGAGACCAGGGACCATCCTGTTTCAACTCTGACAGACTGGTTGTTATAATGAGAATAATAGGAGCAATAACCATAGATGTGAACTGTTATTAATGATAACAGAACCATTTAATATAATAACAATAGTTATAATAATTGTTGTAGTTGTAACCAAGCAACTAATTGAAAATAGACAATCTGCTTCCAGTTACACTGACACACACACACAAATGAAGTCTGAGAAGGAAAACAGAAATTGACACCATACCAAAAATACGAAAGAAAACACTTAAGTAAGACAATACAAGCTGTGACCATTATAATGCTATTTATTTTACTTTGTGTTTAACATTGTTAATTTTTGGGTTGCACTTTATGTTGCGATTCCACATTTGCATTTTAGAAAAAAGACAAAACTAATGGCAGACACCTCTCCATTAATGTTAGACACCGTCTTATCTCATCAATGTTGAATTTGATTTGATTTGATTGATTGATTGACTTTTATTTTCTCTTGTAAAAGTGAAACATACTGTTTGAGGATACAGTTAATACAGTGATCTGCATATGTGCTGCGGTAGAATTGAAGCTATAGCAACAACATCTTAGCCAAGGACCAGTCCAGTGCCAAATGATTGCTTACGCACTTTTAGAGGCTTCCCCAAGTTGTTCAGCACATACAGAGATGTAAATATATTCACTCTGTGTGTGCGCTGAGATCCTTGGGTCAATCTACCCCTACCTCCCCCAAAGCACAGCTCAAGCCCCCCCCTCCCTGGAAAATGCAAAACATCCACACTGAGTCATATCCGTAGGCCTGCATCTGCTCACAGGGATCTGCTGACTCGATGGACGGCTTGGAGGGGCAGCGACGGGGGGATGGTGGTGGTAGGATGCATTTAATTGATTACCCACTTGGAAGGGTGGAGGAGGGGACGGATGAAACACAAACACACATGCAGATCTTTCCTCAAACCATCTGCCTGGGGGTCCACATCCCACCACCAAACCAAAGGATGAGGGGAAGGTCTCTCTGTGACCTATAGGCTCAGAGAGCAGTATGGAGTGGATAGATGAATGAATGTTCCCACAGCTGTGATTTCAGTGCATTGGCAACACAGCATTCTGGTCAACTTTCCATGTATTTGCCATCAGCCCAACAACTGGGATAGATGAGTGAATGAAGGGACTGACGCTGTATTATTTCATGTCGTCTACTGCCATCTGGAGACCAAAATTGGGAACAGTGTCGAGGCTGCTTATTTTTCAGGTCATTGAGGACTGGCTGATCAGCTTGTGTCTCACAGATAAGCACAAGGCATCTGTATAGTGACACACAGGGTTGTTTTAGGTTGACTCCAATGTTGACCCACTGCACCTTCAACAATCTTAGATGCGTTGTGCTTAAACATTTAAAGTGTTGCATTGTATTTTTGTAATTGATTTTATTTGATTGTGTTAGAGTTCTATCATGGATAATATTTTATTTATTATCAGCCATATCATGGGTTTGTAGTACAGTAATTTTTCATGGTATGTATAATGCACATGAATATATTTGGAATTCTATAAAACAGGTCAGTTTATTTCAGGTTGCCTTAAGCAGCTGTACAGATGGAACCTTTGCTGAAATAAACACCAATACTTATGTTGTTGATATTCTGATTTATTTTGAGATTTTCACACAGCACTGACAAGCCAAAGAATATACGACTGAACACTCTATAAAGGAATCGACAGTGCAGATTAAGGGTTGGGATTAGAATGTCAGGTATGCAGTACCCTATAAATCTCAAATATACTTGCACAGGAAGTGCAAGTATATCGAAGTGTGATAGATGTCAGACAGTGTATATATACCATATATCTGATACATACATACTTACAGTTCAACAACCAAACACCTCACCCACACCCACACCACACCTTCACCCAAACCCCCAAATTAACACATACAAATAAAATGAAAGAAAATAAAGAGAAAATTCCTTTTTAGTTGAGGATCACATTGGAATAGATGAATGCTCTTCAGTTTAACAACAGCTTGTATTAACGCACATCAATCATGTGGATACTACAGCAAGCCACAGAGCATCTCTTGTGTTTCACTTATATGGTTTAAGTCTGTTAAATCATTTTAAAGTTAATACAATCAAAGTTAAAAGTCTAAAAAATCCCATTTTAAATGTGACATAAGCAACAATAATCACAACTTAGCCTGAAATACACTTATCCAATCGCAGAACAGCATTTAGGATTTCTCTGATTACACATCTAGATTTCTTGATGGCATGTATGATTGTTGTAGCGATCTGAATAACCAATGGAAGACAAAATATTTTACCATGGAATTCACTTTTTCAGACATACTTTAAAACAGGCTATCTAAAACACATGTGAAATACATAGGATAAGATATGCTTGCTGTAATCTTTGGGTTATATAGCAAGTTGCAACTCTTACATTTTCATGTGAATACTAAATTCCAATCTATGATAAGATATAGCTTTAAATCCCAAACAATATAAATTTACCAAACCCCCAAAAACATCCTTAAAATGAATACCGAGAGGTGTCTACACGAACGTCATGACAGGTATGTAGACCTCTGTAGTTTTCCTGACTTCTTTGCCAGCCATATTGTCAGGTGTCAATATCCCACTGTAAAAAGAACACAAGTACATTTTTCACTTAGATCAACTGCTAACCATAATAACGTAGACCATTCACTGTAAGTCATCTCTTGTGTGTACGTTTTAGTGAATAAACAAAAACAAAGTAAAACTTGCACATTTATGCCACTTTGTGCCAGAGTGGGATCTTTGTCAGGTTTTTTACACATTTTAGTAAATACCAAAAAAATATAGGAACATTTTGCTGCCCAAGATTATCCATAATTTTTCTCTTGGGAAATAAATCATCTTATTTTTTTCTCCTGAACTTCCCTTTGTAGGAGAAATGAGGAGCAAGAGACAAGCTCTATTTGAGATGAATCATCATGACCAGGAATTCTTACACTGTGTTCATTGGCTTCTTTGATTTGAATTTGATCACTGAAACAAATTCCAGAAGTTGTGTAGGCTCATGTGTAAGCCAGTCACATTGTGTATTGGTTCTCACTGACACAAATAAAGATTAATGGGGGGAGACAGAAGTCGGATCATTAAAGATATGGAATAAGGATCAGGTTGAGACAAGAGGAAGACCATTTCTCAGGAGCTACATACATACAAGTATGAGGAAATAGTCTAAATCTCATATTGATCTTAAATTGGGCTCGGAGCAAAGGATAGACAAAGAATAGATCATATTTGAAAATGTTCTATCCTCTTGGAATAAGTATTCTAAAAACATGGCCTTTTGTCATCCTTGAATTAAACTACATTATCAATCTGACTACACACTGCTCCTTTGATCCACATGGCAACTATCCTTTATGATTTGGTGCCATGCAGATAGGGTGCCAAGCATGTGTTGCTGATGCTGTTTGAAGGAAATGAAGTAAGCACATGTTCAGCTGACACTCAGATGCCTGGTTAGTCGAGAGAGGTTACATTTAAAAGTTAAGTTAAAATTTATGATCTGATCATAACTTTGATCACCAATTTGCGTCTCTTCCCACAGGTATGGCTACAGCATGGGATGCAAAGCTGCTCTGTGAACACGTGCCTCTTTTACATTTACCATCCAACCAGACTCCCTTATCAAACACTCTAGATTAAATGTCATATTACCTTTGCATTAGAGGAGTTTGGAGACTTGCTTCCTGTGTGGGTCAGTTTGATTCTCGAAGCCCTTGTTGTCGATCCATGCAGTTAGGGTGTCAAGATCAGCCTTTGTCATGACAGCCTTGTCTTGAAGATGGTTGAACCATTTGTTGACCAAATCTTTAGAATGTTGCTCAAAGTTTTTTTTGAAAATGGCAAGCCTGGTTTTACTCACTCGGTTGTTCTGAAAGTCTCTGTAGTTCTTGGCACTATTGAACTTGAATCTGGGTATTGCACCTAGAATGGTCAGTTTTAGGGCACTCACAACATTATCCTGGCTGATTGTGCGAGCCAATAGTTCCCTGAATTGTTTTGTTGTTGTCCTGGGAAACTCACGTTGTATTTCTGTTGGCACATAAATAGTTGGAAGTCCAAGGCCTTTATAATTTTCAGCAGTTGACTTTGGTGCCACTTCAAGCATGGCTTTGGCTAATTTGCTATTCTGATTCAATTCTCCAGCTTGCGATATACTACTCACTGGTGGTTGGTGAGCTGCTTTGATGAACTGTCCAGTGCTTGGCTTGCTGTTTACATGTTTTACCCAGTCGTTGTACTTTTTCACTTTTCCATCCTTGATCACCTTTTTGTTTTCTTTTACTGTCTTTTTTAGTCCAGCTTCCTTTGCCATATACCAGTCCCCTCCTCTGATTTCATCCGTCCTCTCTTTGTACTTGATGAAAGGCTCCCATCGATCCGAGTGTTTCACTAGAGTGTCGGCCTCCAAAGATCGGAGACGGCCTGCTTCCAAGGCAATCTCTTCTTTGGTGGCCTTTGGTTTCATGCCTTGTGCCAAAGCATGAAACAGGCTGCTCTTTTCTTTGCTGGTTACTTTCACTGTCTTATTATTGATGGACACATCATAATGGCCGTCTGGGTGTTGTGAACTCTTTGGTGTGTAAATCAGTGTCACTGTTTGACTGGCAGATTTGGTGCTCGGGCTCAGCTCCTGCATTTTGGTAAGCTTGCCATGGCTGTCCTGTGTTAGGATGACAACCTTAGTGCCAGTGGTTTCTGATAGGACTCTGATATCAAGAATAGTAGTGGCTGTCGAGGAGTCCTTGATCTTTTCAGCATGAGACTCTGAGTGTTTACCAGACTCTCTGTCCTGTTTACGTTTTGAATTCACGTCTACTGACATGTATGAGATGTATCTGTTGTTTTGTCCAGCCCTGAGTTTGTCCTCTGTTTTTTCACTCTTCAAGCCAGTTCTTACATAACCACCTATGACATTATTCACTTGGCCTACAGCCTTGGAAACAAAGTGACTGGAGAACTTTTGGTGGAACACTTCTACCAAAGCATCTGCTAATAAAGCACTGGTTTCGTTGACTAAATCCTGCTTGAAGTCTTTCAGGATCTTCATTTCTGAAGCAGACAGATCATTTCGTTTCACTTTCTCTGTCAATTTGTTATTCTCTTTAAATATATTCAGCTCTTTGTGAAGGTTGGAGAAAAACTGGCTTGAAAGCCTGAGCACTGCACTGGTGGCATCTGCTGCCAGTGAGGCCATGTGAATGCCTTGAATGACTTTCAGAACTGCAAGTGTTTTGCCTTTGGCCTCTGATGCTGCACTGTCAATCACCTTGGCGATGGATGAGTTCAGCTTGTTCTGCCATTCGAGGTCAGCGTAGAATGGCTGTAAGGCTGTTTTGCTTATCTGCTTGAAAATACCCAGAAGTTTGCTCTTTCTGTTCTTATCCTGCAGGAGATCAGACATTTGTTTTTCATCCTCAAGGTGAGAGAGCAAAATGGAGTCTACCAATCCAGCCAAAGGATCCTTTTCCATGTTGGTTTTTACATCATTTGCAATATCCTTTGTCATCTCATTCTTAATGCCTTTCAGTATTCCTTGCAATACAGCATCTTCTGCCTTCCCAAATGCATAGCTAATGATTTCTTCTGCCATTTTCTTTGCTGTTTGTTTCACTGCATTCTTCATGTTTGTCTTTGTAACAATGCTAAGGCCTTCTTTAACCTGTTTGGAGAAAAACTTTGGTAATGACTTAAGTTTTTTTCCTAGTCCCTTGACCAACATTTTAGCAGCTTTGAAGCCCTTTGTTATCAGCTTTCCAACCCCAAACCCAATGAGAGAAATACCAATAGATATTGCTTTTTCTATACCCCATGATTGCCAACTGAATTCTCCTGTAATCATGGACTCAATGCCAGTGATGCAGTCTGATATTCCCTCAACGATCAGCCCCATGCCGACTTGAGCTAATGTTCCAAACGTAAAGGCAGTGAGCAGTGCCCCTCCAACAATCTGCAGAATTCCGAGACAGAACACCAGCAGAGCTTCCCATGGGAACCGAGGCTGCTCTTCCACGGAAAACACATATTCCAGACCTTTACTGTACAGATTGTAGGCCTCTATTTGGAGATCTTCATCTGTGCTTGACACCAGGGAGAACATGCGTAATTTCTTGGTTGTTGCATCCCTTCCTTTGTCTTTTATTTCCTTTAGCTTCTCGATAGCCTCACTAATGTTTTTATCAAAGTAGCTGAACAAGTTGCACTTGGTTGTTAACTGTTTTTCAAGGCTGGTTGGTTGTTCACAGCTTTTTAATTCAGCAGAGGATATTTTTACAAACTGCAGGCAGACCAAGCATTCCTCATTGAGGTACTTCAGAGACTCCTGTGCTTTCTTGAGATCATTGCTGGCCGTAGTCAGGTAATCTCCCTTCTGCTGTTTTATAGAGCAGTATGCATGATTGTAAAAAGCTATGGCAGCCCAACTTTCATCTTGTCCCATTGCTTTTTCAAATAGCTTCATGCTGACATCCCATTTTTTTTCGCCCAGTGCAAGATTCCCAAACTTGATGTAGTGGTAAATGCTGGAGCATGGTGAAGTCTGACTTTGAGACAGACTTTGTGCAAGGGACAAATCAGCTTTCAAGCTCTTTTCCAATTCATTTCTTTTTAAGTTGTCAATTTCCTCTGATTTAGTTTGCAACCAAATCCCCCAGAACTCATTCATGACGGCAACAACAACTCTTTCCTCATCTCCATCGGTGTTCCTGTAAATTCCGTGGAGGGTCTTGCAGTACTCTGCGAAAAGGTCCTCCCGCAGTTTCATCTCAGTTACATCAGCCATCATGTCATTTGTCCTTTCTGCTGCAAGTCTATTCCTTGTTTCCTTTGCCTCCTCCAGAGAAGACACTGTCTTGAGGCACTCCTGTAGATGATCAGTGGTCATGATTATCTGTGCAGATCCAGGTTTACCCTTGCGTGCAGTTCGGCCAAATGCCTGGAGTTCCACTCTTGTGTTCTCAGAAAGGAAGGAAAGGACCACAAATAATCCCCCATTTTTGTTCACCTTTTCAGACACTTTGATGTCGGTGCCACGCCCAGCCAGGTTTGTGGCAACAATGACATCCCCAGGATCCAGTTTCTTATCTATTTTGCTCAAACTGTATTTGTCACTCCGGCTGTAGAGAATGATTTGACCTGGGATGACACTTTTTAGTGTTTCATAGAGCTCTTTGGCTTTGGTAATAGTTTCACAGATCACCAAGGCTGCTCTCCCCTCTCTGTATGAATTTGGGCAAATTTGATCCATAACCACATGGGTAATTTTAGATTTCCACTCTTCAGCTGAAGTCTCCAGATTGCCCTTGACCTCAAATAATTTCCTCCGGTTGAAAGTTGGCATTTTACAGGCTGAGAGATTGGGATATAGATCCTGCAAAAACAGCATGTCAGTTTCACTCCCCAGTGTCCCCGTGGTCCCATATATTTTCCCATTGTATTTTTCAAAAAAGGAAAGGTTAGAGATAAAGTTTGTCACTGTTGAAATCGTGCTCATTTTGATTTGGTGTTTGATCTCAACAAACTGCTGCAGGCCGTCACCCCATTTCTTATTTAGTTCCACAATACCCGTGGATCTGTAGTCAACGGGACAGACACAGTCATTTTCCACAACATACTCTCGTCCTTGCCTCAGTCTCTTTGCCAGAAAGGCATTCTGAACCCAAACTGGCAATTTACTCTCTATCAGATTTTTCAAGAATCCAGGGATGCTGATTTTCCCTGTATTGTTTGTGCATGGGGTGTACTGAATCTTTCCTAAGATGAATTCTGTGATGGGATTGGCAAGAACTTCCTCAGAATCATAAAGAGCAGAACACAAGCCATCATCCAAAACAAGAAATGTAAGTTCTGGAATGTCTGGGTTGTTGTACGGTGTGGCCTTTCTAAGAGAGAGCAATCCATTATCATCTAACGTGTACACAGTGAAACCATAGGGGACATACTGCTCAATCTTTTGGAAAAAATCTATCACGTCATCCAGACTCACATTTTTCAGTTTCCTGAGAAGTTCATCTTTTTCGCTATTGTAGATTTCCTCTGTAAATCCCTTAGGCACAATCCCTGACTCTTCAGCAATATGTAAAACGTCCATGGGGTCATTTATTCCATCCATGTCAATTGAGTCAAATATGCTCTTGTAGAATGAAGAAGGGGGACCCTGTACGAATGTGATGTGTCCTGTGGACAAGAAGCCATACTGGCTGGCATGGCCCCAGATCATGGCCAGGATAACATTCAGGTGCTGCATGGAGACCATGGGGCTGGAGAGATATGTCAGCTGCACTCCCTGATCCAACAGCAGTGAGTCCACTTCATCGATGATGATACACTGATAGCTGCGATCTGTTCTCACATCCTTCATCTCAAATATCTGGCGAAGGTGATCTGCAGCAAAGGTTTCAATTGTTCCATAGACCACGTCCTTCTGGTAGCATTTTTTTCTATCTTCATCTTTAGTCTTGTTTGTGTTTGTGTCAGCCGTGATGTCAAAGTACTTGTAGAAGTTTGTCCATTCTTCTGCATCTCTTTGACATAACACAGATGAGCTGGACACCACATCAACCTTTTCTCCCCGGAATACACGCAGCGCTGCAAACATTGCTATGACGGATGACTTCCCCTCTCCAGTTCCCATCTCCAGAAGCTTTCCAGTGTCAGACAAGGCCAAGAAGCACCAGCTTGTCATCTGAGTGGCTCTGGGCCACCACTTTTCTTCAGCATTGCACACATGTACAGCATTGCATAAGACTGCCAGGATCTCCTGCAAGTCTTCTGTGTTTGTGCTATGACTCAGCTTCTTAGCTTGCTTTAGATTAGTGTGTTTTTTGATTTCACCAGATTTAATCATGTTTTGAACCCCCTTTACTATAGAATAAGATTTCTCCAGGGTTTTTTCGTCAATGTTTTTCATCTGCCGTATTTCATCAAAAAGACACTCGAGGCTTTTTATTTCCTCATCTTCAAAGCCTCTTTCCAAATGCTGCATCACTTTCTTAGTATCAAGCATGCTCAAGAGCTCAAGGAGAGACTGATTCTTCTCATCTGTCCACCTAGAAGACACTTGATATGTTTCTATCAGATGTAAAATCTTCATGATAGAAATACAGTCTTTATCGTGATGGTGGTCAGTTAATGTTACAAGGAGGGCTACAACTTCCTCTGGTGACCATCTTTTTTGTGCTGTAAGATTTGACACCATCTGGAATTGCCCTGCATGGGAAAATAGAATCTCCAAACACAAGTTGCCAACCAGGGATGCCCCTTGTTTCTCACATTCCGTTTCTCCACTAAACTCTTGGAGGAGTTTCTCAAGAATGGACAGGATGTAGACCTTATTGGAAGGCAAATCTTTTCCAGTGCATTTTTGTGAAATGGCTATGACTTTACTGTCTTCATCTGTGCGTTTGTTAAGGTGAGAATGGAGGACCTGAAAAAGAGCCTTGATAAATCTGTCTCTCAGTTCCATCTCCTCACTGTAAAAAGTACCCATAAGGCTTTGCAGAGTCTCTGCAGCAAACACCAAAGCATCATTTTCCTTGAGCACTGAGAGTTCCAGATTATGGGAAGCACTGAGGCATCTCTCTTCAATGAGAAATCCTCGACTAAGGAGAGGGCTCCCCCCTTCCATTCCCTTCAAGCCACATTGAAGGTAATCAGACACAAAGTCATCCATTGTACCATACACAATGTCGGCTTCATAGACAACCATCAATGATGTGTTATCTTTCCTCAAGTTTGTGTTGAGTGAAATCCCCAGGTGCTTGTAGAAGTCAGACCACTCTTTAGTTTGATTGAGTGAGTGAATGTTAGAGCTCAACACAATGTCCACTTTCTTTCCCATGAGGACTTTTGTGGCTGCAAACATGGCTGTGACACATGGGTCCAACTTCACACCAACAAATCCTAGTGTTGCGGTCTTCTCAGTCAGCACCAGCACACACCACCTCAGCATCTGCAGCACTGTTGGCCACCAGCCTTTGGTGTCAGACATTGCTTTGCACAGCTGAGAGAGTGAGTTTTGGATTTCATTTGCAGTCAGGTTTCCACTTTTAAAGGAATCTCTCATAAAAGGTTCACCTTTTGGGGCATTTTCTGAATATTTTAGGACACCATTGGTAATGTTTTTCATCATGGTGACAACAGAATCATCTAAGTTATTGAGTGCTTTTAATTCTGCTAGAGCTGAATCTAGACTGCTCTCATCTTGTTTTCTGAGAGTCTTACAGAAGTCAAGTAGGAATCTCTCAGGGCCAAGGACGTCCAGAGCTTGGGTGAGGGAGTGTCCGGAGTCATCTGTCCACTCTGGTGATAGGTCATACACTTGTACTAATGTGAGCACTTCAGTGATGGGAGCATCCTCTTTATATTTCTCTGACAGCACTTTGAGCAGAGTCACTGCCTCAGTTGGTGTCCATTTGTTTGTTTGCACAATTCTGAGGAGTATTTCATTGAATCCTACATGTCTCTCCTTGCCATTTAGATGTGTGAGTGTGGATAGGAGAAGCTCCAAGCACTGGATCTCCATCTTCAAAATGAACGTGGATGCTCTTCCAACTGCACTCTGTAGTGATGTTGTGAGTGTGCCCAAGAATTCTATAAGAAAGAGATCTTCAGCTGTGAGGTCCTGCTCAGCCCATTGTTTAGCTATGAAAGCTGCATCACAGCTGCCAGGGTCAGTGAAGAAGTGCATCAGGTTCAGGTACAGGGCTTGAGTCAGCAGGAAACTCTCAGAGACATTGCATGCTGATTGGCTGATGTGGCTCACCAGGGACTGCACATGATTGGAGATGCCCTTCAGGGAAACTCCCTCAGATATCTCCAGGGACAGGGCACACAGCTCTGTGATTAACACCTGGGCATGCTGCAGAGTGCTCAGAGATGGAGGAGCACTGATCCATTCATCAAACAGGAGTTTGTCCAGGGCTGACAGGATGCTGCCCAGCTGGTCAGCACTCAGCTGAACCAGACTGAGGTCTGACACCGGGATGCTGCATTTTGATGAAAGAGTTTCCAGAAGATCATCATAATCAGATATGTACTTTGCATCAAACTCATCCAGATGGCTTATTAGAACGCGTCGCTTGGACACAAGTTCCTCTTTTATGGTGCTCTCTTCATGCTCTTCCGCTTGCCTTTGTGATTCCTCAAGCCTTTGATTCAGTTCTTCTTGTCTCCTCTTTTCAGCCTCTTGAGCCTTTCTCTTTCTCTCCTTTTCTTGTCTCTGATGCTCTCTCTTTCTCTCCTCTTCTTTTCTCTGCTCCTCTCTCTGTCTCTCCTCTTCTTGTCTCTGATGCTCTCTCTTTCTCTCCTCTTCTTTTCTCTGCTCCTCCCTCTGTCTCTCCTCTTCTTGTCTCTGATGCTCTCTCTTTCTCTCCTCTTCTTTTCTCTGCTCCTCTCTCTTTCTCTCTTCTTCTCTCCTCCTCTCCTCCTCTCTATTCCTTTGTTCCTCTTCTTCAATTTTCTTTTCAAAACAATGTTGGCAATGGTATAGATTATAACCGACTGGTCTGTAGTATTCGCCTCCATTGAAGACATGAACATATTGGCCATGGAGAGTATCTTGGTACAAATCGTCGAAAGAATGGCACGGAGGCAAGACTTTATCACATACACAGCATCTCAGGCTGTTGCCCATGTTACTCTCTGATGGTACGTTCCCCATTTTTAATTAATTTCTCAGTAGCTAAGCAATGAAGTGTGACCAGATAAGTCCTGAAAGATAAAAGAAATACACAAACACATACAATTTAATGACTACCAATAAGTATTTATACAAAATTGAACTTAATGACATTATTATCTACCTTCTAATTCTACAAACGTCTGCCTGTCTGTCTGAATGTGGAATGTATATCTCACAAACCATTCATCTTATCAACTTCACACTTGGTATGTGTGTTGTTATTGTCCTAGGGAAGGGCAGTGTCGAATTTATGCAGACACATTATGTTCAATTTCAATAAAAATGTAATAAACAGGTGACCAGTGCACTGTAGCAGTCAGTGGGGACAGGGCAGTGGGCCTGAGTCTGAGGACCGAGTTGAACATGTCCTCTTTTACGTCCTCAGATCAAATTCAACAGCAGTTGGCAAATGGGATAAATTGTGGGTCTAAATTGCTACCAGATTATTTGATAATTTTTTTTCATCATTCACAAACCATTTCACCATTTCAAACCATTCAGTTTCATTTTTTGAAAAACATTGACTATCAAATCTTCCTTGCAGATAAACCAGGTAGGATGAACACACAGTTTTTTAAAACTTCACTCTGTCCCATAGACTGCTTATAAAAAGCTATGCACAAGCCATCCAGCACACAAACATTAAAAAGTAACAGGATCATGTTTGAGGAGGACTCACTAATGACGAGGAACAGACCAAGTACACAGCCCATTCCAAACAGGATTAAAACAGGTACTGCGTTAGTAATGGTGAAACGTGCAGCATCGAGCACTCTTATAAAGAGCGACTTCCCTTTATCATTAATTTTCAAGAATATTCTCCATTTCTAATCCAGCCAAGAGATTGGAAAAGTTTTCCCAGCCTTTGAGTGTTATTGCTAACGGACACGCCCCCTTCAAATGTCTTATTTAAAACAGATACAGTCTGCCAACAGAGACAAAGCCATGTCCAGGGCTAGATCCAGTGCCACCCCTGAGGACTGGTTAGCGTTCATACAACAAAGAAACATCTGCACTACTATGATCAGAAAAGCTTTATAAACTGAGTGTCAAGCTCAGATTGTCCTCTTCACCGTCCCTACCGATTGCACCAGTAGATGGTAGCAGTGCATCAGGACCAACAGTCAAACATTCACCACAACGGACCGGTAATAAAAGTATCATGGTCAAGAAAACAAATACAGATATAGAAGTAACATGAGGATAAAATGTACCGTAAAAGTTTACTGTTACACAGTCAAACCTCCTGAGGACATTGACTAAGGGAGACCTGCTGGGTCAGAATCATCTCGACCAACACGACACTAACAATGTTTTTATTTGTGGCTTCATCTGCTGCTGTTTTAAATATTGTAGGTACGTTTTTTTTTTTTGTGATGATTTCATATCTATTGTATATTTAGTGTTAATTTTTATGCCTGCAGCAATTGATTGATGCTGGTTGTGTTTAGTGTATTCATATGAACTGTGTGTTAATGCCTGCAAACCCATTCTCCCTCAGTGTAATATCAAAATTGAAGAGAGTTGTATTTATTCTTCACACTTGATACTGATACTGCAGTTAAAATATGGACCCAGCCAAGAGTCACGCCTTCTGGGTTAGGGTTAGGGTTAGGGACATCTTTTATTCAGTAAAATCCTTTATTTAGTAAAATATAACTACTTTAAAAATCGTACTCAGACTATGATTAAATACGCAAGTATCCTACAAGTAGGATAGCAGTAAAAATATTTATTTACAGTTACATTATGACAGTCAAGATATTTGATATAGTTATCATATGATAGTAAAATACTTGATGTAGTTTAAGAACCACTGTATTAGTGTTTAATGTGCTTATCAAGTATCAAGCAAAATCATTGCATGCAGTTAACCATTCAAAGTAAATGTATTTGATGTAGCTGCAGTATGACAGTAAAAGTACTTTAGCAATTTAAGTATGATGAGATAAGTAAGCTCCTTTATGTAGTTAAAAAAGAACAGCAAAAGTATTTCATGTGGTTAGAATATCACAGTAAAATAATTTAATGAAGCTAAAATATGACAATAAAAGTATTTTGTAAAGTAAAAATATATATATTTTTAAATGACAATAAAAGTTTATTTAATGTTTGGCAATAATAATATTTAATCTACTTAAATGATCAAAGTGAATGTATTTAATGTAGTTAAAATATGACAGTAATGGTACAAGATTTTCTTAGAATATTAGAGTAAAGGTATTTAATGTTGCTAAAATAGACAGTATTTTATGGAGTGAAAATATTACGATAAAGTATTTAATGTAGTTTGATGAACACAATAACATTAAACAGTGTTTAATGTAACTAAATATCACAGTTAAGGTCCTAAACATAGGTAAAATATTAAAGTAAATATAATTTATGTGGTTAAAATATCACAGTATAAGTATTTCATGTATTTAGAGCAGGGGTTCCCAAACTTTTCAGCCGGCGACCCCCAAAATAACGGTACCAGAGACTAGCGACCCCCACCTCCCCTGGATGTGGTATATAATGTTGCGCACAGCCACGCACACGCACTATTAGGCCTATGCAAACACGGGCATTAATACAACACAAAAGAACAACAGCCTTACAGCCATGACATTATTATTTTTGCAATTTAAGAAATAGAATATAACCAGAATACAGGAAAACTCCCTGTATAAACAGCAGGGCTGAGTGAGCATATACTGTAAGTATAAAAAAGTGCGCAGGTGATGTATGTGCGCGTCTGTATGCAAAACGAGCAGCAGACACCTTAGTGCTGCCATGTGCAAAAACTTTAGAGTTATTTATTTTAGCCTAAACATTACTTTCATTTATTAAACTCACTAATGAGATAGGTGGGCAATATGCATGGAGCAGAGCAAGTTCATCCTCGGCTTTATTTTGGAGACGGCGACTCGGAGATCATTCTCCACGTTTAGCTGCGATCTGTATTTATTCTTTATGTATGTCAGGGCTGAGAAAGTCTTTTCGCACAAGTACGCCAGCCTTGTTAACCAGTCAGGGTCAGTGAGGTGGTCAGCGAGCTGGGATCCATGCTCCATCAGAAATTTGCGCACCTCGTCCCGCAGTTCATACAGGCGGCTCAGCACATTTCCCCGCAAGAGCAAGTCTGATATTGAGTGGACGTGTTTTTATGTAGTTGACCATTTGTATCGCAATGTCAAGAACATGTTTAAGCTCTGGTTCAAGTGTTTTGCTTGCAAGAGATTATCTGTGAATAATACAGTTTTTGAAATTTACGTGCGGCGCCACTTATAAGACTCTCGCTTTCAGTCCTTTCTTTTCCCAGCATCGCTCCAGCCCTGTCCCTACACACACCAATACAGTTTTCCGAAGATAGTCCCTCTTCTTTTAGTTTTGTAAAAATGTCCACACCTGTGCACGTCCACTCCAGCGCGGAGCAAAACAGCATTACGTTTTCCGTCAAAACTGTATCTGATGAAAACAAGCAGCTGGGCAGAGTTTGATATATCTGTGGATTCATCTCACTGTAAAGCATATTTCCCTTTCTTAACTCTATCCACCAGCTGGCACTTTATGTCCTGGGCCATGTCGGTGATGCGCCGGGCAATAGTCCCGTTAGACAGCGGCACTGATTCCAGATCACGGGCTGATTTATCTACAGCAGCGGGTTTAATTAACGTTTCGCCGATTGTGTGTGGCTTTTTTGCCTGTGCAATTAAATATGCCACATCATATGATGCCCTTTGAGCTTCGGCTGGGATTGTCTGTTTGTTTAGTTAGGACTTTCTTTTGGCCTTGCAACTCTCGCTCGTTAAGCTAATCCGTGTCGTAATAACCTCAAGGGTCAACAAAGAAAAAGGAAAAAACTGATGGAAATGTTTTAATTGCATGGTTTTATTCTAATGTCAACTCATATTTATGTATATATTTATACAATAATGGGTTAAATATTCCATTTTAAATTATTTTAAAATTGTATTTGTTTTTTGGACGGCATCTCGCGACCCCCCCTCTGTGTCTCGCGACCCCCTAAGGCAGGGGTATTCAACTAAAATGTAAAGAGGTCCAGTTAGAGAAAATTTCTTGAAGCAAAGGTCCGGAAGATCATAATGTCTAACTATTTAGTGTGATATATATTTAAGTAGCCTAGTAGTTCTATCAACATCTGCATGTACTAAATACCTGACTGTCAAATCAAATGAATTCAGTACGATTCAAAAACTTTTGGACAATATTTATTGTCACGTAACATAGAACTGAACATATATGTATGATTGCAGATATGTATAATGTTCTCTCATTAACTAAATAAAAGTAGGGCTGCATTTCAAAATAAGAGAAAATAAATAAAATGTGAAAATTGTGCATGTTCAAATAAAGGGCTTAACTTCAGAAAAATAAAATAAAGGGAGCAAAAGCTTGAATTTCCCTTTTTCTGTTTCACATCTTGACTCAAAAGTCTCAACCAATTTTACAGATGATAAATCTCAACACATCTTAACAATTGAACAGTTTTAGAATCACTTTCTTCCCCTCTTATATCCCACTCCCCCACTTCGTCTATTTCTCTCCCTTTCTCAGTCTCACTCATCTGTTTCTCTGCAATTGGTCTGCGTTTCCTCATCCGCTAAACCACTACCGTAAAGACAACAAAAGCTGCGCCGGTTACAAATAGAAGCGCCCCGTCAGGTTTTAAATCATAACCTTCTGTTTTGGCTGTAGGTCTGGGTCCGTACCCGGACCGCGGTCCGCCTGTTAGTGACCTCTGCCCTAGGGGGTCGGGACCTCCACTTTGGGAACCCCTGATTTAGAGTAAGACAATAGCAATATCTAATGTAGTTACAATATAACATTAGGAGTATTTATCATAGTAAATGTGTGGCTTTAACAATAGTTAAAGGTAGGGCTCGAAATTTGTTTCTGAAAAACGTTCCATTTTATTTGTTGAAATCCTCTTCACATCCCGACAGTCATCAATAAAATAAAATAAAAAAAGATTTTAGACAGAAGCTAGTGTCTGTGGCCCTCACAGGACCAATCATTTGGACCAAATGAAATGATTGGTGGGCGTGTCTGTCTGTCACTAACCAACCAGCCTACCCGTGCTCTCACTGCACATGACCAGAGTCTTCACAAGCCAGACAGACATACAACGCTGAAGCAGAGTTTATAGTCAGAAATTTGCGTGTGAGTCAAAGAATCGTTGGATTCTAGTAGTAGTCAGTCAGTGCAGGTTCATATGTTTTATGGCGGAGCTTTGATGAAAGGACCGATTGAAGGGGAATGTATCGGTTGCATATTTTCAAAGTGTAGCCTGCTCTTGCCAAGATTACCAACCCTATCTTTAACTGATCAAAGTAAACATATTTCATGTGGTTAAAGAACCAATGTAAAATTAAATCATTGTGCTGTGATGTGTCTCCTGTGACTGATTTCTGATTTTGGCTGACATGATCTGATACACTTGGATAGACAGTTATTGAAATGAGCACAGCGCTGCTGATATTTGTACCGTTAACCACTACTTGTTGAGACCTGTCCTGTAAGGGGCTTTTATCCAAAGCATATAATTGTTAACATCTCGACTCTGTCTAAACATATGCTGCACATAATTCAATGGCATGATCCCCTGACATATGACATGACATCTATCTTGGACATCTAAGTCTTGGCTAGTGTCCAAATACATTAATCACAATAATCACAATCACACAAAACAATTCATATGTAAACAAAACAGTTTGTAATAAGTTCACTGGGAAGCATGCAGCTCAAAATACATTTTCCAGAATAAAATCATGTACTTACTGTCAATGTAGTTTGCAGCCAACACTGAAGCTCATGAACTCCTCTCTGAGTGAAACAGAAGCACACAGAACAGACACAGCTGTATCAGACAAATGCTCCAGACAATAATACCACACAAACAATGAGATACAGTGAAAGGAAAAAAATGATCATCTGTAAGCTACATACCTCCTCCAGAGACAAGTGTGAGTCTCAGACCCACCTGTTCAAATGTACCTGACTTATATACTGTTGACCACACCTTAATGGGGTGGTTAATGGGTCGGACTTATAGTGTAATGGAAGAATGTCTTACTACTGTTTTGACTGTTTTCTGTGCACTTAGCGGATGCAACCTCAAAGTTCATGTCCTTACTTGGTAATTTCACTTTCTGTTGACGTTTATCTGTGCAACTGGGTGCTGGGGTTGATTCCTCTTTTTATATGCTTGCTCAATTACAGGAAAGTACTTTTTTCTTTGCACAAAAACAGCAGCGGTTGCCTATTGTGACCTCGTCGCCATGCATCGTATGTTCTAGATTCTAGAACCTCTCCATGGTGGATGTTGACCTCTACGTACGTAACGTGCATGGGTTGAAGACTCTTCAATATTCTTCTATGATTTGATGTTTGTTATGGTGTTTCTTGACCATTTTCTTGTGATCATTGTATTATCAAAAGGTGGGAGTGTAATGGATGGTTGCGCTCTGAGCCATGTTGCTGATTGTGTAACCCTCTGCAGAGCTAATAATTAAAACTCAAAGACAACTCCGGTCTGAGAAACTCATTATTTCACATCTCAAGATAAATTTCCACGACAAACTTGGCGTCACGAACAGGATCCCTTGAAAGATCGTTTGGACCCGAGAAGTCTTCGGTGGTTGGCCACCCGGGAGAGAAAAATCTTCTGCCTCTCCCTCTGACATTTAAGAGACGAGAGGACCGAAGTGACTGGGGTTCCAGACCTTCTTCACAGGGATCCAAAGACCTCTCTTTGGTCATCTTATATCCGGTGAGATGTTGAAATTCAGATTTTTCATGACTGTTTAGATGATTTCTCAATTAGAAAATCAAACAGACATAGGAAATAACACGTTTATGATTTTATTTGGAACGGGTGTATTAGTCATTGTATCTGGATTATTGTTGTTAATGATGTTTATCTGACCAGTCCTCGAAACAATCAATTACAATTAGAATTATTCTAACATAAAACAGTGATGGCATTTTACCTAGTATTGCCGAAAAAGAAACAAGGATTCGTGGAGACGTCCACGTCTTAAATTGAGTGTGCAAGGGAAATTGTGAATGATTACGATTTCTTACAATTAATCAATAAAGATGGGTAGTGACGGAAGCAAGAGTCTTCTGGACCCAGAGGGTCACAGTGTGGACGCCATGATTGCGCAGTTGGGACGGAAAAGTGTGACATTTCTTCCAATATGGTTCAGAGAGTTTGCTTTTCCTCATAATGGGTCATTCAGTGTCGACAAAATGTAACTCCTAAGAGAAAAACCAATAAAAAGGTCAAGGTCACAATGTGGAAAGACAGAAGATAATAAGAAATGTCTTGAAATGTGGGAAAAAGAACTTTCACTGCTGACTGAAATACAGGAAGTGAGGGGGGAGCAGGCGGAGAGAAGACGACTCGCCTACCCACAGAGGAGCAGAAAAAGAGAATTGAAACACACACACACACACACATACACACACACACACACACACACACACACACACACACACACACACACACACACACACATACACACACACACACACACACACATAATTTTTAATACAATAATGATGCTTTTAAGAAAATGCATCAACTCGAACTGTGTGTTAACGGTCACAAACACAATTTCATTTGTGGTTAGGATGTCAGATTTGCCCACATCTCCTGAAATGAGTGGTCACTTTATTTTCTCTCAAGGCGCAAGCGGCACAACAGTAAAAGAACATTTCACAAAACCTCTCCCGTGCACGGTTCAATTTGACAAAAATCCCATAAGGTTTGAATATGATTTTCTGTTGTCTCCCTGTTGCCCAATTAATCTATTAGGAAGAGATTTGATGATTGTGTTAGGTCTCAATTTGGAATCCTCCCCTGATGGAGTGACGGATACGCATGAGTCCTCTTCACCTCCTTTTCTCATGTCACAAGCCACACATGAGCAGCTGTTTGTATATCAGTGGCATCTTCCTATAAATGCTTCAACTGATCTGCTCTCCACGTCACACTCTCTCGTCACCCCTTTTTCTGATTTTATGCACACTGATTCATTGCACTGCACCTCACATGTGACAGACACACCAGATCACGTTTATGAATCTCTGTTTTTGCCTTTTCCCGATGATTCTCTGAATGTGTCCAATATTTTTTGGTCTGGTTCCAGAGGTGCAGCTGCCGTCTCACTCACTGACCAGCAGATGGCACTGTTTTGCGTCTCGAATTCCAGCCCTCACATCTCGCTTTCCAAATCCCATGATGACCAGTGGCACGACTTAGGCCCATTTGTCAGATCATGCCAGGCTGCCGTTGATTGGCAACCCACAACTAAGCCTGACGTAATGTATCCACCCAGTCTGAGTGCATTTGATCTAAAAGTTTATCCAACCTTCTGTTCTCCAGCCACACACTCACTGATTGTGGTTGAAAATCACCTTAATTTTTATGCCATGTTGTCCAGCCCCTCTGATGTTTCTCCTTTACTTTCAGATCTACCTGAAACACTGTGGGCAGAAGCTACATACCTCCTCCAGAGACAAGTGTGAGTCTCAGACCCACCTGTTCAAATGTACCTGACTTATATACTGTTGACCACACCTTAATGGGGTGGATCCATGGGTCGGACTTATAGTGTAATGGAAAATTCCACTGATCAATGTCTTACTACTGTGAAGAATGTCTTAATACTGTTTTGACTGTTTTCTGTGCACTTAGCGGATGCAACCTCAAAATTCATATCCTTACTTGGTAATTTCACTTCCTGTTGACCTTTATCTGTGCAACTGGGTGCTGGGGTTGATTCCTCTTTCTGTAACAGTGAAGACACAGGTCTCACATGGACAAAGGTCCTGCCTCTGGTGCTGATGTACATGAGCATGAGGAAACGAACCAGGTCTAATCTTTTACCTGATGAGATTCATTTAGAAGTTAGGGTTATATTTACAGGTGTAGGGATGTATAGAGGTACAGGGGCTCCCCTCTTTCTGAGATGGTGGGAGCAGCAGCTTCTCAAAGATTAGACTTGATAAACTTTTGTGTCTTTATCTGCACTCATCTGTCATCATTTGTTACATGAGCAGCAGAGGGTGAAAATTATTACATCTCATAAGACATTTTCCCATCCAAAGCTAAACAGGTGTGATCAACCCTTTGACAAGACGCAGACACATCAGAACACATCAGATCACATGTCCACATTCCATCATCAGTGTGACCTGAGCCTTTTTCATAAAGAAGTATTTATACAATTCTCACTGTTTCACAAACAATCACTTATTTTAATATCAACATTCACCACTTATTGATTTACATTTTTTTGACTATGCTATTTTAATTGAGTAAAATCGTATTCCATTGTAGAGCTGTGTCATGAGCCACTCCCCCCACGTTTCCATCTCCATAGATTTTACAAGACTTTCCCAGCTCCTTATTTTAATTAGCCAAACATTAATCTTCCCAACGGTGTGTTCTTTTTCCAGTGTTTGATTACCTCATATATTTTGCATCATTTGAAAGTAAGTAAAGTTGCTCCTGCTGACCTGACATAACCATTATTTCCTCTTCTCCATGTCAGCTGAGAATCCTCATGCTCCTTTCTCAGACTGACTGGAGAATCTCCACCAGCTCATGTAAAATGACTGTGTGCAAGGCAGAGGTAGGGGCACAAACTCCTTAAGATTTGTGTTTCTAAGATGTATCTACTAATTCCACAAATCTGTGTCTGTATGTGAAAAACATTTCTCGCAAATTGTTCATCTGATCGTCTTCCCACTTGTGGGCATGTGCGTGCATGTGTATTAAGGGCCCAAGGAAATGCAGTCTCGAATTTTGTGCGATTTGGGCACAGGATACGTACAATTTTAATAAACTTTAAATAAAGAGGGGACCAGTGCTCTGTAGCAGTGGTGGCTTGGAATCATCAACATCAGTAATATTGTTGATCACGACTTTCACTGAACTTTTAATAGACAGGTGAAACGCTGTTTGTGCAGCAGGGATGACTTCAGGGCTCTGTGGACTGAGACCTGCAGCCTGTTTTTAATTGCCACGGCTAAATTACTGCTGGTCACTTGCAAAGTTTCAGATAAAAAGCTGCAACCAGCATCACCACAAACAGGCAGGTTTAGAACAAGCACTGCACTAGTTCAATGAAGTTAATGACAAATGATAGTCCCATAGTTTGACTTGCTCTCTGTAGCTTTTTATTTGTTTATTGCTTTTGATTGTAAATTGTAAATTAAGTTATTCAAATGTCAGTGAAGTAACATTGTTATGTTTAATTTAGTTTCTTTTCATGCATACATCAGATAAATGGGCTGTAGTGTAACCAGTCAAGCTGCAGTGTCCTGTGCAGACTGCTGGCACGGAGCATTGAGTGACTTTTCTCTCATGTTAGAAAAAGGCACAGGCACTCAAAACATGTACTTACATGTGTATTTTAGGCAAGATTTCTTGTTGAAACTACATCTGCAGCAGATTGTGAAATAAGGTCCTCAGGGACATTCCCATGAAGTGTCTTGTTTTTGTACAGATCAGGACACAGAGTTAGACCCACTATTGAAGATGGAAGAAATGAATAGGTAAACAGGCTGTCAGAATGTTCCTGTTTCAAATGTTTATTGCAACAGCAGAACATGTTGGTGTTATGGCGTCTAGGCTCCGACTTTATTACTCCCCAAGATATGATTACATAGATATAATGGGAGTGATGAGCAAATATTTATAAGCCCCCAGTCGGAGCCTACAGGTGGATGCTGGAGTGGTGGAGGGGCTTAAACCACTGGCAGCAAATAAAGGGTGTGTATTATAGAGGATTGTGGAGAATGAGGTATGTCACATGATGTATGTCACATGATTGGAGCAGCACAGCTCCAGTTGGCTGCCTGAACTAGCTCGCAAGCACCGCTCCATTTATTGTAATATGTGAACTTTATTCAGGATTTTAATATGAGTGCTACGATTCACCTTTTTTTCCAAACTAGTTTTCTGATCCTACTTGTTCCATCTTATCCTGAATATGTTGAAGGCTTTTGTGTGCAAACATAAGAAACATGGTAAGATGGACAAAGCATTGTACAATAAACTGTATTTATCATGGGGCAAATATATTTCAGTGTTTCCGCTACATACACTTATATACATACATACGACTGCTACTGCTTCAGGATAGTCACACTAAACCAATTGTCATTGTCCCCCCTTCCCATTCCCCCACTGGCCTGCACTCACACCACACATTCATATTCCAGGCCTGATCATAATTGAAGTGAAGCACTCTGGGAGCTTTGGTTGAAACGCTGTAATAGATGTTTCTACAAATAATCTTTTTTAAATTTTATTTAGTAATTTATTCAGTTGGCGTCTTCCTCACTGCTGCACCTTTCTTAATATCATATTTTGCATGATCTCTTAGTTGCACTACTTGATAGTGAGGCTATAATATCAGAATTGCTCACAATGCACAGCCATTTATTGTGGAGTTACTGTGTAATCCTTTGTACAAACACTGTACTACATACCAACACATGTAGTTAGTGGAGAACAAGACGTGAAGATATGAAATAAGCGGGATACAATTTGGGATCTTACAAAGAACTTCCTAAATACCTATTCTACTATTACAGGATATGCATTGGTAGTTGTGTGAATGAGAACTTTTACATTTTAGAAGAACTGTATGACTCGAACCTTGAAACATAAAGGAGCTTGTTTATACAGCAACAACAGACCATGGAGCCTCAACAGTTCCTGTAAGTGAAAAGGAAATAAATATGAAAGTCTCCGACATACAACTATGAATATGTCATTGTTGAAAAATTACAGTAAAATGCTCCTTATAGGGATTTTTTTTTTGTGGGAGTTAAATATTAGTTGTTTGACTGTTGAGTGGTGGATGGAGGTGAGGAAATGAGGATATCCATTTAGGAGTAAAAGCTCATGTTACACGATAAAAAGTCTCAGGCTATTTGTTTTGATACATCATGATTGATATGGATTTATGTACTTGACTGTAACCTGCCTGCCTGATAATTAACTGTCTGCCTGACTATTACCTGACTGTCTGATTATGACCTGTCTGTCTGACTATGACCTGACTGTCTGACTATGACCTGTCTGTCTGACTACGACCTGCCTGCCTGATTATTACCTGTCTGCCTGACTACTCCCTGCCTGCCTGATTATTACCTGTCTGCCTGACTACTCCCTGCCTGCCTGATTATTACATGTCTGCCTGACTACGACCTGACTGTCTGACTATGACCTGTCTGTCTGATTATTACCTGTCTGCCTGACTACGACCTGACTGTCTGACTACTCCCTGCCTGCCTGATTATTACCTGTCTGCCTGACTACGACTTGACTGTCTGACTATGACCTGCCTGCCTGATTATTACCTGTCTGCCTGACTACTCCCTGCCTGCCTGATTATTACCTGTCTGCCTGACTACTACCTGCCTGTCTGACTATGACCTGACTGTCTGACTATGACCTGTCTGTCTGACTACGACCTGACTGTCTGACTATGACCTGTCTGTCTGACTACTACCTGCCTGCCTGATTATTACCTGTCTGCCTGACTACTCCCTGCCTGCCTGATT